>NW_024609857.1:165115389-165523166 GCF_016920785.2 Ixodes scapularis
TGCACGGCGATTCCTTGGTTGTTCTATTTCCTTTGGCATTGAAAGAAGAGGAAGTAAAAGCCGCTCTCTAAGCAGAGGGTCGGGCCGGCGACCCAGAGTCAAGGACTCTGAGACACTAATTGATTGGGTACGACCTCATAGTTTTCAATTCGATATGTGTGACGCTGGTTTCAAGGACACGCAGGTAAAAATAATAAACATCTTCTCCTGCTGCTTCTTCCTCGGGGTAGGATGGACAAGCCATTCGCCGTCATCAGGTTTCCGGATGAAAAAAACTGCCTGGCAATCGTGCCGTTGAGCTGGCTTTCAGCACAGAGAGACAGGTCTGCCTGGCCACTTCATACGAAGGGGTCGAGGGTGACCTCCATGGTAGAACGGGAGTTGCCACCAGGCATCATCGGAAAAGGGTGGGAGATGTTCCCATGCACTGTTACATCATATTCAAGTAAGTACTTATTTTGTACCTTTTTTCCTCTGCATGATTTTGGGATGACAATTAAGTTCTACCTATGAGAAAGTTAGTAATTGTGAGGGCTTTTTAGATATTGTTAAGGACATTTGCAGTAAAGGCCATCTAATTTATAGTTTCTAAAGTCCCTATACTCACTGATGACACAACTAAAAACATAGCGTACCCATCACAACGGAGGGGAGGTGAACAACCCAGGTAGCACACCATGTCGGCCGATACTGGGATTACGTCGGCCAGTACTGGGAGCTGTACGGCGGATCCCGGCCAGGGACGCCGGTGAGAAACCGACCCCGGCCGATATCGGGGACTCGTTGTCTAAACTGGCCAGCACCAGCCGGAAAGTTCCCGATACCGGCCGACATCGTTTTCTTGCTGTAGTCACTGGCCAGTCTAGCCATGGAGTTTCCGGTGACTGGCCGACATCGTTTTCTTGCTGTATTCACCGGCCAGTCTGGCCATGGAGTTTCCGGTGACTGGCCGATATCGTTTTCTTGCTGTAGTCACTGGCCAGTCTAGCCATGAAGTTTCCGGTGACTGGCCGACATCGTTTTCTTGCTGTAGTCAGCGGCCAGTCTAGCCGTGGAGTCTCCGCTGACTGGCCGACATTGTTTTCTTTCTGTTATCACCGGCCAGTTCAGCCACTGAGTTTTCGGTGACTGACCGACATCGTTTTTTCGCTGCTTTCACAGGCCATTCGAGCCGTGCAAGTTTTGATATGTAACCGACATGGCTTTTTCGCTGATATGGAAACTATATGATGGTTACAAATGACCGTTAGGTTGGGCATGTCTTCAATATGCTAAAAGGTGACACCTAATATTATCCTTGGCCTAGTATTAACGCCGCGTCATCCTTAAACCAGTTAACAAAGGCTTATTTCAGTTTTGTTAAAAAAGACGGGATCAAACATGGCTGTGGAATGAAAATTTAATTTGGTTTACATCAATTAATTTTTTAGAGAGCAGCTCTTAGGCGCCCGTTTCCGGCTTGAGCGGCATCGCCGTCGCAGTCGCCGTCGGCGTAACCGCGCGTTGCATTATGGGAAACGTCCCATAATGCAACGCGCGGGTGTCACTCGTGACCCGCGCATTGCATTATGGGACGTTTCCCATAATGACGGCGTGTGTGACGTCACGAGGGTCCCGCGCGTTGCATTATGGGAAGCGTCCCATGATGCAACGCGCGGTCGGCGACGGCGACGCCAACATCGCCGTCGGCGTAACCGCGCATTGCGTTATGGGAAACGTCCCATAATGCAACGCGCCGTCTCATTTGTGACCCGCGCATTGCATTATGGGAAGCGTCTCATAATGCAACGCGCGGGCCGGCGACGCCAACGTCGCCGTCGGCGTAACTACGCGTTGAGTCACGGGAAACGTCCTATAATGCAATGTGCAGTCGCATTCGTGACCCCCGCATTGCATTATGGGACGTTTCCTATAATGACGTCACAATTGACGTCACGTGTGACGTCACAAGGGTCCCGCACGTTGCATTATGAAAAAAGTCCAATGATGAAACGCGCGGGTCACTCGTGACCCGCGCGTTGCATCGTGGCGGCGAAACTTGCTTTCGACGAGTTGGGCATTTTTACTGCGGCACTGCGCTTCCGTAAAAATTTCCACATGTTCTCAACGACAAGTCTCAGGGCTTACACAGGGTTTTAAAGAGCTTCTTCGAAGAATGACTACGAACGAGTAGAAAACGTGTCTTCAGCATGTTGCCGCCAGCCTCCGCAACGCTCCAAAAACGCGATTTTTCAACATGCAAAATCGCCGATCGGTGGCTTCACTCTCTCGCTGCAGCTGCAGCGACCAAGCGGGGATGCGCGATCCAGCCCTTCGCCCAGGCAGATGCCGAGCGCTCCGCGCAAGCGGTCGGTGAGCGGTCGGCCTCAGTAAGCGATCCACCCAGTTGCACGCGCTGCCACCGCTTTCATAGCGTCTGCCCTCGCTTTTTAACAGTTTCGGTTCCCATTGCTATCTTGCTGAAAGCATGAAGTTCTGATCGGAACTTCATGCTTTGACAAAAAATGTTGATTGTTACTACTTTATTAACGGTGACCCCGACGTTGAGGCAGTATTTATTTTACCTTACAGTTATATAAACCCGATGAAGACAACTACAAGTATTTTTGTACGAGCCGCAGGATGCAATAGACCCTTTGCAAAAATCCCAAAAGCCCGCGCGCGCCGCGCTTCAAATAATTGGAGTCCTCGGTACGCCCTCCTCCGGCTACCACGGGGCATACGCGAGCAGGCACGGCAACAAAGCAGCTGAGTTGGGCCGTTGGTTGGGCGAGTGACGATCCGACGGCTGCCCCTTTCGTATCTCTCTCCTTTGTACCGGTTTTGTCGTCTGCTGCACCAACGCTTTGTCGAACCTGGTCGAAACCTGCCATGGTTGCGGTGCAAACTAAATGGATTTGGTGGCACTTCAATACGTGAAGGTAAGTTCCGACGAATAACGTATTGGAATGAGTTCACCTTTCGCGATCCCTTTACGTTGCCACAGATACGGTACGCCGGCAACGACGTACGACTCGGCGGGATGGCTGCAACGGCTGCTGGCGGTAGCTGCCGGGACGCGCGCGCAGTCGCGGAGGCGCAACGAGAAAGCGCGTGCGCGTGATCTGTACCGAGGGTTCCCAAAATTTCCTGCCGTCGTGGCGCTGTACGTTTTGCAAAGGGTCTATTAAGCAATACCAAACAAGTATGCCGTAAAGCGACCGTCATCTCCGAAGGCGAGTTCCATCTGAGGGGAATTTGTCGTATTGTCTTCTAGCAAACGACATACCTAGCTCTCCATCCGAATAGGTGCGCACAACGTCTTCGACGTAACGCCATATCTTGGGCCTCTTCGCCGGCAAGGCGAATGAGTCGGCAAAGACTTCGCCGAGAACGGCTGCCTCGTCGTCACTCGAGCTGGAGCTAAGCTTGTATCTCCGTCGCTGTCGCTGATTTCGCTGCTACTGCGTTTTATTAGACCTCCTGAAATTAACTGCAGCGATGTCAGCGCCGCAGTATGCTCGAGCCAGTCGGTCATGACAAGAGGAACGAAAGCAAGCACCGCAAGAGAGCCCACCCAGCAATCGAAACAAAAAAACAGCGAAACTCCTTCATTACACCCGCGGCAACGTTGATAACGAAACTGAAATGTTGCGAGTGACTACAGATCGTACTCCCCCGAGAAAGGCTGCGCGGAGAACTACTCCGGGTCCGGGCGGTCTGTCCGAGGAAGACACAGTTTAGGCGGCACATTCGTTTCTAACATCTTTCTGCATGATCACAATCAAAACATCACCTGCACCCTATATTCAACCAGAAAGGGTCACTACATTTAACTCTTACGCGCTTATTAAAACCAGATCTGCTTCTCGCTACCACTGCTAGGAGATTCTATGGACTACTTCCATAAACCCCTGCGTGCAACACGGCGCACGTTGCTCTTTGGAAACTAGTTGGCCAGGGAGGAGAGTGGCATGGTTTCGGTTTCGATCGGCAGCGTGGACTATTAACGGCCGTGATCTCACGTTTTTTGGTCACGAGAGCATCATTTTTGCTCTCTAAACTAACCTAAATGGCCAGACCTCGAATCTATAGCACAAGCCCGAGACGTATAGCTTGTCTTCACACATGCTTGTTGCATTTTTGTACACTATCGAACCTTTCTGTTTGAATTTCGAGATATATGTGAACGAGCCAGTGCTGGAAATCTCGACGCTGCGTAGCTCGGGGTTGCTTGTGTACGAGTCAACAAGCTGTAACGACCAATAAGTTTGCATACATCAAACTCGCACCTTTACAGCTGGGCAGGAAGTTTGTTTGTTTTGTGCGTCCATAGACGAAATATTATTTTTTGCAACTACTCTTTTTCTTAATACGCCTAAGTACGTGAGGTAAAACTTGGAGGCGCCATTGAAAAGCTCAATTTGAATACACATCTTATCTCTTATCTGTACTGACCCGCAGCACTGCAGGAAGCTAAGTCCCCACCCGCTTGCATTCCACTAATATTCAACATCGCGTATGCACATAAAAATTTTCTGCAATCATATAGGCACATTCCCACACACAAACCGTTTTAAGAAAGCAAAAGTCGAGCAATTGTGTGAAAAATGTCGCACCGTTCGCCGGAAGTGCGTCGGACGGGCGTGAACCTCTATGCGGTGTACCAAAGGAACGAAATTATTCAAAGCGCATTTGACGGTTGCTAATGGTCGTAATATTTATGTGTTTGCTTTCTTCCTGACTGAGTATGCCGAGATAATTTCAAACACACCGTTCAGACACAGATCTTGGGCGTCAGTAAAAGCTCGTCCAAAAAGGCTTAGCGAAGAGTAGGAGACGCTTTTTAGAGCCTCCGTCGTAGCTAGCCGACCTCAGCGTTTGCGAAAACCTAATTTCCTATCAGCGTAAAATTTGAGTGGGCGATATATGATGACACGAGGAAGACATCATAGTAATTTGTGTGCAGTAATTTGTGTGCAAGGAAATTGCCCCAGTTTTCGTTTTGTATCGTTCGAGAATGAATCAGATAATCGAAAACTCAAGCGGCGCATTCGGTCACGGCGTGATAGCATGAAAGGAAGCTGCTCAATCGAAACCGAAACTGAGTGGCCAACTAGTTCCCAGAGGGCACTTCGTCGAAGCGTCGTGTATTTCTTCGTGCCCCCGTTTTTTTTTTTTTTTTTTTTTTTTTTTTTTTTATATAGAGTAGCACAGTAGCACAATTATATATTTGCGACTTTGTGTCGCAATATATAATTGTTGCAATAAATAATACTTCGACTAGAACAGACCTCATCCAGCATCGAGCCAGCTGTTGATTAGGGGTGTCGCGAACCGGCTGAGGTTCGAGTTCGACCAGGTTCGACTTTTTCGAACTTTTAGTAGAAAATTCGACGAACCTTGTATTAAGGTTCGACTCATGTGCGCATGCGCGACAGGCTGGCCAGTTCGCTTCGGATTGGATGGTGGTGGCTAAGAAATAAATTAAGGGCAGCGCTGATTGGTTATTTCACTTAATACAGTACAAAACAATTAAGTTATTAACCTCTTCAGTGATTAGAATTAGTTTCTTTAAATTGCAACTGTTTATAAAATAAAATAACCCTTTTCTTAAAAAAAAAAAAATTCTCCAAACCTAGACATGCTTGTATCAAGGTCTGGCCACACTGTCCACAAAGTCGAACCGGTCGAACCGGTCGAATTTGGTGAAAAGTTCGAAGGTTCGTCGAACCGGTTCGACCCAGTCGAACCCCGAAAGTTCGATCTAAAAATCTGGTTCGACAAAAGTTCGCGACACCCCTAGTCGTCGCCCTGCTGGTCGCCCGTGGAGTGCGTTCGTTTCAGTGGTTTGTTTCTTCGACAGTGTTGCCAGATGGTCCCACCGAAAACCGCCAAACGACTGGGAGGTAGCCCAAAAATAGCCAAAGCTGCAAAAAAACTATAGCCCAAAATAGCCAAGATTAAAAACAATGATTTTTAAGCCTTATATTCACAATTTCTCACACTCATACAATACACGTTACAAACTGTTTCAGCCCTCAGATGCACCAACTTTTGTGTACAATATGTTACTTGTGAATTTTTCAAGAAAAAAAAAAAGCTTCGGAAAGATGAAAATCCGTACAAAAGTGGCCCTTCCTTTGTAGGTTTTCAGAAGTACAAAACACACGAAGACAGCTTTATTGTGAAGCCCGGGAGATATGATCATACAGAAGAAAACGAAAATACAGAAACACAACAGTCAGAACACGGGGTGTTTCAAACCAGAACCCCGATATCTCAGGTCCTTACCAATATCCCACCCGTCTCTTTTTCTTTGTGAAGAATATTAGTGTCACCCATTCATGTTCACGTTATTTCTGATTGTGTTTTCCTTTCTTAGAGTGGGCAACGACTGGAAGGTAGTCCTGTGTTTAGCGGTGAAACTGCGGACTTCTCATTTTTACAAACTTGGGTGCCTAAGGATTCTCACAATGGGCACCAAAGCAGCATTTTGAGAGTTCAGTCTACGTCCGGGCCGAGCCATATGCGTCCAAGTTGAAGGCGCGCTACCGTGCCCGTGATAACAGTGCATTCTAATTGGATTGCTCCACTGTGCATTGTGAAAACACCGAACTTGTAGAAGTTTAAAGCATTTTCTCCTTCCTCTCTCTCCTCTCAACTAGCTAAATGAGAAACATTTTTTTTCCGAAGCTGATTCAAAGTTCGAAAATTAACTAGCCGAACCTCAAAGTTTGGCGTCGAACCCGATGTTCGACAAAAGTTCGCAGCATTCTTAGAAATAGCCCAAAATAGCCACATAGCCAACCACTAAATTTTGACGCCAAATGAAGAAACGCGTAGCCCAATTTGGCTATATATAGCCCAATCTGGCAACACTGTTCTTCGATTGTCGCATTCTTGCGCTACTGTACTTGCGCTCTAATGACGTCATAGAAGCCGCATAAATCGATGGTAATCACCAGTAATTGCTGTGCGTTATGTAAGGGGGGTAGCTTGCGCCATCTAGCCAAAAATTATTGTTACATGTGATCTCTATGGTAGCAGCTGTGGTTGCCGCTCATACGTTGCCGCTCATGCTTTTGATACAGTAGGTACCACAATAGGTATACCAACATGAGGCTCGTTAGATTTACCCGGCGAGGAATTCGCCTGTCAGGCCACCACTCGACTCACATGCGTGCTCCAATGGGCGCGTTCAGTAGCGCCTCCCTTGCCTCCGAACGGAGTGACTCGAGTCGGAGTCATCGGAGCGCCTACTGAACGGCAAAATAACCCGCGGCTCCAAACCTGCTTCTACGCAATTTCCGCTTCCTCTCCTGTGCCAGACAGTCCCGAATAAACTGGAAGCAGACGATGGCGAGCACGATTGCTTTTATTTTACGCCGGTATTGAAAAAGTTTTTACAAGGTCGTTGAAGAAAACGCAGGTGACTGTACACATCAGCGCTGCTCGAAGCGATGCAACGCGATCGAGCCTTTCGCTTGGCGGTGCAAAGGCAGCTACTGTTATAAAAGCCGACAAAAAACGTCGTCACCACATGCCGGTTGCGATACTTTTATACGCCAATACGTTTGTTCTGCCCTTCGTAACGAACTTCCTATAAAATGTATCGGCCGCGCTCGGCGATCAAGGTTTCGTCGGCCGAAGTGAGCCTCAGCTAACGTGCAGCTACGCAAACGAAACATTAATCGGCATCATGCTCTGCGTGAGTGTTCAACCGGCTTACAAAGTCGCGTTCATACCCTGCCTTGCTCTGTTGAGCACGGACAGGACTATCGTTAATATTACCGAGTTTTCGTGCAACGGAGATCAAGACACGGCGTCAAATGAACGCTTACGTTACGTTCATTTGACGCCGTATAAAAGTATCGCAATCGGCGTGCGTTGACGTTTTTTGTCGGCTTTTATAACAGTCGCTATCTTTTGGGTATACGCACTAACTCTTGCTACATATGCTGGATAACTACCACATATACAGAATTAAAACAAAATCAGCTTACCTCCTATCTTTAGACGGCTAGCGCAACAGAGGTAGGTGCTGCTCGGCCTGCGTACTCGTTGAACGAGAACGATCCTGACGTCACATTCACATAGTGGCTGATTTCCAGTGTTGCCGGGGCCTCGAGCGGCTAGTTTCGGTTTTGTTGGCCGCGCCCAAAACAAAACTTTAAAGGGTTGATATCTTTAAAACTACGCACAATAACGAGAAAAAAATTACACCTTGCAATTCAGGGATGCTGACGGCACTAAAAACAGTCATAATCCCAAAATCGAAAGTATAAACCGGAGTTGCCCTTTCTGGTCAGGAACTATTTTAGACGCATGGGCCCCGAAAAAGTAAAATTATTTGGACGTACAAAGGTAACGTCTCGCACTGAACATAAGAACAGGAAAGTCCGGGAGATTGTTTATGTACAAACTCCCGAACAATGTTTGTGCCGGAGCGGCTCCGCGGCCGCTGTCTTGCGCAGTCGTTTCATATACATCACTACTTTCACTCAAGTCAAAGACATTGCCTTTCCATCATCTGATGGAGGGATATAGTCTTCTTCACTGAAATCGTCGTCACTTTCAGTTACATCACGCAGAGAGTTACATTAAACGAGCGTGGCTGGAATGTGGCTATAACCGTCGTGCCAGCGAAGTTGAAACTTGCGCACTCCTCCGTTGCGCAAAAAAAACGTGACGTAGAACATGTATTTTTTCTTTTTTTTTTTTTTATGACAAATCCTGTCCTCCATGAGAAGAAACTCAAACCCTTTCAAAAGTGATGTGATTGAAGTGTTTTCCAAGAGATGGTGCCACCAATCCAGCAAAAAGAGCGAAGGAGCATGTTTAAAAGGAAGCGGGAACGCATGTCAGGCGACGCCCGACTCCTAACCGGAAACGCTTTTCTTCGATGTCAGGCCGACCCATGACCGCAAAGGGTTACAAAAAACAAGCACAACGTTTTTGTGAGTGATGTTTTTAAAAAATAACTGTGGCTCAAAGTTGCCTTTTATATTAAAAAAAACAAAAAACTAAAATGTTCAAAAACAAGTTTGGAGCTTCACATTACAGCTTGGGCGGCGTGCATCAGGGCTGTTCACCACCTCTCCGATTCCTTTCTTTTTTTCTCCGGATCTTTAGAGGCTGCCGCAGAAAAAGGTTCTGCGTTCACCAAAGTAAATGTCGTGCTGTCTTGGCTGTGCAGGCATGCAACATTGTGTTCCAAAGCGCCGCACACTTAATTTAGCTACACTGAGCTCGCCACTACCGACGCTTCTATCCAAGTGTGACTCGACAGTTGCTGACGAGCAAATGCTCTTCAGCAACTGTCGAGTCAAACTTGGATAAAAACGTCGGTATCAACAAGCTCAATGCATCAGTTGCTGACGCATTAGCTCCTCCCGCATGGAATACGCGGCAAAGAAGTTTGTCCCATCGCGGCAAATTCAGGCAATTGATTAATTGGTTCTATCCAATTTTTACTAAGAATTGTTTACAAATGTAAAATTGCTCGCTGAAAAGTGCATCACACATTATGCACAATTGGGACCGAAAAATTAAACATACCAACGGTAGGAATTCATAGCAGGTGTATACCTAATTTTCTGCGAAAGAGAATTTGCTGCGACTGGTTTTGCTCGCGAAAACCTGGTGTGCAAGGTGGTGCTTCGAAACACTGAGGTCTAAGCCACTGCATCAGGATGGATACACTGAGGTTCGAGGACTGACCAATGTAAGACCGCTCGCCACGAAGTAGGACATGACGTTTTGGCAAGCCACTCCGGAAGACGGGAAACTTGTCATCACGTTTTGCGATAATCGGGATGCCGTATTATTCCCCATAAGACGCCTTGGATATGAAGTTACAAACATCCTCAAAATCGGCATAAAATTTCGTGGTGCTCACCTAGAATTCCTCGAACGACCCAAAAAAAAGGAACGATTTGAGAATTCTAAGTTCGAAAAATGTTTAATGTTGATTGTCATGACTGTTTGCGGAAAGTTGCCAATGGCAAATGAAGACTAGATGAAGCTTTAATCAAGAAATAGAGCAATCGTCTCCACTTTCACCGTGTTTATCTCCACGTTTTACGCTCAAAGAGCAAAGCACGAAAAGTGTTTCGTTGACAACTCCAGTGCCACTAGGAAACAAGCTTCCTTGTCCCCATGTTCTGCGTCGTGTCCGCCAGTTGGGACGGCGGACTCTGACAAACAGGCTGTCTCTCGTTGTCAAGTGTCGCTGTCGTTTGTTGCTGTTTTGTCGCTCTAGTGGGACGTGGCTATTAGGTTAGGTGGCGCAAGCTACGACTTGTTACAAAGGGTACAGCCATTTACACCCATCCATCCATTCAGGGGGAATTCCTCTAGCTACCTCGCTTTCATTGCCCTCGTGGACAATGAAAGCGAGGCCCATAGCTTTCAGTTACAAAATAATAGTACAAATCCAACTCCAACTCCAAGTACAAATAATACGGTCCAGACTAGAAACCTGAAGTGTTTTTTATCCCGACTCAGAAGTGCAATGACTTGCCCTGATTGAATGCTGATGAGTTAAACGGTAAGACATTGATTGTGAATGACCCGAGATTTGCAAGGAAACTGGGATGACATTTTAGGGGCGAAGCTCCTTAGGGTCTAGCCTTGTCCGGCGTCCGTGCTCACATCGATCGCACTGCCTCCGGGATCGGCCTACTTTAAGAAAAAAAACGTACGCCCGCACGGGGTTCCAACTCGGGACCGCTTGCTTAAGAGGCAGACGTCTTAACCACTATGCTACACTCCAACGTTGCATGTAGCCGCTCAACGTCTGTACAGGAGAGGGTGCTACGGTCGAATGCTCAACTGCATATATAACCACGATCCATACCACACATTCTCTTTCTGACGTGGACCGTTGACTGAAACGTTGGAGATGCGTTCCCAAAGCTTCCAGCAGATCCAAGCTGATCCGCTAGAGCCACTGGCTCTGCATGTCACTGACCATAAAGCAGCAATAATGAAGTCGAAACGCTACCCGGAGCTCGGCACTACCTATGAGCAATAAAAAAAATATCAGCACCATCAGCAGTACCTATGAACAATAAAATCAGTATCATCAGCACCACCAGAGCTTCGCCCCAATCAACATCATTCACCACGTAGAGATCTGGCCACTTTTTTTAGGACTATTGACCTTCAACAACTACCAAACTTATAGTTGTATATTACATTCTTTTTTATATTTTTTGCATTGGGTGATTGAAATAGTATAGTTTAGTGAATAAATCCAAATTGACAAAAATTTTATGGGTGGACGTTTTTCTGGGTTTATTAAAAAACACAGAATCCTAGTATACTTAGGCATTCAGTTCACTGCTATCAGACGTCAAACTTCCTGATCATTATCCAATTCAACTGAAAACAAAAAGAGTCATTTTTAAATTACTTGAAACCCTTAAAGGGTGAGCACTAAGCCGCTTGGAATGATTTCATATTGCGACTAACTTAAAAATTTTCAAGATTTTGCATCATGACCCTTGAACTAAAGCAGAAACGTGCCGAGTGTTCTTCAGATACACAAAAAAAAAAGTCTCAAAATACTACGCAAACATGTCTCATCTGGTGTCAAATTGCTCGATCACAGTGCTTGCACGCAACCTACTGTCTCATGAAAGCAGTTCACCAAATGACAAGGCCTAAAACCCCTCCCTTTCTTGATACCGTGACCTCCGTTCGAAATCGGGATGCCGATTCAAACACCTTAGCCCTAATCTCTAAAATGACAAACTTTATTGAAAATAAAAACAAACAAACATTAAAAGTGATATGCTGAAAGACGCAAGAAAAAAAAAAAAAAGGCAAAAGTGCTTGAACTTTAGGCGCAATACGAAAACGGACAAATAATAATAATAATATATTTTATTTCCATCACACTCGATGGCGGCGACCAAGGGAAAAAGCTGCATACACAGCTTGACGAGCCCTTGACTATTTACAGTGCACGGCGAAGGAACACAACAGGAAAAACAGAAAAAGAGAGGAGAAAAAAACACACACACACAGAGGATGCAATACGTAAAAATTCACCATGACAGATAAAGCAATATAATCAAATAAAATACGAAAACAGTGATTTTAACTAATTATCATGACTACCCATAATATATAATAAACGGATTTCCCCTATTGACATTTTATTCCAGTCCAAGTTTTTCGATTCATGAAGATTTAGTAAATTAGGAATATTGTACCTCAGCATTTAAGTGCCATAATTTGTTCTTGGCGTGACCACCCCCCAACATTCAGCGCCACGAGTAGGATGAATAATATTTTTGGAGAGGCGGCCAAGGGTTACTATACTCGGCGACAACTTTTCTTGGCAATGCAGTGGAAGGTACGTCCCGCGTCCCCTCTCCCATTTTGAGTGTATGCAGGCTCTCCTCCTCTCCCATTTCCGGGGAGAGGAGGAGAGCCTGCGTACACTCAAAATGGGAGAGGGGACGCGGGCCTGTACCTTCCACTGCATTGCCAAGAAAAGTTGTCGCGGAGTGTAGGAAGCTTGTGTTCCTAATTAGCTCTATCTTAAGGCTTGTACTGAGCCTGTAAGAATACAAAATGTGCACATTGATAATGCGGAACTTTTTGAATAGGTCGGATGTATGCGATTGAAATGGGACATCGGCTATAGCTCTTATTGCTTTATTTTGTTGTAACAAATGAACCCTTTCAAGATTCGTTGAAGTGGTGGTACCCCAAACTAAATTACAATAATTTAAGTGCGAGTAGAACAAGGAATTATAAACTAGTAACTTGACGTGTATCGGTAAGGTATAACAATGGCGGTTTAACATGCCGACAGTTCTAGACAGCTTTGTAATAATGTAGTTAACATGTTCATCCCATGACATATCCGAAAAAATGACGCCTAGAATTTTAAAGGAATTTACAATCTCAATCTCGGCTGAGTCTAAACTAAGATCTCTCATAATGTTGATTATTTCATTTTTAGGGCGAAAGAGCACTGCTTTTGATTTTTCTGTGTTTATTTGAAGTGCATTATATGTACTCCACAAATTCAACCCGGAAAGCATTCGGTTTGCCTTATCAATTAATAAGTCGGTATTTTCTGCAGAGAAAAATATACTTGTGTCGTCAGCATAATTTACAAATTTCGCTTCTGAATCTTTGTTGATTATGTCATTTATGTATATGTTAAAGAGAAAGGGACCCAGTATACTACCTTGCAGTACACCAAAGTAAACGTATTGCAATCAATACTCCAGGTATGACTTTATTAGCTGCAAGGCATGCCCTCGGAAACCGTAAGTGTCCAATTTTGCTAGAAGTATTTTATGATTAAGGCAGTCAAACGCCTTTGAGAAGTCGACAAACACACCGAGAACCAGTTTTTTTTTTCTCGAAGTTTTGGAGAATAAATTTGTTTATAGATAATAAGGCAGCCTCGGTAGACCTATTTTTCATAAATCCAAACCGTGAGGTATTTATTAAGTTATATTTGTTTGAAAACGTCATAATTCGAGTATAAAGTATTTTTTCGAGAGCTTTAGAGAAAACTGGGAGTATAGAAACAGGCCGATAATTCCCCATTTCGTTTACGCTTCCTTTTTTATGCAATACTAACACCTTAGCTATCTGCATTTTCTTTGGAAATACGCTCGTGGATAAAGAGAAATTAAAAACATGAAATAACGCCGGCGCTATCAAGCGAACAACGTACTTGACGGGTCTTATCTGAATACCATCCGCGTCACAGCTTCCACTATTGTTTAATTGTAAAATTATGGAATTTACTTCTGGTTCGACCACCGGCTCTAAAAATATGGAGTCATTGTTTCTTTTGTCGCTAAAAGCAGAAGAATGTAGAGTCTCATCATTACTTGCAATATTGATAAAATGCTCGTTAAAGGCATTTGCTAAAGAATATCCGGTAAGTTCAGTACCATTGAAAAAAATGTTGTCGATAGAGCTTGAGGGTTGTTTACGATTGAGAATATGACACCAGTCCGCAGGTCGGAGCAGGTCGCATGCTTCCGAATGCGGGTTGCGTGTCCGGTAAAAACGCAAACGCAACATTGTCGTCGAAAAACAAAAAGCACGAGTTGACAGTTAAAACACTAAAAAGGCGCGAGGAAGAGAGTGAGAATATCGATGAGTGAACGACTTCATCCACACACAACCGCGGACGCAACAAACCGGAACGCGATCGAACCTGCGAGGCGACGCTTCCGAACGCTCGTCCTCCGCAAAGGAACATTACGCGTTGGCGAACGCGGGTCGCATGTCCGGTAACATCGCAAACGCAACTTTGTCGTCGAAAAGCAAAAAGCACGAGTTGACAGTTAAAACACTAAAAAGATAGGAGGAAGAGAGTGAGATTGTCGACGAGTGAATGTATTCGTCCGCACATGGCCGCGGACGCAAAAAACTGAAATGCGATCGAACCTGCGAGGCGGCGCTTTCCTGCCTCTTGGGCCCGCGACCGCACATTCGTCCCCGAGCCGACAGTGCGGCGACAAGCTTCCACCGCACTGTCAGCTTGGGGGCGAACAAAGTGTTGGAAATGCAACGATGAAAAGCAAACTATCTACAATGTCGGAGAAATGAAGCTATGTACAGAGCACCGTCGGCGTCTGAAGGAAGTGGGCGGCTTCAGAAGGATGTGGCGAGGGAGGCGCCGAAGGCCTTGAGGAGGTTCTGGAGGAAAATCATGTCTTGCTTCATCAGGGTCTTTCTCTTGGCGTGGAGGGAACACTGGTAACTCGCAGACAGGAAATTCATCACGAAGACCTCCGACGCCTCCTGGAAAAGAGGTGACGCCCGTTAAACGCCGACGAATCGAGTCGACACGTTAGAACCGGGACAGTCTCACAATTTTAATGTCGAAAAATTTACGGCCCGCATTTTTTATATTGTTTCTATTGACACAAGAGGAGAAAATGTGCCACCTTCGTTCAAAATGCTGCAAATTTGCTGCATACGGTAGAATCTCGATGATACGACGACGGTTCGTCCGAATTTCGGTACGATACAAATTTTTCGAAATTCCCGGCCGAAGTTCGTTAAGACTTATCTATTACGTTTCGGGATAGTCTCCGAATGCTTTCTCGGCCGCGGTGGATCATGTGAACGATCATCAACATTTACACATCCTGTGGGGTGCCATCACTTGGCTCCTACAACTGTAGCAGGCTTTTTGAGTCATTTCTCTCGCCGTTCTTTCTACATACGCACCATGCAATCTCGATAACCGTAGGTGCGTTCCAAATCTCGAAAACATACCCACGTCCAGCGCTGCTCTGTGTTGTCGCGTGATGAGAATTTGGCTCGCTGGAGTAACTCGCGTTCGCTTACTCCAGGGTTGCTGCTTTATATTTATTGTCATGCGATAAATGGGTTTCAGTAACTCTGACTGACTCAAGTGAACGTGAGAAATGACATACAGAAGTGACGTTGATCATGGAATCAACGCTTATCTAACGGCTTTTGCAAGTGTGAATTCGCAAATCCTACAGTGGCTGCTCCTCCGGAACCAGAGGAAAACTTGAGAATTGAGGACTGAGACCTGCTTTGGCTGAGAAATCGGCCTTTGATTTCATTACTGCAGATGACAGCCTCGCTTGTCGAGGCAATTGCTGACGAAGTGACGGCACCGCAAGGACGGTCAAGTAGCGGAGATAATGACGGCGACGTAAACTAATAACAAACAGCAACCGACGACTGCTGAAACACTGCATGCACTCAATGTGCTGCGCCGCATAGTGAGGCCGAGACCAACGTCAGCGACAACAGGTACGCTCGTTCTTTCGTGTTCTAAAAGTGCCGTTTGGGTGACATCGAAAAAAAGAAGACTCGGAAGAACAGTACCGACTTCCTTAGATGGGGGTGTGACCAATAAATTGCACGTATAGCCGCCCCTTTGCTTTAACGTAGTTATGCGACTTGTTTTTTGTTAGTATAAATATTGGACGACACATATATTTCCTGCAATCCCTCGAGATTCATATCACCGATATTCTACTGCAATTGCAAAAAACAAAACCATATTTTTTTTAATTTGCAGTTTTGTGTGGTTGTCATCGGAACTATGCTGTGACCTTTTTTGCGGTACGCGGGTTTTTGCGGCGCTATCTATCCATCTACCAGAAATAAGGGAAACCGTTTCCTCTCCTTCGGTACCTTTAACGTCTTTCCCTGCGGCAAGCCGTCCCCCCTCGATCCCTCGCCGCAACCTTCGACGATGGCAAGCGTGACCTTGAAAAGTTGACCAACGTGCAGGGAAGGCTGCTGGTCCCAAAGACGACACCGAACCTCACTCGAAACACTTCTACTTGTTCAATCTCTCTGTAGATTAAAAACTAGCGCACGCAAGAAAGAAAGGGTTCCCGCTCCTCGTATTATGGGTGGCCTCGACTAATTCCCACAAATAATTGGCCAAAGTTAGAAAATCGTTGCACCGCCTCTTTAAAGGGAAGACACCGCTCTTTCATGTAATGGAGGACCGGCGGTTGGGTCTGTTAGTGCACTGCGGCTCGGAGAGTGAGAGCGCAAGCTCACACAGCAAGACCCAAGGTTCCTGGTTCTTGCGATCCTCCCCACTCTTGCCCGTTTCGATCTGGACAAGCATCCTACCGGCGTGCGGTCGTGTTTCACCAAGCGGCGTATGCCGAAGACCCAAGGCTAGCAGTGGTACTGACCAAATAGGCCACGTAAATCGATTCAGTCACAGGCCTACCTGGCCTACGACTGAATAGGCATGTACTGACGAAAAAAAGGACTACCGTAAAATCCGAAGACATGCCCCACCCGAGAAGAGTAACCCATTCCTATTTCTGGCTCGAAGTGCTATTTCATTTGAAACACCGAAAGATAGCCCACTGATAGTAATCATAGTTTCGGATCAATGATGACCGTGGCGTAAATGCGTCTAGTTAGCTATGGCGAGATGTAAGCGAACACTGCTGATTGGAAAGTACAGTCATCTTTGCTTCATTGCCCCTTGCCGCGATAATAACTTTGCCAGGGACGCACAATAAAAAAATAGCATTTTTTCAACTTGCCTCGACTGCACACCAAAAGTTAGCCCACCCCTCAATTTCACCCAATTTTCTAACTATTTTAGGTCGACTATCTCTCAGGACTTTACGGTATGTGGGCCAACGTCGACGGAGAGACGACGCGGGTCGTTGCCGACGGGGCGCCACGACAGCGACCGAAAGACGAGGCAGGCCCACCTGTAGCGCCTGCAAGGCGAGCCCCTGCATGTAGTAGCAGTCGGAGCGACTGGGGGCCAAACCCTGCAGTATTTCCCTCACCACCCGCGCAAACGACAGCCGCGGAATGAGGAGCCGCGTAGTCCTCTGGAGGTGACGGATGTTCTTCAGCCAGGGTGGGGTGCGATGCTTCGACCTTTGATTGCCCTGGGCAGAAGAGGAGTGGCAACCGCGCTGATTAGCTCCTGCCGATTGACCTCCACCGGGCTAAAGTGTCAACCGCCATTTTTAAAAAGAAAGCTGATGGCGACTTTTTTTCTTCTAAAGTCTTACGCTCCATGAAATGCGGTATTTCAGGAGCGGTCATCTAAATTTGCTTAGAAGACACTTAATGGTTTTCTCGGAAAGAAGCTATACATTTATTAATTTTACCGCTAAACCTGGCGGGAAATGCACCGATGGGCAGACGGATGGGCGAAATCTTGCAATTGGTGGAGCTCCGTTGAAAAGCATTTCGCACCTTCAAAAAAAAAGAACTCTAGCGATTTCTGCAGTTAGGCAAATCAATACCAATAAACAAAAAAAAAGCTCTTCTTGCATTGTTGTGCCATAGGTAGACTTAACACAGAATGCATTGCATACTGCTTTGCACTGACACTGCCGGGAGGAACTCTCCACAAGTCTTGCGCCTCGACGGCATGAATGTTGTCGTGCGCTACATCTCTGCAAGAAAGCCCCGCCAAAAGCGGAGCAAGCCTTGCCCGCGCACCGAAAGTGGTCTTTAAGTGGCAATGAACACACCGCGTCTAAGACACCGCCCTTCTGTGATGCCATCGGGTGGAAATCGAGGGACCATTTTTCTTGTGACGCGGTAAATGCGCCGATTGGTGAACTGTTTTACTCCCATCAGGGCGGTGGGAGTAAATGCGAAGTTCGTGCACGCAATCGACAACTACAAGTTACCTGTCTGCTACAATTTCTTAAAATTATGCGATTTCTCGTTTGTTTGAGCAGTATTTATGGTCCGTGGCAGGCCGTGGCTGAAAACAGTTCCGAGATACCGTAATAAAATTAACTTCTTTGGGGAGAGGGGATTCTTAAAAACCCTTACATTTAATGCTTTTTAGAGAACATCGAGACAATGTCTACAGGGCGTCCCAGATTACTTGCACCAAACTTTAAAAAAAGCAAACGGAGTCCTCCAGGGAAGTAAAACCAACTGTACGTCGTTAGCAAGCGTCTTAACATAGTTGCCACATTTTTCTCGATCTGCCCAATTATTCGGTCGATTAAGACCAATTAGTTAACTTCAGTTATTCCTTTAAGGGCTGAGTTGTGAATTGGAAAGCGCCCCATTTCTTTCTTTTACGATTTGGTCCCAGACGCCTGAAATATATATCTTCTAACCTGTTTACAATCCACGCACTAAATACTTTCAAATGGCGCTCATTTACACCTACGCAACGACGCGTTTGATTGCACGGTGCCCCACACACCGTACAAAAATCGCAGGAAGTTGCATCTCTCCATTGTAACCATTACACCCGCTGTTGCCGGGTACCATTAATGGTGCCCGCGAGACAGCCGGGGAAACGTCGCTACTCATGAGCGACGCTCCTTCGGCGGCTTCGGCGCCCGCGTCGCACAGTTTCAAGATGGCGGCACCCATGCAACCGGGTGGGTAAAGATGGGAGCAGAGCACGAAAAATCGTGAGCGCCGACTTTGCCGGTCCCGAGAAAAGGGACGATAAAGACGGCGGCAAAGAAGAGGGGAGAGAAAGCAGACGGAGGGTTAGCCGTGCGCTTTTTTCTGCAGCGACTGGAGGTCGTTGGAGCTCTGGTCGACTTTGTTTTCATGGCATAAACAACGCTGACTTTTTTTTTTTTGCATGGCAGGTTTGAAAAGAGGGCAGCTTCGACCTCACCGGCGACGTTCTGCCGCTTCTCCGCGTACATTAAGGAGCTGCCGGCTACACGGGCTTGTCGGCACCTTCCTCCGGTACCTCCGACGTCCGCGTCTGCGCCGCCCCGCCATACCGAAGTGGCCGGGATGCGTGGGTCCTTTTCCTCCTACTCTTGGCATATCTAGTTGAGCGGCTTTAGTGGCCGTATTTTGCAAGATGGCGGCACCCACGCAAAGGCTGCGAGGAAAGGGCCACTTACCTTCCTGGGAGAGGTAGACTTTCGCCTCCTGCCGGGTCCCTTTGATGCCGAAGGCTCCGGTGCCGGTGGATTTGGAGCTCGGCGTGCCGCCGCCGATGGCTGTGCGGGAGCTTGGTGCGCCGGGGTCGGCGGACGTCTTTCTGGCGTAGGTTTGGCCCCTAAAGAGAGGTTAAGGTAAGTAAGAAAAACCCAAAAAACGTTAAAAAAAAAAAAAATAATAATAATAAATAAATAAAGAAAGAGTTTTTTTTTTAGTGTTTTGTTTGAGGTAAGGCAGTCTCGCAAATCCACGTTTGGGAACTGTTTCGGCATGAATTGACAAACGACATAAGCTAAGGCCCCGGCGAGCCAACTAGGGCCTTAAAGGGGTTATGACACGCCAAAAATAAAATATGAGATAATTATACTGCTAGGACCCATTGTATGTTCCTATAATCCTGCTGAATTTGTGTTGAAAATGGCGCGATAGTTTCGTGGATAAATCAATTTATATGCGGGCCCCTGGGAGGGGCAGATCCGGGCAAAGCTGGAGGCTGGCTACGCAGCCAGCCTCCAGCGCGGTGTCTCCTTGCACGCACTCACAGACTTGGCTCTCTTGGCGCATCGAGCCTCAGCTTCCTCGTTTACCTTCCACGTTTCGAGCATGCGGTCCGTGACGATTACGTCTACTGCATCGCTCGCCTTGTCGAAGTGTTCGACATCGATTGCAGCAGCGATGAGAGTGATTGCTATCAAGAGGTGTTGGAAGCTGTTCCTTTTTGACTGCGACCCGCTGGCGACCAGCTTCAGCAACGACGAGTTACGGACGAACTCGCCGTAATCACAGTCGTCCGGAAATATCTCGCAGGCGCATGCAGGGTGGAAGGTCGACGGGCCGGGAGCGAGAGTGAGAATAGCTTTCGGGTTACCGAGTTGCGTGAGCGGTTTTGATTGTACTGCAACGAGTAGAGCTTCGGCGATCATGGGGGCGCCTAGAATGAGAGAGTGTTCATGGTCACGTGGTTTAAGGACACCATGGTGTGACTAACTTGGGCAGTGTTGCCAGGTCGCCAGAGGGAAATGATAAAAATTCGTAAATTGAATGTTGCAGTTACCAGAGCTCTAAAATTCGCGTACCTTGGTGTATATACTAGGCAGACTATGAGCATTTCAAGAATAATCTATTCGTTCAATTTTCGTGTCATAACCCCTTTAACCTGGACACTTGGAGAAAGAGACGACGAGAAATCCTGCGGCCGTTATCGGTCAACGTCGCACTTGACCTTGGGACCGTTCAATCACAGCCGCCAGATTTCTTGCAGACTTTTTCGCCGAGTGTCCAGATCAGGGCCCCTGGAATGTCTGACCGAGGCACGTGACAACGCCCTGTCGATGCACACTCGCTCCGACCTCGCTTGTGGCTCGGTGGCCGCGGAGAGTCAGATGCAGTCGCCGAAGGCTACGAAAACAAAAGGTGCTTTGCTGTGTAAAAGTGCGCTGTCGTCTTATGTGGCACGATTTGGTCATTTCTCTAAGTAATGGTAGCTAGAAGACAGACAAGGTATAAGTGCCTTACAAGTTGATTCTGTTAAATAGTTTGTCAGCGAGAGTAAATTAACTACTCTGTGGCTACTTGACTTCGTCCAATGTTTGCCACCACCGCTGAAATCAACTGATGCATCTCTGATTACCCCTGGGGCAATGCTTACCAGTTTAAAATTTAAAAATAAGGGAACATAAAGGCATCGTGAAAGGCTAGAGGGATTGTCCGGTCAAATTTTGTATTCGAGAAAACAATTGAATATCGTTGTTACTGCCTCGAGATGCATCGTACGTGCAATATCTGAATTTTATATGCCCCTCTGCGTGAGTAATTGAATTTATACTGCTTCAATCGCATTCTAACGTAAACGCTGCTTTCATTGGCAACATTGAAGCTCTGATGTCACAAAACACAAAGCAAGCATTTCTGCCTCGTCGTTTCCCTGCGAGTAAACGCCTAAACGAGCTTCGTTTTTGTTGTTCTGCTCAACTTGTTTCGTGGTTGGGCGAAATTTTTGTTGCGCAATTGGGTGCCACAATCACTGGGCAGCACCTGCGAGCCAAGACATGACATTCCACTCTTTTCCGCGAGACGTACAGTGACGAGCAAAGTGGATCGTTGCCGTGCGTAGGGACTAGGTTCCCGTCAAAATCGAGATCCCGTTTACGCAACAATCATCTCGCAGAAGACAGCTACGAGCTAAACTCTGAGCGGACAAAAGGCTTGTAAGCTGAGGTGCGACGTTGTGCCAACGACATCAAACTACGTCCGTTCAATCCTCGGCCAAATCGGGTCAATTTGATTATGCAGCGAAACCGAAAGCAGCAGCTAGGCCACCTGGAAACGATACCAGAGGTTGTATTTAGAACGCGTGCAGCCCGATTCTGTTTGACCCGCGTGTGAAAATGGAGCGTGACTACGATTCATTAAGCTTGTCGAAGTCAAGTGACGACATGCATTTGAACGATTCGCCATTTGCCTTCAAACCGCGGACGTCGCCTCTAAGGAAATGACCCGCAGCCTCATCATTGCTCCAGCGGATCCGCCGACATGTGTACCCAGATGCCGCTTCAGAGGCGAAATCTGCAGCCTTTGATTTGCAAGCGCCCCTAGTTCGATCGGTGGCCGTCGCAGTTGTGTTTCAGCAAAATGGCATACGTTTGCTCGAAACCTATGGCTGTTTGCGAGTAATATCCTGCTAAAAGGCGTGACTTTTCTTGCACATGCTTGGGAACTGCATTAAAAGAACCGTATTTCAGTAGAGTACAGCCTAGGAGAATATTATTCGAAACAAAATCCAAGACATCCATCGACCAACGCTTGTTATCCCGACCATCCGACAAACCTATGTGTTTTGTGACGTTACTCAGCACCTACGGATGTCAGCCATTGACACTGGCAAAATTCGAGGTGCAGTTTCGTACCTACGCTCATGAAAGGTTTAATTAACAAAGGGAGATCATATATCAAAATAAAAATGACGTTTGTTACATGAAAGCTTCCTCGATGTAACGAGCGCAAAAGCTTAAGTACTTCCGGTTTCGACCGGACAATACCTTTAACAAGCGCTTGTGTTCTACTTTGAAAGTACAATTTATTTATATTACAGGGAGTTTTGAGAAACGAGCACCATGTTTTTTGGTTCGGGTAACTAAACTATGCGTCGAAGAAAGCTCAAACTCCGTGAGAACATGATGCTGGCAGTTGGGATAGAATGTGAAAGCTTGAGAACATGACGTTACCTTCATCAAAAGATAATTGAGAAACAAAATTTCTCTGAGCCAACGTCTACGTAAGCATGATGTTGTTAGAACAAGAAATGACACTCATGTAACATCTATTTCAGTGAAAAAAAGAAAAACTTCTCAGCAGAAAAGAAGATATTGTTTTCTTTCTTGCTGACAAGTTTTTTTCACTAAAATAGATACTACAGGTACCCAGTGTCATTTCTCTTTTTGACAACATAAAGCTTAGCTGGACTTTGGCTCCTAGAGAAATTTTTGTTTTTTTCAATAATCTTTTGATCCAGGCGATGTCCCGGTGTCAAACTTTTGCATTCTATCCCAAAAGCCACCGTCACATTGTCACGAAGTTTGAGCTTTCAGCGATGCTTAGTTTTTGTCTACCCAAGCCGAAAAACATGGTTCTCGTTTCTAGGGAACTTCCTGTACTTTACTTCAAGCACGCTGTGCTTGGTGTACTTCTTGCTTTACCTGAAGTACATAACATCCAACTTACTTTTTTTACGTAAAGTACTTTTCAGATGTACTTTACCAAACACTGATTATCTATTAGAAATGGCCGCATATAACAGAGTCAAAACTTTTCAAAGCCAGTGTAGAACGAACAATGTGAAAAACAAGTAGGAAACACAGATGTCAGGAGCATTCCGGGGCCAACCCATAGACGTCGCCATTGCCTTCTCTCGTCGTCAGAGCCATGATGCTGAGAGTTTAGGCATTAATTGGCAAGAATAGGGCTAGAATGAAAGCACGTCATTGGTTGAAATTGGTTCGATGACCTTGGACGCGTTGATTGACAGCATTTGTGACCAACCACCACTCACGAATATTCCTCTAGCAGGGGCAATGAGCTTAACCTATATCCTTCAATCACAATTTCTGGGTAAGGATGTATTCGAGTATTTCATTTCAGCATGCTAGACTTGAAGTTTGCAACTCTTCGCAACCGAAAAGGCAATGCATGCGACGTTCAGAATGCACTTCATCTTTCTTTTGGTTGCAGACACAGCCGCGGCCGAGTGGACGGAAGGGACCGCAGACACAGCTCCGTGGCAATTTGGACCCTAACCCCGAACACGCACCCCACATTCGCAGCTACGCCTCCTGTTTCAGAGAACTTTTCTCGTCAATGTCACCTTCTCTGGCTCAATTAACGGCACTCAGCACCCTGAAACTCCCTATCTCCATCAATCTCTTACCATTATTCATTCATGCACTCTCAGCATCATCCAGAAACTAACAAATACCTGTGCCACGATCGCGCCTCCTTCAAGGTTAACTCCGGTTCTTTTTATTTTGCAGAATCATCACAGGGCGCAGCTTTCGCCGCTCCGCCCTGGTTTCCATCAGGTCCTCCCATTGACCAAACTCTTTCTATGTACAGCCCTGCTCGTTGTAAGAGATCACAAGAACTCATTCGTAAGCAAATGCAAGTGTGCAAACCAGCCTTAAAGGGGCCACTAAAGTGGATTTCGAGACTGTCGTTTAATGCTGCGAACCCAACACATGCGCACTATGGGCATCTTACAAAACCCAAAATTGTCATTGTGTGGAACAATTCTTTTTTTTACCATTAAAAGAGCAACCAAATGTCTCGACACGCCCCACTTACGAGACATCTTGGAAAAGGGGCGCGCCGCAATGCCCATTCGCGTTTTCAACGAAGAAAGAGGCCACGCATGGCTGTACTTTTGTGTTTTGCGACAAACCTTAGTGTCCCCCTTTAGGGCTGCAAGCCGACCTGTCCTAACCCGCGACGACCCACCTGCGGAACGGCGCTGGACGCTGGGCGCAGACACTGCGGGCCCCTCGTCGTCCCCGGAAGACGGCGAAGACGGTTCTTGTCCCGCCTGCGGAGGTCGTTCCGCCGACGACCTTGCGCCGAAACTCCTCGGGGTCGAGGGACGGCGACCAACGCCCGAAGTCGACGCCTCAGGAACGTCTGCCCTCTTTGAAGACTCCGAGTGCTCGCGCTCTGCGTGGACGGAACGTGCCTCGGATGACTTTGCGGCAGAGCCCCTCGGAGTTGCGGGCTTGCGGCTGCTCGGCGTGCTCCTGCGGAAACGGGGACCGAAGACGATGGTTGGGACTTCACGCGCTGTGTCGAACACAAATGGTTATCACTCCGGTTTGGGGAATCTTAGGGTAAAGTTGGTTTGCAAAGAACAGATTCCCGTGGCATTCTCTGTAACTTGTAACAAACTTTGCAGTTATTAAAAAAAAAAATTTTTTTTCGGCAGTTTGATATTTTAAGTTCCAGGGAATGAAACCAGCCGTCGGATGGCCAACACAACAAGCTTCTCATCTATACTCCATCTGACTAAAACCGTGCAGTACAGCCAAGGCTACACAGAAGAGAGTATTCCTACCTGTTGAAGAGGAGGGAAAGGAGGAAAGGGGGAATCCCAGCTCTTCTCTGCCGTTCCTCCTTTCTCTCCTCTTGAACAGGTTGGCATACACTCTCTTCCTTTTAGCCTTGGCTGTATTGCACGGTTTTAGTGAGACAGTATAGGGCACGTCAAAATGTTAGGCGCTGGAGAAAATCGGCCATCTGCCGCAAGCCCTGGTTTTACTCTTTTCATTCACATTCACAAGTTGTCACAAGTTCTGCGAATAACTTATTTTTTTTCTTTTGTATAATGCTGTTAGAAGTTGAATGCATGAAGTGATTACTCAGCGTATCTTTGCATGTAATATCTTTTTGTGTTCTGAATGGACGTCCTGCTGACACATTTTAGACGGGCCCCAGACCTCGTCAAGCTGCCACTGGCAGCTTTTTGTCTAGGGTCTCCGTTGGCTTAAAGGCCATAAATAAAATGATTGATTGATTGATTGATTGATTCAGTTCATTGAAAAGCATGGCTAGAGGGCCCAGGTATGCACCATATATCGCCACGCCACCGTCCACACAATGAAGTCCGTCTGCTGTAGTCACCGGACGTCAATAGACGGGCACTTGAACGCAGCGTCTGAAGTTGGCTACAGCTGCGCCATTTTCCGAATGCCGCCTGCTACCAATGCGGCAATGCTAGCTTGGGCTTCAAGCTAGGCGGACAAACATACCGTGTGGTGTGCAGGGTCCGATCCTGCATCAAGCCTCGTCGAAACCGCCAAGAGTTCGCTGGGCAACCGCTTTACGAAGTCGGCATCGATCTACACACCAGCGCGTCCGGCTTTGGCCAGCGTTTCGGCATTCACATTAGAAGACAACATCTGGAAGATGGCGTCTCCCATTGCTGGCTTCAGACGTTGCATTCGCACATTCTTCCATAATGAAGACACTGCGTTGCCACGGTGACAGAGTAGGACTTTATTGTGCGGAAGGAGGTAGCAGGGTGGCTAGATTGGACGCATACTTCGGCTCTTTTGCTGTGCTTTTCGGTGGATGGAACATGAACACAAAAAAATTAGTTGTTTGTTCATGTTCATAAATCGTTTAAAACGTTTAGAAATCTTAGAGTGCAGCTCTTAAGGAAGAGGAGGGAAGGGTATGCCCCTGCTCCTCCTCCTCCCGCTAAATTTGTTAATGGGTCACTTGACACAAAGTCATGTGACGTCATTTTCGCCGCTAGATTAATAATAACGTTATCGAAGCCTTTATTCGAGTAAGACGTTATTGACAGGGAACTAGCTCAGCCATTGAAGCTAGCTGTGTTATCGTGTTGCCGGCCCGAAATTCGCTCAGCCAGCAATCAGGGCAACACATGTTGTCCAACACAAGTTGTGGCTGTTTTTGTTGCCGAAAGCTGTCATACCAAGGCAACATTTTCTCTGCCGCCCATGTTGTCCTGCTGTTGCCGCGATGTGACAGGTTTGTCAGACAACATGGAGAGCGAGCAACAAGTTGCCCAATTCTTTGGGGTTAAGATATTCGCATAGTTTGGGGCCATTTGCGAATATCTTCATGGGCAATCTAGAATCTAATTTTCTTTCAAGCTGCCCCCTTCAACCAATGTTTTATAAGAGATTCATGGATGATATATTTATAATCTGGCCACACAAAGAGGACGCGCTGCTTAGCTTCATCGAAGTTTTTAATTCTGTGGACCCTTCTAATTAGTTTTTCTCAATTATTCCAAAACCGAAGTTAATTTTCTAGACGTCAGGGTAATAGTTGAGGGCACAAAACTAGTCGCTCGACTCTATCAAAAGCCGACTGACCGTCAAAAATACTTGCACTTCGACAGTGGCCACCCACATCCTTGCAAAACCAGTATACATGGCTTGCACATGACGTCATTCAAAAAGCGGTTCGATGACCACCAGAGAAGAGGGGAAGAAGGAGCTCCCCTCTTAGCAGGATCCAGGCACGTAGCCAGAAGTTTGTTTCGGGGGGGGGGGGGGGGGGGGGGCGCCCATGACAAAATGCTGTATGAGGGGGAGGGGGGAGAGAAGTTCCCAGCAAAATGGAAGATTTTGGGGGGGGGGGGGGGGGGGCGGGCCCCATGGGCCCTCCCCTGGCTACATGCCTGGCACGATCCTCTTTTGTGCCTCCCGGATTTGCACCGACGTCGCTATTTTCCTCCCAAAATTAACCCGTTACTCAAAGTTCTTACAAAAGCAGCTTCCCTCTCCTCATCTTACATGGTAGTCAAAAGTATGCAATGTGACGTCAGTGCAAGCCATGCATAACTTATAGTCAGGCACATAGGTTCAAAAGCGTGCGTTCATACCACGGTTCAAACAACGACGGCTCCAACGCTAACCAACTACGAGAAGTATTAACAGAACAGAAGTACCCTGAACTAACTATAGACAATGTTCCAAGAGCAAAAAAAATCATTTTTTAAGTATCGCAGTGGGTTGCAGAGAGCGTTGAGAGAGGGCTAAACTCGCCTACAAAAACTCCGAATTCTCCCGGGTCCCAGCAGAATAGACACTGCCTATGTTTTATGTCCGCACCCACCTCCGTAGAATATGCAAGCTGCGTAAAGGTCCGCCACGAGGGGGGCTTACCAGAAAGATGCTGCTTTGGGCTGTGAAGGCCGTCGCGAAGCGTCTTCTGCTTCCGAGCTTGCCTCAGACAACAACGACGGACTGTCTTGCTCCTGGTACTGCCATCGCTTCGGAGGGCGGGCCTCTCGCGGAGGAAGTTGGGGAAAGATGTCGTATTCATAACAGTCCGGCTCCCGTCGCCTCCGGGCGTCCCCCGGTTCGCTGCCTAGCAGCCGGTCACCCGGTTGGTACCGGCGTGAAGCCATCAAACTCCTCGGGGTCGAGGGACGGCGACTAACGCCCGAAGTCAACGCCTCGGCAACGTCTGCCCTCTTTGAAGATTCTGAGGGCTCGCGCTCTGCGTGGACGGAACGCGCCTCGAATGACCTTGCGGCAGAGCTTCTCGGAGTTGGGGGCTTGCGGCTGCTCGGCGTGCTCCTGCGGAAACAGGGATCAAAGACGATGGTTGGGACTTCACGCGGTGCGTCGAACACAAATGGTCATCGCTCCGGTTCGGGGAATCTTAGGGTAAAGTTGGTTTACACAGAACACATTCCCGTGGCATTCTAGGTAACTTGTAACAAACTTTGCAGTTATTCAAAAAAAAAATTTTTTTTTCGGCAGTTTGATATTTTAAGTTTCAGGAAATGAAGTCAGCTGTCGGATGGCCAACACAACAAGCTTTTCATCTATATTCCATCTGACTAAAACTGTGCAGTGCAGCCAAGGCTACACTGTATCCCTACCTGTTGAAGAGGAGGGAAAGGAGCAAAGGGGGAATCCCAGCCCTTCTCTACCGTTCCTCCTTTCCCTCCTCTTGAACAGGTTGGCATACACTCTCTTCCGTTTAGCCTTGGCTGTACTGCACGTTTTTAGTGAGACAGAGTGTAGGGCACGTCAAAATGTTAGGCGCTGGAGAAAATCGGCCATCTGCCGCAAGTACTGGTTTTACTCCTTTCATTCACGTTCAGTCCATTGAAAAGCATGGCTAGAGGGCCCAGGTATGCACCATATATCGCCACACCACCGTCTACACAATGAAGTCCGTCTGCTGTAGTCACCGGACGTCAATAGATGGGCGCTTGAATGCAGCGTCTGAAGTTGGCTACAGCTGCGCCATTTTCCGAATGCCGCCTGCTACCAATGCGGCAATGCTAGCTTGGGCTTCAAGCTAGGCGGACAAACATACCGTGTGGTGTGCAGGGTCCGATCCTGCATCAAGCCTCGTCGAAACTGCCAAGAGTTCGCTAGGCAACCGCTTTACGCAGTCGGCATCGATCTACGCACCAGCGCGTCCGACTTTGGCCACCGTCTCGGCATTCACGTTAAATGGCGTCTCCCATTGCTGGCTTCAGACGCTGCATTCGCACATTCTTCCACAATGAAGACACAACTTTGCCACGGTAACAGAGTAGGACTTTATTGTGTGGAAAGAGATAGCAGGGTGGCTAGATTGGATGCATACTTCGGCTCTTTTGCTGTGCTTTTCGGTGGATGGAACATGAACACAAAAAAACATTAGTTGTATGTTCATGTTCACAAGTCGTTTAAAACGTTTACAAATCTTAGAGTGCAGTTCTTGAGGAAGTTCTTACAAAAGCAGCTTCCCTGTCCTCTTCTTACATGGCGGTCAAAAGCATGCGATGTGACGTCAGTGTAAGCCATGCATATCTTATTGTCAGGCCCACAGTTTCAAAAGCGTGCGTTCAAACCACGGTTCAAACGACGACGGCGCCAACGCCAACCAACTACGAGAAGTATTAAAAGAACAGAAGTACCCTGCAAGAAAAATAATTTTGTACGTATCGCAGCGGGTTGCGGAGAGCGTGGAGAGAGGTCTAAACTCACCTACGAAAACTCCGAATTCTCCCGGGTCCCGGCAGAATAGACACTGCCTATGTTTTACGTCCGCACCCACTTCGGTAGAAGATGCAAGCTGCGTAAAGGTCCGCCACGAGGGGGGGCTTACCAGAAAGATGTTTGTTTGGGCTGTGAAGGCCGTCGCGAAGCGTCTTCTGCTTCCCAGCCTGCCTCAGACAACGTCGACGGACTGTCTTGCTCCTGGTACCGCCATCGCTTCGGAGGGTGGGCCTCTCGCGGAGGGAGTTGGGGAAAGATGTCGTATTCATACCCGTCCGACTCCCATCGCCTCCGGGCGTCTCCCGGTTCCCTGCCTAGCAGCCGGTCCCCCGGTTGGTATCGGCGTGAAGCCATCACCGCGCGACCGATGTGACTACGGTGACTACGTCAACTACGTCAACTACGTCTGCCACAATCGGCGAAAATCCCGCCAGACGCCTGGATTTTGGATTGGATTGGATTGGTCCGTTATAGACCCTTCCCCTGGCAAATGCCGAGCCTGATCTCTATGTGCCGAGCGCTCCGCGCTAGCGCCCTATCCCGCCCATACATCAAAAGTGCTCCCAATGTGGCAACAAATGACGCGATTGTCATGCTCTTGCCTGTCGCGATCCTGGCGGTTGGCCGTAGAATTGCTGGCGAAAAGCACGAGCGAACGCGAGTGTCGCTGTCGTCATGCTTCGCTTTAGGCGTCCCAACTTCCGACTGCCCGAACTTCCGTGAACTGTCACAATGGAACGCGACCTGCAGCAGAACAGGCGTCTGGCATTTATACCACAACTGTTGGGACGCCGCCAGGGTCGCGACCGGCGACAGCATGACACTTTTATGACGTCATCAGGCGGAAATTGAGGGACCACTTTTTTGGCCGCGGTAAACACACCAGTCGGAGACGCGTAAAGGGGTGTCCAAACAGGACACTACAAAACCCGCGACTCCGACAAATCGTGAAAATTGAAGCGGACGCTTCTATTTTTACGGTCTGTCGGAGTCGTGAAAATGTTTGCAGGAGTCGTGAAAATTTTTACGATCACGACTGCTCTCCTCTTCAGATTGACGTCACACGCCACATGCGTCTGGCTCACCTCGCCAACGCCCTCGCGTACCGCCGTCGCCTCGGGCCTCGGCTCGAAAGCCAAGGAGGTCCGGCTTTGGGTGGATTTGGGACATTCCTGCGTCGAAGGGTGCGTTTCGCCCGCCTCGGATCTGCTTTCTTTGTCGAGATTCACTTTCGTCGTGATGGCGTCCGATGCGGTTCCGTATTGTGAGCGGAGGCCTTGAGCAATTGACCGACAGCCAACAGAGCGTGTGAGTGGCTCTCCGGACCCACGTGATGAGCAGAGCAAGGCCGCCGTGGAGGAAGCGAGGGGGAGATTTGACGGAGGGAAAATTTCCCCCCGGGAAGAATTGACGGAGGGAAATTTCCCTCCGACGGCCGGAAGCGGATCGCGGCAGAGCGCGGCACGATTTGCCGGAGTCGCGGGTTTTGTAGTGTCCTGTTTGGACACCCCTGAAAGGGGCCCTGCAATGACTTTTTGACTGGTTTTTAATTTGCAGTGAACCTGAGCGTACTGAACGTAGTAACTTAATTCAACTTTTCTTTTCTCAAATTTCGCTTTATTTTAAAAGTTATAGGCAAATTAGAATTACAAAAACAAGCAAAAAATAACCTCCTTCATGGCGTCGTAGGTCCTGCTTTGAGTGGCCTTGAACTAGAGGAGTAGTGAGCTCATCGTGCGCACACGGCTGCCGCACTCCGTGTCGACGGCTCGAGAGGGCGCCACTAAAGCACGTGTTGGATAGGCTGTACAAAGCGGGCGGCCAGGGCAGCTCGTATTGCATTTGCAGCGCGACTGAACACTAATTCAGCATAACATTTCATTGGCCACAAATGACAGCAATCACGGGGTAAAGATCAGTTCAGATCGGGAGCCACTTCCCGCTGACGCACCGCCAAATGGCCGAATCGCCAACAGGGCCCGCGCCGAAGGCCTTCGGAACGCTCGGAACCGGTCGGATTCTTGAGCCGGTATACGACCACAGCGCCGCCGCGTACATCCGGGACCTTTCTACGCTCCTCGTTTGTCGTAGCCTCATCCCACTAGCTTTTTCTAGTATGCGCCGTTTTTGTTTCCGCCGCTTGGTGGCGGGTATGTCGGCGGGTCATTTCTCGTTTCCGTACTTTCTAAACTGCATTTGTTTCTTTTCTGATCTGTGAACAAAAACTACTTTCATACATAATTGAAACGGTTCGCGACACTTATATTTTGTATCTCGACTAAAAAAAAGCTCTTAGCGGCTTTGACCAGTGGCAAGCCCAGGACCAAAGACGTCACATTTTGCGCGCTCTCGGTACCGCGGGTCGCCCTCGTCGGTGGAGGAGGCTTCCGTGTCGTCCGGTTAAAATATGGCGCACTGATATTTAGTTACTCTCTCCGTGCCCGCTGGCTTGCCCCAACCCCAAGAGACGTGGAAACCGCAAAAAAGGTAGACGCTTAAATATGATTGCAGGGCCCCTTGAAGGGGGTGTCCAAACAGGACACTACAAAACGCACGACTCCGACAAATCGTGAAAATTGAAGCGGACGCGCCAGCTTCAAGCCCGCTTCAATTTTCACGATTTGTCGGAGTCGTGCGTTTTGTAGTGTCCTGTTGGGACACCCCTTAACGCGTTCCAGGCGTCGTCGAGCGGTCACAGGGGGGTAAAGGTGGGTGAGGAGGAGTGGCAAATCCCGTGCGCCGACATCCTGGGTCCCGAGTGAACGAACGCAAAAGAGAGCGACAGAACACGAGAGAAATAAAGCAGCGTTGCCATGGTAACGCGAAGAGTGAAAACTTTCAGCAATATAAACAGTGATAATTTAACGTTGTAAACTAAATTCTGAGCTATTCTAACGCTTATAAAAAGCAATAAAGTCATTACGCTGCATTAATTTCCCTTTTGTCGAAATCTCGGAAATCTGGTGGTTGCGCAGTTTCGTATTCCTCAACCGCGCCCAGCCGCGCCCCACCGGCGCGTTGGTAATGGTGTAGGTTTAGAAAGAGTTATATACGTAAAAACAGGGGACGGGACAATACATCTTTCAACTTTCAACAAACAAATGAATTTATTGCCGGACGCTTCGCCTTCGGAGCTCCACTATAAGAGAGGGAAAGTTAAAAGGAGGGGGGAAGGGGAAGGAGGGCGGAGGGGGGGGGGGAGGGGGGGGGGGCAAGACAAGGACCCGGGAGAAAAACTGGGGGAAGTAAAGCGCAGAGACAGCGGAAAGGAGAGGAAGGAAGGAAGCATCCCGATTTCCCTCTCAGGAGCAAGGGGCGCCCGCCCGGCCCGCCAAGGCCGTCAACTCCTGTCTCAGGAATGTCGCCTCTCTCTCGGACAGCGATAATGAGGCCGAGGAAATGTTCTTCGGCGCCTCTTTTATGGCGAACGCCTCCACGATCTCGCGCCCGTAGCGGTTCTTGTTGGCCCCCAGAACACGCGCGGACGGGAACTCGGGGGCACATGGAGCGCAAGCCTTGAGGTGATGGACCATGGGGTGTTGGGAGTCTTCGTCGTTTTTTGCGATTTCTCTCTCATGTTCGCGCAGGCGGTCGTTGAGGCAGCGGCCCGTCTGTCCGATGTACTCTGCTCCGCACGAGAAGGGCACTGAATACACCCGTCCGACCGCGCAGGGAACAAAGGGGGCCGCATGCCTCTTGGCGCAGCTGATCTTGGGAGGAGGGGGAGAGTTTACCAGGCGGCACATGGCGCTCAACTTGAAGGGGCACGAAAACGCAACGTCCATGTCGAAACTTCGAGCCACTGTTTTTAGTCGGTGGGCCGTGTTGTGGAAATAGGGGATGGTTGTATACCTCTGCCGGGCAAGCTTCCGAGCGGTGGCTTTTTCAACTATTAGTTTTCTGAGCGTGGAGGCCAGCAGGTCGCGCGGGTATCCGGCGTTTGCGAGGCGGCTGAGCTGTCCCTCCAGGCTAGATGAGGAGAGGTGTTGACAGGATTTTGTGCGGGTGGAGGAGATGAGACTTTTTGCGATGCCTGCTTTTACTGTCTTTGAATGGTGGCTAGTAAATGGTAGCACCGGCTTCTGCGTCCGCTGCTGGAAGCGCCAGCAAGTGCCTCCCTGGGTGGCCACAAGGCGTACGTCCAGGAACTGGAGACCCTCCGCCGAGGGGTCCTGGGTGGCGGCGGTGGGCGCGCCGGAGTCGTGGAGCACCAGATAGTCATCCCATTAGTTTAGCGTTAACGCGAGGCCGTACATCTGCGCACTTTTCAAAAAGAAAGCTTCGAAAGGAACGCGAATATCTTTCCACCGGTAAGTTCGTGGATTGTTGAAGTTCACGAAACTGCTCTGATGATGTAACCGTGTTTGGGACCCCGAGGGTCTGCCTGCATGATCCGCCGCTTGCGGCAGCCAGATTGTATGGGAAAATGGCGGACCTTTTCCTCTTGAGTTAGTATGTATGATCTCTATGAGTGGTCACAAGCGTTTCGGGGCAGTAAAACTGGAAACGCCGATTGGCTAAAAAAAAAATTACGTCACTTTCGGTTTTGGTATTTTGTAGATTTTTAGATGACGTTTTACAGTAAAAATATAAAAAAAGTAAAAGCTTGGTCTGCTGAGCAAGTTGGTCTTTTGCGCTATTTTTAATATGAATAAAAAAAGTACTTTTTGTTGTTGTTGTTGTTGCGCGATTTTTGAATTTTTGCCGGTACGGTGGTACGGTTCTGTTGGTTCTGTTACAAGTACGTCAAGCCAGTGAAGCTGGTGAAGCTTGACGCCTTGACGCGCGCGCACCGCAGGCTCTGGCGCACCGGTGCGAGTCTTTCCGAAACGTCAACGCGTCAACTCCCACACACGTACTACTGGCTTGGCTCTTCCAGACTAAACGGAACGGAAGCACTTTTCATTGCAGTTTACAATCGCGGTGCTGTTGATGAACGAGCCATCGAAACCAATCCCACTCATGCAGCACTCCGGGCTTTCCGCGTGAAGCACGCGCGCCCGTGCGTGTAATGCGAGCATCGTTCGGGACAACACAATCGTGCTTGTAGTTTCGCTCGCACATAAAGAGAAACTAGTACGACCCCACGTCTGGGGTTTTAACGTTCATCGCGCAGTAGTGATACCCCAGACAACACCCGACATCCTCAGGACGTCCTCGAAAGGTACAAACGTCCTCACGGTTTTCAAGACGTCCTCAGGACGTCCTGAGAACGTCAGTCGCTGGATCATCCTAGAAACGTCCTTCCGGGGACTTATTGAGGACGAAGGATACAAAGTTAGAGGTAATATATACGTCCTCAATTTGATTGCGTTTTTAAAAAAATTAATGAATGAAATGGCGGTAGTATACACATTTCACGGTCACTGCTCAACTAAATTTCACATACAAATTATTACATGTAGTTGCGTAAGTTTAGGACACCTTTTAACTATAGTTTTGATCAAACAATTCTTTAATAAAACCAGGACGCACTACAATTATTATTAGTTTTGTATTTGCGCAGTATTTCGAAATTCTGTTCCATTGCAACATTCAATCTAGGTGGCGCAAGCTATCGCCTACTACAAGGCAATTATCCACCCATCCAAGAGACTCAATCAAGCTAAGCCGAGCCAGTACAGAAACAGAAATAGCGTCGAGGTTGATGATGGCTTCATAATGTGGATGCTTGGGCAAGTTGGTAATTCATGCTTGGATGGAACAGCGCGGATACAGTCACACTCACAGGCACACAAGAAGGAAACAGACTCGCAGTGCGGATTAACAACTCAGTGATATATTTATTTTTCCTCATATCGTCAACTTCTCCTCCTTCGCCGTTAATGAGAGCATTTTAAATTTTTAAACACCAGAAACCAAATAGCCGGTAAACATAAATAAATAAATAATAAATAAATAAATAAATGACAACTAAAAAGAAATAAAACTTATAAAATTAAAATAAATACTTTTTTTAATTTTAATTTTTTAATTGTAATTTATTTTATAAAAAATATATTTTTAACTTTATTTTTTTTTAATTTTCTTAGTTTTATTTATTTTAGCTGTCATTTATTTATTTATTATTTACTTATTAATGTTTATTGGCTATTTGGTTTCTCCTGTATAAAAATTTAAAGGCAGTGTCTAGGGGTGTCGCGAACCGGCCGAGGTTCGAGGTCGACCAGGTTCGACTTTTTCGAACTTTTAGTGGGAAATTCGACGAACCTTGTATTGAGGTTCGACTCGTGTGCGCATGCGCGACAGGCTGGCCAGTTGGCTTCGGATTGGATGGTAATGGCTAAGGGATAAATTAAGGGCAGCGCCGATTGGTTATTTCACTTAATACAGTACAAAAAAATTAAGTTATTAACCTCTTCAGTGATTAGAATTAGTTTCTTTTAATTGCAACTGTTTATAAAATAAAATAACCCTTTTCTTAAAAAAAAAAACATTCTCCAAACCTAGACATGCTTTATTAAGGTCTGGCCACACTGTCCACAAAGTCGAACCGGTCGAATCTTTTGAAAAGTTCGAAGGTTCGTCGAACCGGTTCGACCCAGTCGAACCCCGAAAGTTCGACCTAAAAATCTGGTTCGACAAAAGTTCGCGACACCCCTACTGTTATGGTGTACTAGAAGACTGGGCAGTGTAGCGAGCGCCGGCGGAAGGGGGGCTCTTTCTGCGATGACCGGATCGGTGGCCGCGAGAGGGCGCAACGTGTAGTAGGCGTGCTGCCGGAGTGCGGAGCGCAGGCAGCGGTAGCGCTTGGCTGGCTTGGCGTTCCTCACGAGTTCGATTGTTTCGTATTGTTTGGCTAACTCTTTACGGTATTCTTTATTTCTGCTGTTTCACATATTATTTATCGCACTAATTCGTTGCCAAATGCTTTGCCCGAGACGTGCATCTTCGGGCAGGACGCCACAGTACACATCCCGACACTGCTAGCGCGAACAAGACATTGGCGTTTTCTCGGATTTACTTCGAAAGAGTATTAGTGAGGACGAACTTTTATCACCTGCATTATAGACCCGAATGAGCTTTTTCCCCAGCAATTAGAACTTTGCTGAGATCCTTTAGTTTCTCATAGTAGAACTGGCGATCGCTTGTTCGCGCTAACAATGTTGCGTTCTGAATAGGCGGGAAATCCATCCCTCAGGGAAACGTTCGGGAAGTCTCTTGAAAGAGACGTCCCAAACGTGTGTAATCCCCTGGATAACGTAGGATAAGCATGCTGATGGCATGATACCTAAACAAATGTGTGCTTCTGCGACCCTATAATTTCGCTGTCACTGTAGTTGTGATCAATGAATTCCGTGGTTCAAGAGCACTGACCGTAATTAATTGTTTCAACGTTTGAGAAAACAAAATGGGGCTTACAAAACGGATTATATCGTCTCCTTCCGTAGGCTGCATGGAGGTGCCACTGTCGACTCTCGCAACTACTTCCACGGGCTTTCGAAGGAATTTCTAGTACTAGCCTTTATCGTGTTTGCTGTTACTACGTAGGGTCTTCAAACAGGACTGTGCGAATAGTTAGAAAAATGTATCCACTCACCAGCTCTGGTAGTAACCATGCACAGTGGATAAATTCTTATTTATCCACTGAGCACCAGCTATATTAATATGTGTGGGCACCAGGGCGCACAGATATATTTTTAATTATGCACTGGGCACCAGCGCACTGATGAGATTAATGAGGTGCACCCAAGGATTCCGGAGGCGATGGTACTTGCTTTTCCCAAGAGCTCGGGAGAGGGGGGCTACCGAGCTCCCCCGTAGTCGGCGCCTGTGGCGTTTTGTACCTCTACATTCTCCAACGTGAGGTCATGATCTTGATGAGCTTCGACATCTTCAGGATAAATGACTCAGTATCTTCCGCTGGGCCATAAGACCCTTCAATATTTTTGCGGTAAAAAAAGAGGCCTCTTAAAGGGCAACTCCGCTTCTTTTCCAGTAGTGCAAAACTATACAGTTCTCTTTGTTATCATCTACAAAACCCCCATGGCAAATATTACGACGGAATTCCGCCTAGAAGTTCATCAAAATCGCTGTCGAAGTTTGACAAGCACGAATCCGCTGGTTTTGGATGAGACGTGCGGGCCAGACAACACTGCCCGGCTGCATTTCCGCTTCCTCCAAATTCCTTCTACCGGCACGTCCGTGACGTCATCAAGCATGTACAGCTTCTTTTTTTTCAATTATGTTTTCTTTCCCGGGGAGAGCACGGGTGGCGCCAGCGCCGTGCTCTCCCCGGAGAGGGAAGCTGCTTTTGTAAGAATTTTGAGTGACAGGTTAATCTTCTATAATCTTCTGGGGGGAAAATAGCGACGCCTGTGCTAATCCAGGAGGCACAAAGGAGGATCCTGATAAGAGGGGAGCTCCTTCTTCCCATTGTATATCACGTGGGTGTACATGCTTAGTGATGCTGAATATACAATGTTGTCCGGCTTTGCCACCGTTTCGGTTTCAGTTTGTGATCATGGCTAGAGAAAAATTACACGAAAAATATTTTATTTTTCGCGAAACAAAGGATTGGGGATTGTTTTTGAGTGCTTCAAAAAGCAAAATCGGCCACTATCTCAAAATTTTTGAAATTAAGCGGAGTTGCCCTTTAACACCTCCTCATTGAAGAGACGGAGTGCTGGGCCAACCCTCATCTTTTTAAAGCTGTTAAAGAAAAAAATTTGCTGATGTGAGGCCATAACCTTTAACGTCATATTTTCACAGTCACTTATCCAAGCCTTTCTAATGCAGTCAGCGTGCACAGGACCCTTCGGCGTGTCCAAACCAATGTCTGTAAAACCGATTTAGCAGATACTTTAGAGTGCAAAAAGTCCGAAAAAAAATGTAGAAGACGACTGTCATGACTGCCTGCATTACATGAAGCAGAGTCTCCCTGTCACTCCTTTTAATGTTGCGGGACGACGACTGACGCCGATCGAACTCGAGAGGGGCACGAAAAAGGGAACGCGGGCTTCTTTGCAGGACCGGTAGCCACTGTTGCAACCCGGCACGGGCCCCAGGAATTGAGGTTAGGGAGGGGGGGGGGGGGGGGTGGGGGAGGGGGGCATTGAGATTATAAGTGTAGTTGCGAATTAAAGGGGTGCTTTCGGAAAAACAAGGGGGGACTACACCCCCGTAGAGGGGTGTAGGGAAATCTCTGCCCCGGCACAAAACATGGCCCGTCTCTCTTGTCCCACCGTTTTTCCGTCATTGCACGCGTTGTCTACATCCCGCTGAACGGCACCGATCACAATCCATTTCACTCAACCATTAAAAAAAAAAAAAAACTGCAGCAAAACAAGGCGACGACGCGAACCACGCGATCACAAGCAGTACGACGACACGGCAATCAGAGCGGGAAGGAACACGCCTGTTACCCGCAGCGCCCCCTGGCGTCCTTGCGCGCCGTCATCGCTGCGCCGACCTCCTCCCTCCGTTGCTTCTCGGCGCGGACGACACACTGCCCAGTTCTAGTACACCATACTACTGTTGATAGACTTTGCTAGAAAGCCGATCCAGCATCGAATCCAAAGCCGGACAAGGTGAAGGTGAGCAAACACAAATGGCGAGCGGGACGTTGGCGTGGTTCGCGGCATGGTTCAGGTACGGTGGCTCCAGGGTTAGGGTGACCATATTCCTCAAGCAAGAAAACGGGACATCCTAGCGGAAAAGGGGGAGGGAGGGGTGCGTATTAAAGTACAAGATTTGGAGAAAATAAATGTAATGAAATTCTACATGCGTGCTATATCCAGCAGCTCAAAAAATATTTACGCGTCTTCGCGAGAGTAAGGGTGTTTGTGGGCAAGAACAGTTCTAAATATTACTCTCTGGGTAAAAATTTTTGAAGTACCTATGATTATTTTTTGTGAAATATACTTGTACAAATAGGCGTAGTTTCGGTTTGGTTCTACTCGCTCGGTGCCAATTTAGAAACTATGAACTCCTGCGAAAACGGGATATGATTCCATATTAACATAAAAAGACGGGACGGCAGAAGTGGACCTCAAAAACGGGACTGTCCCGGCGGAAACGGGACGTCTGGTCACCCTATCCAGGGTTGAAGAATTGTATGTGACCGTGGTGGCGAGTGAAAGCGCTGCATGTAAATCTATGCGGGGCAGAAGTCGCTCGAAGTTACCGCCTGTGCTTTGATTTTGATGTTCGTGTTCTGTCGGTTTCGTCGTATGTAGGCCTAGTGAACCAACCTCCGCTCAACAACGCTTGCTGGTGGTTGACTCGACGGTGTTGACGGCCCTTCGCCGTATCCCGACGATCGTTTCGTCGGCATGTCCCGCAAGACGGAGTAGCCGTCAAGTAAGAGAAAGTACGACCAGCAGGAAAGGGATGCGGCCGCGTATTATTTCGTAGTGGCGAGCGGCGGCACTTTTCTGTTTACGTTCGCGCACGTTTTTGCATCGGCTTCTGCCCGTTCGTAGTGTAGATGCCCTTTGCCTTTCGTTGCATCGCGCTGTTTCCACGCTTCGAGCGCACCTTCGGGGCTCCCGGCCGAGTATGGACGAGTGTCGCGCCGCTAGCCGGGCGAGACGGCGATCGGTCGGCCGCGGCCTACGTGTGTTGTTGTAAGCGTTGAAGTAAAATTAAGGGGGGGGGGGGGGGGGGGGATAGAGTCAATCGTGTACGCGCGCTAGGCGCATTTGTCTCTGACTTCGGGTAGGGTGAGAGGGGAGAAAAGTGGGGGAGAAGATAGAAGTAGGAGTCGGGCGTCAGCAGCGTCGTCTCACCGTCCCGCTAGCTCGTCATCCCATCGTCGCGCTTAATCCGTGAGTGAGTGTGTGTGTGTGTATGTGTGTGTGTGTGGGGGGGGGGGGTTTAGCACTGGTGGCTGGCACCGCGCTGTGTCCGGTGATCAAGGCGGTCTCCGGGGGCGACAACCAACACGGCGACCGCGCCGTGTTGGTGGAGGCATGCTAGCTCGCCGAGACGCTGCTGGCGGGGCATCGGTTTGTGCCGTCCGCGAGACGCTTGTCCGTTATTTTATTTATCCTTGCATCAGGTTTTAGATTATGACGGTAACCTTGCATTGTTTGCCATACTTCGCAAAGCCGTAACAATTTTTCTGCAGGCGACTCCTATAGTCGGTTACAAGTCAAGAAGGTAGGAGAAGCTCCTCCCACAAGTGTGATGCGCCCGTTTCAAACCTCTCCGCAGTCGAAAGAAGAGTTCACTGGAAACGCTCCTTGTTCCGCTTCAATGGATTCCCACTTGTCTCCGATCCCACTTTTTAAGAAAGCGACCTTTGTATTCATGGGAGAGGGAACCGAGCCCCTGAAAGCAGCCTTTGTATCCATCGGGGGGGGGGGGGGGGGGGGGGGGGGGGGAAGTTAATCCCCGAAAGTGGCATTTGTTTCCGTCGGTGGGAGAGAACTCTACTTTCTCTCGTGGCTTCCACAATGCTCAGTCAAAGTCGAAAGATAAAGCAAATATGTACAGAAAGGCAAGACCCTCCTCGCGCGTTGTCCGCGACGTCACGGAAACGGTGGGACGCTATTGGATGCAAAGGTGGCGGAGGGATATCTGATTCCCTTTGAGGGGCATTTGCCGCTACCTTCTTAACCTGTAACTGACTATAGAGCCGCTCGTCAAATTTTGGAGCACGCAATGCGACTTCTTTTTTTTTTTTGTTTTCGACACAACATTTTTTTTTGCATTATAACTCAGCGGTATATCGAAACTTTCTGCTCGTAGCGCAATCGCACCAATGCTGAAAAATTCTGCACGTACTGGGTAACCGTCATCATCGTAAGCTCGGCTCGTTTTTCCGAGTTCACATCAAACAAAACTAGGTTCCTTCTATGAAAATACGGTGTACCGTTAAATACCGGGCAAGCGCGCACTCAAACTTTGGAAATAATCGCAAAAAAATGGGGGATGGGTGCTTGTCCGGTCGTCAATTTTACATATAAATGTACTGTGCGTATTTCCTCAGATCTCGCAAATTTGGTAATGGGCGCTTAATGTGCAATGGGTGGATGCACGGTATTCTACGGTATGTCCAGGCAGTTAGCGGCATCCTACGCCTTGGTAAGCACAACCGTGCGTTGTGAAGTCCACCACCGGCATGGCACAGGGCCCCGTCCTTACCTAGCGTGTCGTCTTATGTAAGGAATGTATACTTCGTTCGCCCCTAAGCTGAGACTAGAATCTCTGCCTTCAGTGCGAGCTCGCTGGCTTCTGCAGTGCTTTGCTTGCGCGTGCCTGCGTGATCGCACTTGAGTTAGGAAAGGCAGAAAGTTTGCGTTAAAGGCGGAGCTTCTAGTCTCAGCGTAAAAATGATTGGAGTATAGTCGAAACGCCATTGCCATTGCTTGAAAAACTGGATGTAAATAAGCTATTTGCATGAAACCTCGGTACCACGAAACCGTTGCAAGTAAAAAGCTACAAAGCATGGTGTAAACAGACCTTTACGCGAAATGAGCACCGTTTTTCTCTTTTACTGCTACTTTTATTACTTGGCGTATATCGGAATGCGACGCCGTCGTGTTTCATTGTGGCCGTGCATGGGGATATAGCCATGGAGTTATTATAATATATGCTAAAGGTTGCGAAGACCTGACAGTGTGAAGTAACTTGAATGAACATCATGTCTGACCACGCCTTTTATTCTAGTGAGGAGGAGTACTGTTCATCGAAGAGAATGACGAAATAACAGCGGCGCCCGTCCCTCTGTTGTGGTTCGATGTGAGTATGAAACAACGGCGTGAGGCCAAGCAAAATGTTTGGGGCGGACATCTTGTCTCGTGTGCGAGCGGGCCGAGCACCAGACCCTGACTGGCCTTCGTTCAGAGCATCAAGTTTGCAGAAATGCAGTAAGTATTATTTTGTACTGTTCCTTTTCACCTAAAGTCCTGATAACGTTCTAGCACACGTTTTTGATCTGCCCTCTGTTAGCATGCTTGACCAGGTTAGCTTGCGTGCAGTTGCTCAATTTAGTTAGCTCCATAATCTTCGTGGTGACACATGCACAATTACAGTAGTGACCGAGTCCTTCAATACGCTACTGGTCACAAAACTTTGTCGTAATGCTCAATTACTCAATTTCTAAGTGAGAGATAAAAAATAGGAAATAAACTGTTCCTCTCGACCTGCACCACCTGACGGTATAACAGGTTTGATCCAATATAATATAAAAAATGAGGGCCGTAATTGACCAAACGTTTCTTTAGTCCTTAAAGCCAATTAAAAATAAAAACAGGGTCGTAATGCTGTGGGAAAGCATTGCATGCTGACAAGAACGGCCGTGGTGCTGTCCTACTCTGGAGAGGTTCGACGGACAGCTTAGAGCAGGGGTGGCCAAACCGCGGCTCGCGAGCCGCATGCGGCTCTTTGCTGGTCCAACTGTGGCTCGCGGATCTCTCGTAAGGGGACACCCCCCCACTCCCTTTCGCCCTTTTCCGCGTTTTCCCAGGAAAAAAAAAAGAGGATTTCAGAATAAAGCACACTGCAGCTTGCAGTTTGACAGCCTTGTACTTCCATACGTACAGTCGTACAGCCTTGTGCATCCATACGTACAGTCAGACTCTAAACAAAAGTTAAATTTGCCCCCCCCCCCCCCCCCCCCCCCCCCCCCCGCGGCTCTTAGAAGTTCTGTGGTTTTGTTTGCGGCTCTTAGGCCAGGCCAGCCTGGCCGCCCCTGGCTTAGAGGCTTGTTTTTAGGTGCAGCAAGTTCGCTTCGGCGCCGTGCTGTGCAGCTTCTGTTTGTACCTTGAAATGTTGTACCAATGGCCCGATTTTGGTGTTTTATGAGATTGAGATCTCGGCAGGGTTGTACTGAGGGAGCTGACCTTTCTTTAACAGACACGTCGCCTGCTAACGTGAGTAAAGAGGGAGGATTTGTCTGCCCTAGAGTGTCATTTGCTGCGGGAAACAAGACGCCGTTGCGTCGTCTGCTACCAGAACCGAAGAAAGGTGGATCATCTCTTACACGCTGTATGCTGCAAGTGAAACGATAGAAAACAAAGTTGCATTTGGAACTTCTGCTATTTAACAAGGGGCGCAATTGATGACCTGTGCTTTACTTGGAAGTGCCAATTCACTCTAAAGCGTCATATGCCTAGGCGCGAGGTATCATGTGACCACAGAGCAGCCACTTGCAGCCAATTTTGTTTTCTATACCTGGGAAAGTGTTCTTAACGGGATTCTCTCCCATTCTTAGACGGTTGATAGTTAAAAAAAAAAAGGCCGTCCTGAAAGCCCAGAAAATGGCAGTTCCAACAAGGGTACAGGCACCAAGCTAGGCCTAATAGGCACGGACCTATATATCAGATTTTTAAACTGGTGCTTATCGCAGCCAAGCGCAGCGCGTCTCGCGTTCGTCGCCGACGAATCAGTATTGTTATTTCCTTTGATTGTCAAAACACATCATAAAACTTTGTGGGAGCATTCATTTTGACCGTACAAGCCAAAACTGTGAAGTTCTGAAAATTGGGGCCGTGTCTCCTTTTCAGAAAGTTTATTTGATTAACACTTTTTTTTTATTAAATTTATGAATATTGCATACAAATTATAACGTCTCTTAAATTTTTACAAAAACTTGAAACACTCACTGTGTCTGGCAACCGTTTCAAAGCTACCCAAACCATCCGAAACACCTGAAGGTTCAAGCGTTCTTCTGAAACTTCCCGAAACCCAAGTTTCTGAAAAAGTTTCTTCGCATCATCAGTGCATAATGTTGATCAGCAAAATGGATAATGCTTTCTTATGCCTTGGTTATCTTGCAGCCTTCGACGCTCAGCTGCTTAGGCCGTGATAGACCTGCACATCCAGAATGGGCACCTACAGCAGCAGAACAGGGAACTGCAAGTCTGTTGGGCAGGTGCTCGGGCACGTGGTGTCTTTCAAGCACCAGGGAGAGCAGGCGAGGCCCGGGGAACAGGCGACGCCCCAGGAACTGGCCAGGCCTGAACCACCCGAGCTGTTCCTGATGCCTCTCCGCAACATGGAACAGCTTAGTGCTGCAGAAGCGCAGCTGAAGAACTTCACCAACAGTATACTGCCGGTATTTATGTGTCCTCTTTTTCACAATATTGACGGGCATAAGGCTGCGATTCTTACTTTGTGGTTTAACTTGGGATCTGAAGATTTATGCAAATGGGGTTGGAATGTGGACTGAAGCCTTTTACCGTAATATTTCAAATGGATGCCCACCCAAACTATGTTTTAAGCACAGTCTGTGGCAAATTAAAAATGAGTAAGTTGCCCTACTTTCAATATGGGCCTTCTGTTATTTATAACAGCAGAGTGCATGCACAGCCAATGCACAATGGAAGGCTACTTATTGTAAGGGGTACCCTTAAACTGAACCCTGCGATAGAATTGTGTCAAGGTGACTCAACGCCAGTTGCACGCTTTGTAAGTCAGCTTTAGTAGCCTGCGTAAAGTTTTTGCAATTGTTAAACTGCGTTTCATAGAGGCTACTGAAGGGAGAAATGATGGACGGTGGCCACCAAAAATGAAATATTTGTGCATCATTACATTTTTGAACAGTTCTTTCCGCCCGAAGGTCGTGTAGACAAGAGGCCTTTATGTGCATCCTCATTGAATGGCATTTTATGTCTTTTTCAACTGCCGCTTCTTGAAATATTTTTAAGTAAAACATTTCACAACGGGGGAAGTAAAGTCGCCCAACACATTTGCCTTTGGGTGCTTACAATACGTCGGCCTGCAAATAATCATAAATCATGCTGATTTGCTACGACACCTCTGCCCGTTTTATGCTTAGAAGTTAAATTCCGCACCTGCAACAACTCTCGCCGTGAGTATGTGTGCGGAGCACGCACAAACCTGCCTGCGTGCTTTTTGTGTTTAATGCTTGCTTGACAGAAGGATCGATATGATGTAGTATATATTGGGCTTCTTTTGTATTTGTTCCTGTTCTCACTTGAGGCTATAGTCAAGAGATCTAAATATTTAGGGCGATAAATTCATTTGTGCTTTCGGCATCTGCTACAGAAGTAAAGGTACATGCTTGAAAATAACTTTTAGCCTGGTCTAAAATCGCTTTTGAGCGTGCCCACCATATGCGTATGCCCAAACAAATTTGTAAGGGGTTGCCAGGTAAATCTTAATTAATTCCATCTTTAGATTAGTAGTGCATTTCCAAAATGAGATGTTAACCAGTCCTAACCGAAGGTCACCCTATGAGAGGAAATCAAAATTTCCAAGGTGAAAAAGTAACTGTCATTGCATCCGCCACTTTATTCAGGGGTTGTGAGTGCATGCGTAGCTGTGTCTCCAGGCATAGCATACGGTAGTCGCACAAGCGATTATTACACGAGGCGAGCTTGAGCTGAGTAAGTTGGTTCATTGGCCTACAGGGCCACCACTGAGTCAGCACTAAACAAAAATATGGAAAGGTAACTACTCATACTGTGCTGCTGTTGCCATTTTTTGCAACTATGATGACGGTTTTGGTCAATTCCTGCCTTTTTATGCCTTTTTTAATTCCAGTCTTCGTAAAGTTGTAAAATAGGTGATAAATTTGCAGGGTGACTAGCCGGCAGCTAGACTAAGCTTTAACAAAGTCAAGATGTGCAGGGTCTTGAATGCACTGTTTTGAGAACCACATACATTATTAAAATTACTGAGTGGATGCTGATGGGCAAAGAGGATCCATCAAAACGTTTGCACAATTTGAACGTTGCAACAAATTGGACTGACTAATGAGATTTAGCGGAGTATGGAGGGAAATATTTTAATCTTTGTGGTTTCGTCTAAGACAGGTAGAGTTGCCATATATTCTTATATTTTTTATTCTCTCTCTAGTAAATATTGTAACATTTTGATGCATGTATAGTGTGGCTTGCTGCATTTACCTGGGCATTCACATTCTCTTACTTGAGACATGTTCATACCATTGTATCTGCATATAAATAACTTTATTGACATATTGAGAACACATTTTGTCTTTCTAGGAGGAGCAGCTCGTGTCTCTAGGAGACAGCAAGAACCTGCAGAAGGTGGTGCGAGAGATAGTGGGATGCCTGTTCTCAAAGCAAGTCCAGGAGCAGTTCTTCGGCCCTTCTGGGCTACCAAGGAAAGTCAAGGTTCAAGGATGCCATGATGTGTAAGGTGGTCATCGGTAATGCATATTCTTTACTAGCTATTAAATTGATGGTATCTCTATTGGAGCTCAATAGACAAGCACAATCTTTGAAATATGTTGACAATTAAAGGGAAACTGAAACACTTCTTGACAAAAAAAACGAGTTATAGGTGACTTCTGGCATATTTTTGTCCTGTGAATCTGAATATCGCTTTCGTTTTCCCCGAAGGTGTAACTAGACACGAGAAAACACGAAAAACCTCAGAGCAGTCGTAACGTCGTACTAGGATGTTTGGGGCGCCAAGCACGTGTCGCTCGTGTGGGCGGCGCGTGCAATTGCAAGCTTGCCAGTTGTATTTTTCCACACTGACGCCAGTTGTGGCGTCTATTTCTGACCTCTTTACAAATACAAGAGTTCACGTGCATAGGTTTGACAGGAGCTGAAGATGAGCGAAAGCAGAAATTGCGAAAACTCCCAGCATGACGTCACGCCCCGGGAAGGAGGGGCTTCAGCTGTACTTTAGAGATTAATTTCTGCAGCCTCCGTGCACCAGATTGAAAAAATAAACTGGATATTCGTGATCCTGGAGGCCATATCAAGACGATTTTGGTGTTCTTCCTCAAATACAGAACAGCTTCAGTTTCCCGTTAAATGTTGCAATATGCAAAATTTAAGTCGTCAATTCCTGTCTTTTTTTTTTTTTTTTTTAAATTTGACTTGCATTATCTATTATGAATATCTCCTGTGTTAGCATTCTCGGAACCTTCATACTGAAAAGCAGCGTTTTCAAGGAACTGTAAAAAAAGGTTTTTTTGGTCTTGTCTTGTTATCCTGTTAGTTTCCAGGTTGAAAATCTAATGACGACCATTTAGAGGCCTTGGTCTGTAGAGTGTCAGTTGGGAAAGTTTTGCTCTTTTTTTTTTAACCACTCATCTCTGCACTCCACCCCTTCTCGCCCCCCGCCCCATCTCGCCCCCCATTTCAGATTAATAGGATGTTGCGTGAAATAACCATATGCCTCCATAGAATCTGCACCTTAGCGTGGTAGCCAAACCCACAATCTCCACCTCTGTGGTGCTCTCTTTCTGTTACCTTTGAATTGCAGGCTAGGCGAGGGACCTATATTTACACGAAGGAAACGCTCACAAACCGCAGTGTGTGAGCAGCACCCTGTGTGTAGCTAATATGCAAGATATTGGCTTCCCCTATCCCTCAACTAATCTGTGTGATCTGACAATTCTCTTTACAGGTGCCATACAAAGTTGCACTCGTGCAGCGTGGACGCGGTGCAGAAGTGGCTGACGGGCAGGGAGGCGGGCAATGGCAATAGAGTTAAAAAGACGGACACTCCACTGGTGGTTCCAACCGCCTTTGACGATGAGGGACACTCTGGCTGAGGAGCTAGCTGCTATGGATGCACGAGTCACAATAAAGAATGTCACGGTAAAAAAAATTTTGTATGTTCCCTTCTTGTACTACCCACAATATGCATCTGGGCGACAGATGAATGGGACATGTCGTCTCAACGACTATACAATAATTGCCATGAGTATACTGTATACATGGAGAAAGTCAATTGTTCACACAGAATTGTTTCTTAAAATTGCACAAATACTAAACCGGCTTTTTTCAGTTCAAGTCCAAAAAACATGTTAAAAACGGTCAGCACCTATAAAAGATATGAAAACCAATAAAATAGTTTGGACTGAGAAATTTAGCATTTCCACGTTTAAGTCAATTTGATCTACTGAGAAGTTAGCTGTTCAAAAATGCAGTAGGATGTCATTCCTGGGCTTTAAAGCCCGACACAGCTAGCATTCTGCTGGTTCTATGCTGGGTACACTGAATGACGCATACGCTAATGCTGATCCGCAATTTCGCAGGCACTGACCCGCAATTACGCTGGCACTGATCTGTTTTTACGCTGGGACTAATCCGCAATTGGACTGGCTCTGACCCGGAAACACGCTGGCACACTGATGGTTTCCTACCGTACCACCGGTTCCATGCCGGGGATCTGTGTCGGGAGCTCACTGGGAACGTCCCGTATTCCCGGCATCCCGGTTTCCCAATAAGGTCCCGGTACCGGCCGGATTCCGGCATTGGGCCCGGCCGATGTCGCCCCTTGGGGCGTTTCCGGTACTGGCCGGTATCGCTATCCCGGCAGGCCAATACCGCCCCATCCCCAACCCGGCGTGTTGTGCTACTTGGGAAGAAGCAGCACAAAATAACTAAAAACAACCGATTCGTTCGTGCTTCTGTGCCTACGTAACAACAATGTTGCCAGCTTTTTGCACTCTGCATTTTTCACGAATTGTAAACAGTGAGATTCTCGAAGTTGTGCTATGTTATAATTACGGTTCTGCGTTTTCGGTTTTATTGTTCTCAAATTCGGCAAACGTTTTTAAAACTTCTATTGAAATGTTTGGCTTTTTTCGGGGAATATATCTACAAGCGAAACTTTACAGTCTTTTCTTTTCGGTGACCTCACACTTTTCGGGTATTGACCTCACACTTTTCTAGCATGTTTGTCCAAACTTACTTATTTCACGCCGCACGGAAGCACCTGCAGATATGAGAAGCATATTCTAGGCTCTTCTGTTGGGAGGACACATAGCTTAGAGTTCCTCTTTTTCTCTTCAGGAAAAATATCTATGATATGCAGTAAATATTCCAGAAAAATATCTATGATATGCAGTAAAAACAATCCAAGCAAAATATTCAGAACACGAAAGGAGACAATTGTTATACAAAAACTGGATCACGAAGGCGAAAAATTCTATTCAGACGACAAACAAAGCAAAACACCCTAAATGTCATCAGAGCACTTCGCTGTCAACTAGACATGCTGACTACAGTCGTGTGCCGACAAATACCCCCCCCCTCCCTCCCCTCCGTCGTCACTCTCAACTTGGCATGCAATGCCGCTCTACCCTATTGGAAAAACGTACAAGAAACAAACCTGCTCCTTGTACAGTTCTGGTATGACACCAACATAATTTCTTGTTATTATGTATGCAGCTAGTTTGGTTTGGCGTTCTGCATAACTGGAGATACCGGCACCGCTATGGCTCCGGGTCTGTCTATACTGGCAGCCAGTTTGCTTGCCGATATGATTCGGTGTGGCTGGTATGATTTTGCGTCCGATGACGTAGGCGACCGCCATCTTTACAACAAAACGCTTATACCACAGGACCACCGGTATAACTAAATCATACATGCAGAAAGACGACCGCCATTTTCCAACAAAAACACAAAAACGTCCATCGTTCACCACCGGTATCGTTACATACACCATGTATGTCAAAAAAGAACATACGCCGCGTTTACATGAACGCGACTTAGTCGCATTGAATCCAGTTGCCGCATTCAATACACGGTCATGTAAACGGCATAATGCGCAAAGCGCATCGCATTTTGGAACGGGGAGGATAATCGCAAGGCGCTCGCTGCGGGAGCGAGTGAACAGCTGAGAACATGGCGGCGGCCAACCTCGTCGGCGGCGCGGATAGCGGTCCCGCAATTTTTTTTCCCGAGAACAAACGCAAGCTTTTGTTGCGATCATAAGTAAGCGGAATATAGCGGAGCTGCTCGGTGAGGGCGGCCCCGTCCAAACCTTTGCGAAGTACGACTTGCGCGTCCGAAGGGGTCACAAAGGCTTCAGTGCAAGCACGAATGACACCGAGAGCTCCGAGCACTGAAGAGCACTGCATGGTAACGCAGAACGAGCAGCTCCTACTTCGGTGCCGTTCCTGGCTGCGCAAGAGCCTCTCGGACTCGGGGTTCGGTTGGTCCGGTCGCGATCGGCGAGGTCTGGCGCGGCGAAACGCGGAGGCTTCCTCAAAGCGTGCGCACACACGTCGCCTCTCATTCAGAGTGAACAGGCGGCCCGTCCTGGAGTCCTAAACGCCTTGGTTTTGATGCTTCTTCCGTCTCGCAACTTCTTCCACAGCACCGAAGACAGCGGATACGATCTTTACTTTCACTGAATGCGCCGAAAGGCCTCCACGTGCGATGCACCGGAAAACGTGGTGCGGCTGGTGCCGGAACGGAACTGCGTAACTTCGAGCTTTTGAGTTAACGTGCGCGGCAACAAACCGATCGTAACACCAAGCCGCGGTTACCGCATCGCCGGTCGACAGCGGCAAACGGCCCGTTGCTCGTACTCGGCAAACTCGGCGTCTTTTCGTGGCCCCTCGCGTCCTCGCAACCAGCCACAAACTCACCAGGCCGCAACCGTAGCGACCGTAGCCGGCGTTGGAACAAAGCGAAACCGAAACGTAAAGCTTCCGCCCAGTGGCTTCCGCTGCCGCGGCTTTTCTAACTTCGCGGCTTCCACTTCCGGTCGTCGCGGAGATGGCGAACAATGGCGAAGATAGAGCGGTGTGGTTCGTTGGCTCGTTTACGGTTACGGGACAGATGTTTTGCGGTCCGTTTCGACTGCGTCTCTGGTTCTAAACTCGACGGCGCCTCTCATAGTTCAACCAGGTGTGGTCGCCATGGGTCAGCGCGGTCGGCTCGCCTCGTCCGATCGCCGGACCGCAGGCGACTTCCGAGTTCTTTAGGCCTGGGACGCGTGGGATGCGAAGGCGTCTGTCCCCGTGAAACGGTAAGCGAATCTCGTCCCGTTTTCGTTCTACTTTTAAATTACGTTAGGTGCGCTACAGTATAAGCATGCGTGCCAAGTGTTCGTGACAATTTTGAACTAGAATAATTGTGCTTCATTGCGGTCATTTGCCGAAAATGTAAATCGAGCAATGAACGAGGAGCCATGCTTGAAAACGATGTATGTATGATGTTAACTTCTACCTGTGCGGCTTTAAAGAAAGTCAAGACTGGTTACGGCTGGATGCGAGGCTGGTCCCTATGCAATGGTAAGCACTTAGAGCGCCTCTCTGAACTGCATGTAAGCAATGTAGCGATCAACGACACGAGCGACGGCGAGAAGCTACGAGTGCCGGCGCCGAGCGACGAAGATTTCTCACTCTCGCTGCTTGTGCCGCTCGGTTCTTGGGCTTCTAGAAAGCGTCGCTCATCGCCTTGGTCGCTCGCACCAATCGCTTTCATAATGTGTATCTCGTCGCGCGGCTGACTACCGTGTTTACTCAAATATAAGTCGACCTTTTTTTTTTTTTTTTTTTTTTTCTTTTCGGAAATTGTGGGTAAAGAATTATGACACCTACATTCGCGACCAAATTTTGCGATCCTACCGGAGGCATGAAGCTATCGAGTCACCGAGCCGGCGTTGCCGTAGAGCCGCGCCACTTCTTGTTTCAAAAAGCTTTTGGTAACCGAAATGGCTCGCCGCCCGCGGTGGCCGGTGCCGCTATCGCGCGCACCCCTCGGGCGTCGGATTTCGACATTGCGCCTCTAGCGTTCCCCTTGCTGGGCAACGGGGAAGGAGAGGAACGCGATGCGCCATGCACTTTACCCTCCATCCTCGCAAACGCGCCAAAAAAAAAAAGAAAAGAAGAAAAAAAAAAAGATGTTACTTTTGTTAGTTGCTTGAGGCGGCTCGGCTCGCATGTTGCTCATGGCGACACGGCGGCTTTGCTTGCGCCTTTGTAGTTTGTCTTCCGTCGCTTCGCACCTTCTTTCGTTTCCTGTCGTCATTTTACAACGGTGTCAGTGAAGTATTGCTGCGAATTTGCGAGGATGTCTACCCAGCTGACGAAGCTTCGGACGACGATGACATGTCCAGAAGTTCTGACGGTGATGAAGTTTTTGGCATCGCCCCGTGATTTAGCTGAGAGGGATGTAAATAAAGGTTTGTTTCTTCCTTTTGCCCAAAATTTCCCCTGTTCTTAAAAATAAAAAAAAAGGTCGACCTATATTTGAATTATTTTTTTTTATTATTCTCGGTGGACCCACTAAATAGGGTTCGACCTATTTTCGAGTAAATACGGTAACTTTTATTTTTATTTTGGGTTACGTCGGACGCAACTCGAATGCTTGACAGTTACGTTGGGCGTAACTTTAATTTTTATTTTGGGTTCCGTCGGACGTAACATTCGACACTCCGTTACACTTAAGGAAAATAGGGGCTGCTGGTTCATCATATAAACCAACCATTTGTGTTTAATTAAAATGCATCACTGACCTAAAAAAAAAAAAATACTGCTATCCTAGAGTTTATGCTATAGGAATGTAGCGCTTCAGATAAATTTGTTAATTTTTACTTTTAGTCCCTGCCCCCTCCAGATACAACATCTGGCCTAAAGCAGTGTTCCGGATCTCCTTCCAAGACCTCAGGCGGGTCGTCATTCAATCCATGAGTCGGCGGCGTCTCATGGGGGTGTTGCTGGTGCTTACTGGATGGTGCTACCGAGGGAAAAGTGGTCATGCTTGGGAAAGGCAAGTATGGCCGCCGTAAGTATATATATTGTCTTTGCCTTTGCTCGAGTCCACTTTTAAGAAATGCACAGTTCGCATGTGTGCATCTCTCAATGTTTCCACAGTCGGCTGTTTTTTTTTTTGTTTTTTTGAGTGCTCCAACTCTGTCAGCGCTAGTTTCTCTAGATCATGCAAATGGGATGCAACACTAAACCACATATGCTCTCGCAATAAACAGTGCTGTGCAGAAGCACAGTGGAGTTTACTCTAGCTTTATAATGCAGCACAAAATAGTTGACTCCAAGTATAGCTACTTTTGTGACTCTGTTTAACCAGAAGCTCTGCCGAAACAAACTTGCCGCCTTATAGGTAGTGCAAAAGAACCTCGCGTGCCTAACCTGGAGAAGGGCATTTTTTTTCATAGCTCAATTTTTTCTTAAACCAATACCTTCAGCCTCCTTGAAATGTTAACATCATGTGACACACGGAAGAACGGTAAACTTTTTAATGTTGGCGAACCTTTAATTTTGCAGGATTCAGTGGCTGCGCTTATGTCCTCTGTGACCGATTCGAGAAGAAATAGGGGCCACGAAGATAAGGGGTTTTTACTGTACATCAGAGGAAAGAGGAAGTCACTTATGTTTGTATGCAGGAGTAAAACCAGCAACAACAATCATGGTGTCGACACTTTGTAACAGAGTGTCGAACCGATATTTTTATCGGTTCGGTTCGGGTTCGGGTTCACGGCTTTCGGTTCAGTTCCGGTTCAGTTCCGGGGCGCAAAAATAACGGTTCAAACCGGTTCGAACCGGTTCGAACCGGTTTGAACCGCTAAATTGAGAATATATTTTCTGCGTTGTTCTGTCAATAGGCACTATTTAGGCCATGAAACTAACTGCTGTAAACAATCTGATTTTTGCGAGGACCTATTTTTGAGAATTTTGCGAATCGCTAACAATTCGCGAAAAATGGGTCCCGCGAACAATTTCGGTAAAATGTAAACAGATTGAAATTTATAGTGAGATTCCACCGCGTCGAGAAAATTACAACCCACGAATTATTCCAAAACTTCAGCTTTGACCTAAACCGCGAAATATTGAGCCCACGAAAAATAAGTCGTTTACAGTATATAGTTCTCTTTTTCTTTATCGTTTGTTCAATCCAGTTTTATTTTCAGGTACAAAATATTATAAAATTCTGTTATTTATACCTACACAACAAGAAAGGAAAATCTCCATTAACATACCAAACGTCGTGTTTATACGACTCAACCTCCCTTCGTTTACCAGAGTCACATATACATTGAACCTGAATCGAAATGTTTTCGCGAAGTGAAGTAGGTTGCCTAAAATACCCGTGACAGGTACAACTTTGTATCGCAGTATTAGATGTTGAATCGTGGTTTTGCCCTTGAACTAAGAAATTAATTACAGTGAATAAAATCATGAAATGGGCACCTCGTCGCCATATATACCATAAAATGTGTTTTACGGAATACGTTTCACAATATATATATGACGACGAGACGACTGATCTTAAGGCAATATAATTTTAAAAATGTCACGAAAGTCACGGGACAAGTCCTTCCACTCTATATTTTATAAAAACACTAAGCGACAATCGCAATGCTTGTTTTTTCTAACTAGCATTGTTTGCTCTCAGCACCATGATGCGGGCGACGAATCATGCGAAAAGGAGTGGCTGAAATTGTTCACTCTAACCTATGAGCACCTTCGTACTGAGATCGAATCTGACCTAAAACAGTGCTTACCCATGCGAACATTTTCTATATTGGATAAACTGGCATAGCCTGGTTCTGAGGTTTGCTCTTGACAAAATGCCGGTCAATTTAATTTGCAAATAAGCATCACCCTCTCTAATTGATGATTTTTTAAAATAGAACAAAGTCGGATTTCATGCTCTACTCAATTCGGAAGCTACTTAATTGGACACTTTCTGAGAGTTTAAGTGTGCAATCGTCATAGTTCCATCATTCGTTCCAGTAAAAAAAGGCGATAATAAAAACACATAAAAAAAGAAATAATAAACTTCTATATATTTGAGAAGTTATATATGCGTGAGGAACACATATAGTTATTTAAATTAGCTTCAAAATAAAAAAAATAAAAAAACATTATTTAAAGCTTTTTTAAATCACCTCTAACGTGTCTATAGAGGATAAAAGCGCCGAAAAAGATTTGCAGAACATCTTTCAGATAATTTAAAAGTGCATTTACTTATACATCTTTGAGGTGAGGATCTTCTACTTATGCTGCCAAATCTCCAGACAGGAATTAACTATATTTGTATTATCATCGATAAATTTGACTTTATGAAGTTCACATAACCGCCTTTGTCCGACACGGAAGGACGACACTCGAAAATACGCCAGCTGTTGAGTCTTCGGCAACGTGCTTTTGTTAGCTGTTTTGCAGTGTAAAATACTGGGTTGCAGGGTATGTCAAAAAAAAACACTGTGGTCACATGATATATCGCAAGGCAAATACACGTAATGTGCAGAAATAAGGAGATGACACGCAATGTTTTCTAAATAATCCCTTACACAACGCTTTACTGCAAAAAGAGATGCAAAGAAATGCATAAAATGATATTCCTAATTAAACATAGATTCCTCGCAGGGCAAATGAAGATTTTAGAATCCTAATATAAGTCACTTTTGGGCATCAGCTTGCCTGAGCTCGAAACGTCGCGAGATACTACTAATGTTATCTTAGGTTTTACGTGCACTTGTTTTGGGAACTTACTTCACGACTCTGTTCTTTATCAGTCATGTGCTGCAACATTTCATTAGGCTGCCGTATATCATCGCGAGACTGCTATAAATACTACACAACTTTACACCTTGGACGTCTACTGCTAGTGTTGCGAACGTCGCACTTCACCAGAAAGCTGAAGTATTTAACATGGTTTGCACGTGACGTAATCGCACTAGATACTGGTTGTCATTGCGAGTTGCTCTTGCTGAGAATATCAAATCCGATGGGGCAAAATGCACGCTGCAAAAGTTTCGCGCTCAGTGCAAGCTATGTATTTGAGAGGCACACATTTTTCTTGTTGGTGCATCGTCGTTAGACACGGCGCGAGTATCTGGCGCGGCGAAAACGTTCTTTCTGGCAAGAGTGTTTTTACAAATAAAAATTGTACCAACTACTACCCATCTGTCACTATCGTTTCCAGGCCACGCTTTCTAGTCTGCGCCGAAAGTGCGCGGTAGAGGAATCTTTACGACACAGTATGCTTTAAAACTACCCCCCTCCCCACTCCCTTTTTTTTAGTTGCTCCTCAAGATACTTTTTATTCCTCAGGGATTGCCTGCTCCGTATTGAGTGGTGTTCACTCGACAATTATATCTGTGTCACTCGTTAACAGTAATTCTTCCTTGCTTTTACTTTGCACCAAACTGTGAAGGTTAAACAAAATACAGGGCGGTCGAAACTTGGAGAACTTGAGAACGACACTCCTGTGAGACTTAGAGCGGCTGTCAACGTTTGGCTATCCCCGTGAGACCGCTAGGATCTTTCTTTTCAGCTATCCCTCACGTACACACTAATAGTTCCATGTAACGTCGGACTAATACGTCACATTTAGACCCTTTAACACTTCTATTCTCGGTACAACTTTCTGAGGCAGTTCAGCAATAACGAAAACATGTTTGGGAGCCTCAATGGTGTGCATACATGCAAAATGGGCCGTGCAGCATTTTTTTTACCTTCAGTTCAATAAATACCGCCAAGTTGTAATCCCTGACGTTGATAACTTGCAAAAGCATCCATTAGTTTGTTCCTCCGAGAAATGAAAGACAGTCGAAAGAAAGAAATGAAACAGCTTTCCCCTCCTCAACTCGCAATTAGAACTATCAGCCACGTGATCTGATCCTAATATATGCACCGTCAGTGTTTATCATAGTCATAAGCAGGGTTGGCAACGCGAAGCATGGGCTAATCTTCAGATATAGTTTTAGTTGGGCTATAATGGGGCCCGAGCCCCACTAATGCGACAAACAGAAACAAACGACAGCGGCTAGCCTTAAACCAGAGTATTTCGCGATTTGACAGGCTTTGTAGAATAAAGAAGGCTATGCTCTAACACGAGTATCATGCACACGATGGTACCATTTGCAGGCTTGTAAACACTCCTGCTAACTTCGCGAGCACCGAACAACTCAAAGCCGTATAAAGGTACCATCGCGAACATGCGGCATGTGTCTGAGGCTTGTCGCTTTCGTTTGCTTCTGCTCCTAGCTCTAGTGGGACTCGGGCCCATCATAATCTTTGAGTTGAACACGAGCCGTTACCCGAATGTTTGGCGATACTGGTTGTCATGAACCAAAGCATTTGACTCGGGATCATGACAATCGGGTACATCATGGTGTCACGGGACTCTCAGTGCGAAGTTGTGATGTCATGTGACGTCACGGTATCAACAACGTTAATAGATCTAGCGACGTCCTCAATTTGAATCGACTTTACGCGGTGAGTCACGTGACGTCACGGGGTCACGTGATGTGACATTACTTGACAGCATGTCTTGACATTATGACGTCACGTGACGATGTGACACATGGCTATTCATAGTGCCAATAGAAAGCGCCGCAAGAAAACAGGATTTATTATACATTGGAATTCTGTATATGACGATTTGATCAATACTTAGAGGAATTCACGTGCCAATTTTTTATTCCCAAATAATAAATTTGTAATACTAACAAAAAAAAATTACCGTGAACCGTTTTAAACCGGTTACCGTTATATTTTTTTCCGGTTCCGTTCCGGTTCAGTTCCAAGATGGCGGCGAAGATTTCGGTTCGGTTCAGTTCCGGTTCGGCTAAAAATAACGGTTCCGTTCCGGTTTTCGGTTCGGTTCGGTTCCGGTTCGACACCCTGCTTTGTAAGCCTATCTGTGTCTATTGAATGATATCAATTTTGTTTTAGTTCGTTAAACATTGTTGCCTGTACATTGTGGGATGTCGTCTTCAACACGAGCAGTGGTTTTCCCTGAAGCAGGCAGCATGGACGCGTGCCGCAGCACAACATAGTTCATTTGCAGGTGGTACCGCAGGTTGAAGGATGGTTGGCACAATATGGGGGAATCACAATTCAATGTTCTACCTCGGGCGTAGACAAGATTTGCTCATTCTAAATCATTTTGTCTAAAAATCGGGGATTTGCGATGAATGTACCCGCATGGTTGGAAGGGCCAGACAAGCCTTGTGAGCGCTTCGTTTTCTAGCGTCTCAGTCCTGAACCCACTCACACACCACATGTGTAGATGTTCCGATAGGTGGGAGCACTTATTTGGAAAATGGTGAATGGCAACTGTTATCTTTATCAGACTTCTGTATTATGGTCAAAGTTGGACTGCATATTTGCCATACTTTTTCTCACTTAAAAATATGTCATATTAAAATATGTAGAATAGCCGATGACAAAAAGAGAATGGCTGGGCGTCCTCCAGCACGTGCTTGTGCTTTTCACCCCACTTTGGACAGATGTGCTTGCTCCAGGCTCATGAGGCGCTGAAACGTCATCAAAGGTAGCAGACGGGCTGGTGGTGGAACAACGGAGACTTCTTCCTGCCTTTCTGATGCTGTCAGGGAGCGTGTACCTCTATACTCTAACTTAGCTTTACCTGCACAGAGCTGGGGAGAATAGGCTTGGCGAGTGCCCTTACTGCATATGCATTTGTACAGCTGAGGCACTTTCTGAATCAAGAACATTGTGTATCTTACCTTCAAAAACACATCATTTTGGGGGTGCAAAAGGAATTGTAAGGCATATCTTTGTTTGTATTGTCCTATTACGCATCGCAGGCACGTAGCCATGGGGAGGCTTATAAGGCCCGGCCCCCCCCCCCCCCCCGATATCTTCCATTTTGCATGGGTCCTCCTCTCCCCCCTCCCCCTCATACAGCATTTTGTTTTGAGTGGGCCCCCCCTGAAACAAAATCCTGGGTACGTGCCTGACGCATCGACTCCAACTTAATGCGGAGTCGACCCACCCTGTTGATAAATTTAATGCCTGCCAGGTAATTTGTTTTGCATTCAGCTAATATATCAGTATTCAGTTAGGAATCCCTAGTCATTAGTCGTGTAGGTGGAGTCTCTCTGTAAGTCAGTCATGTTTAACATTCATAAAACTGCTTGTCAAATAATGGCACTGTCGAGGACATGTACTCGGCTCGAGCAATCGCTGTGCACAAGCTGGTCGTGTGGATACAGGCAGCAAACATCCCGGTTGAAACGTCCTTCCTCGCAATGTAGCTCAAGACTAGGTCAGGGCCCCACTCACAAACGTCTATACTTTGCATCTCTTTAAGCTGGACCACTTTTGACACTACAAGCCATTGCAGCGAAAACAGTGTGAGACATGATTATGAGGTCGACGTACCATGGCATCCAACTAGAAGGTCACATGGCTTGCAGCTTCTGCCGTGGTTAACTTTAAACTGAGATAGTTTGGAATAATGCTCTCGGTTTTTAGTGTTGCCCGGCACGGTTAACAATTTGGTGATATAGTGCTGCATTGAAAAATCTGCATTCATGACTGTATCACCTTAGGAATGCATACTAGCTATTAAACTCTCCATTCTGCAGAGAAATGAAATGCACTTTGCTTCCAATTGCTGCAATTGGAAGCAAAGTGCATTTCATCTCTGGAACTTCATGGTATGAAGCACCTTATGGCTGCAAGCTCTGACCGATCTTGTTCTCTGGTCTGCGCAGGCCCATTGCAGGGAGTCACTCCAAGAGCCTCACCAGAGGTTCCCGCCCGTGGTCGTTCTAAATTTTTTTGTTGTAGGTATGCATCCTTTCTGTCTTTCCCTAATGTACTCGGGCCTTTTCTTTTCATTGTCGCAGATTTGCCTCAAAATTGGTTCAGCACACAAATGGATGCTGTACAACTGTATCCCGCATATTTTGTTCAAGATAACTTTTCTTTGCGAAAGTTAGATTTTTGTATGAAGGTTAGTCTTTCTTGTTTTTATTTAAAAATTTGAGTTTCCATGGGCAACACTAAAACGTTATGCCAAGGGCAAGGACAAGTTCACTGCTCTAACTTGTTCTCAACTGATTGCAAGAAATTTTGTTAACGTCGTGAAACCTCTTTCTAGCACTTGCTTTGCAGCATGGAAACAAATTATACATGGGACATACTCTTTTTTAGACTGCTTGCTCATTCTGCAGGTCTGCCTTCTATAGATGTCTTGCTACTGGAGAGCAGGCGAATTCGATTGTTGGTTTTGCCATTGCTTTTTTTTAGCCGTTGTCTTAATAGTTCTTGTAAAGTTAAAAATTTTCCTAAAAAGCAAGTTGGCAAGAATACCTAGTTTGACTAGTTAGCTAAAATAATGATCTAGTACCCTTTAGTCAGTAAAATAGATAGTGTGTGCCGCTGTTAGTGTCAAGTAGAGATGCACGCTTTTTAGGCATTTTGCGCAGAGTGGTACCCATTTTTATTGGTTAGTCTCTTGGTGCGCCAACTAAACTCTTTCTATCCAGACACCTGCCCTTTGCTTTTATTTGGCAGGCTCTGGCAATAAAATCATATAGTGTTATTCCTCGGTGGCTTAAAAACCTAAAGAAAGAAGATTCTCCATGTTTAAACGCAAACTTTTATAAAGGCAAAAATGAATTAAGCCAGTAGCAGACGACACATAGCCTCAGCAGTGCTCCGCGCCAACAGCGTTGCGTCAAAATAGCGGTCGTCTCCTTTTTGCTGCCTTCTCTCTCCCTCCTTCGGCGCTCTCCTCCCTTTCCTCCTCTCCGGCACCTTTGTCACCACACCCACTGGCTAAACTCTCCCACTATACAGCTCTGCATTGCAGTAGCAGTTTTTTTTATAGTCTTTAGTTAAATGTGAATATTTGACAGAAATCTCCCAGGTTGGGGTGAAAGACGGTTAAATGAATGCAATTGATCATTCGCCTTAATTCGGTACCCATCATTTCAAGGCCTGTGCGGCCTTGTCCTGGGGTGTGTCTATGACTGTGGCTGTGAAGGAGCAGTTTATTAATAGGTACAAGTACAAAGTATAAAAACAAAAGGATCTATGTGCTAATCTCGAAAGAATATGCTAGCCATTCTAATGTAGCTCTGCCAAGTACTTGATTGTGATTTGTTTTTATTTCCAGCTACTTGGTTGCCTCAAGATCTGGAGATCCTAGTGGCCACAAGCTTGGACTCAATCTTCTTCTGTGGTCCGGCCAGGACCATGGGGGAGGTAATCCCAGCAACAAGAGCATCACAGTATCTCCCTGCCTGTGACTTTCGATTAGCATCACGACAAGGGAGTCCTCATGCCACCAAGTGTTAGGTATGCTACTCGAAATAAGCATTCTTACCTATTCTTGAAGTGAAACAGCAAAAGCACTACTAAGCCTAAAATGCAAAAAACATTCAAATCTCGGGTTGGATGGAGTTCCAATTACAAAAAGGCGTCCGCAGACATGATTCACATGTGAACTTAAAGCCCACGGATGTAGGTGCAACGAAGTCACGGAAATAACTTCCCGCAGATGGCTTTGCTTGTGCCATACCCAAACAAATTCTTAAAATAATCATTGTGTTACGTTGGTGTCATCAATCCTACGTACCTACGCCACCCAGCAGTCGGGAGATGTGAAATATAAAAAAGTGGGAACTTGCACATTGTCAGCTCTGCAAAGATAATATATTGAACCGAGCATAGCACGTTCAACTTAAGAAAGCAATTCAGTGCAGGCCTAGTTTAAACTTCACATATTTGTTATTGCCCTTCATAATGAAGTAAAAACTGCTTAAGTTGTGGCCCACTACAGGCTTTCTATTAGCGTTAAAAAGTGTTATGGCAGTTTAAACAGCTCGCTCCAAATATTTTCTTGAAATGCATAGGTTTATGGAAATTATTATATGGATGTTTGCAGACAGTCATGGTGAGACCAATCTTTAGTGCCAAGTGTTCCACTTATTCAGAGTTGGTTGAGTCTGTAAATATTGTAGGTCGCAAATTAAATTTTTAGGGTATGCAATGGGCACAATCATCCGTAATGACTAGCTCTACCTAGGGGAACTTTATACGTTTACTACAGCAAGATGGTTTCGCAAAACTAAGTATTTAGTTTATTCAACTCCTGCACTAACCTTATCTCTAGAAACTTTTTATATTCTTTACGATGCTGAGTTAGGATTCTGGAAGTAGTTTTTCTAGAACTACGCTAGACATTTCCAGTTCATAATTTTTCTCGCAAAGCATTCGAGAAAGCCAAACCCTGTAATATACGGATGGAACTCGCAGAATGATGCGACTGTCAGTTTGAAACATTCGGCACTGTACCAGTAGCAATGACATGTCACTTGCCTATGTAATGCTCATTGTCGCAGATCAAACTGCTTTTTCCGTCTGCACTCATTTTCAGTGGACTCATTCAGCGAACTCGCACCCGAAACTGCAGCGCTGGGTTATGCGAAGTAATTTGCATGAATATAGATGCAACAGGTTTCTTTGAGTGTGCGTCTAACACGTATTCTTCATATTGAATCTGCTACTGTATTCATGACACTGTCCTTAATTATATCCACATTCCAGCTTATTTTTATTTTGACATTTGAGTTTTCTTCAGTACTTTTCTCAACATCTGTGCTTGTTGAGCCGTACTCAAGACCATACATCTTGTCTTTCACTATTACATTAATATATAAAACTGTTGATGCCGAGTGAGAATTCAAGGTACCGAATCTGTGGTGCGAGTTAAATAAGAACCAATAAAAAGCTCTACAAAGAAATTTTGTTAAAGGAGGCTGTATAAGCATTAGAATAGCACATGCCATGCTAAAAAAAAAATACAAATTCTTGTTAGGTATGCAAGGATGACAGTGCTGTGCTGTTTCTGATGTGTCACAAGAAAATCAGTGCCTTACAGTGTTCCTTATGGAAGTACAAATTGTCGAATTCAGAGCCCAGAAGTTTTATTCAAGAATGTTCCTCAATACAAATGTATTTAGAGATCTGAGCCACTGACTCATACATGACTATGTGGCAAACATTCATTTTCATGTGCATTATAGTTTACAAGGTCTAGTCTGCATTGATTTATTGCATTCATGGTGAAACTGGGAGGGGTTCTTTGGGTATGAATAAAGAGATAAACATTTCTTGAAATCGAAACATTTGAGAACGGACAAAAGGAAGGATCTGAGAACGGTATCTTAGATTCTCTTCTCTTTTTCTTATCTCTAATTTTCATCTTATTTCACCTGATGCATTTAGTTTTTTTAGCGCAGCTCTTAGCACCCGTTTCCGCGTTTCGCGGCGTCGCTGTCGGCGTAACCGCCCAACTAAACTTGGCAGGAAATTGAATTAATGCTGCGGTCATGTGACGTTAATATTTCCGCTAAGTCTAGCTGAGAAACTGAATTTTCTATGGATGACATGACACGGTCATGCGACGTCATTTTCCCCGCTGCTTTTAGCAGTAAAGCTGCATTTGTGTTGAGGTCATATGACATCAATTTCCGCGCTAAATTTAGTGGAAAACTTAACCCGCTAAAATTAGTGGGCAAATTTTCCCGCTAAATTCAGGGAAATTTCCCGCTAAATGGGAGGGAGCAGAAGAGTAGGAGGGTTAGGGGGTGGGGGTCATACCCTCCCATCCTCCTCTTCAAGATCTGTGATCTAATTTCACATTACAGAGAATAGTAAACATCTCATATTTCATCTCATGTTTATTCAACTTTTATATTGCAGGTGCGCTTGCAGCACAAATCTGGGTTGTGCTGATCCTCTACGCAGAAGTTAGGAACTCCTGAGTGGCAAGAGTGGGAGTTTGGTCTGACAGCTCAAGGGACACCATTGTTCAGTATTGAATTTTTAATTATCTTCTTTTGAGCAAAGTTAAGCTTTGCTGCAGGCAGGTCTTCTAAAAATAAATACCTACAACCAAATTTACCACGTCACAACATTTTTCCTCTGCTCTTAGTGCTCCTGGTGAGCCTCAGATAAGAGCTTACTGGTGTGCAAACACCATGCTTGTTTGAAACCACTCACTGATGTAGAGACTCGCTGACATCCAGCATTCCAATGAAACGCTGGATGTCCACAAGTCTTTCTTGAACAATGCAAGTGGGAAAGGAACCATACAATGGTATTGTATTGGGGGACATTCTAGAGAGTGTTTTTTTGTATGTTTTACGGATATTTTTAAAAAAGCCGTAAAAGCTACATTTACGCGGTCTGTGCACCAGACCGCGTAATATATATATTATATATATATATTATATGGCCAGGGCGGCATAGTATAAAAGGCTAATTTGTAATGATCAGTCAGCTTATTACAGAGATGTGCCAGTCTTCTTTCAGAAAACTAGATGGAGGTTCATTCTAGCGTAGTTTTATCCCGCGAATCTGAATATCCCGTTCGTTTTCCATAAAGATATAACTAAACGTGAGAAAACACAAAAAAATATCCTACCAATAGTGACATCATAAGAAGACCTTTCGGCCGCCAAGCGTGTCGCTTAAGGGCCGCGCGTCCAATTTCAAGTTTTCTAGGTATATTAATTCTCCCGCATTGGCACCAGTCGTGACACATTTTTCTGCCCTTTTAAAAAATAGCACGTGCGTGCATAGCTTTGATAGGTGCTGAAGATGCGTGAGCAAAGATTTCGAAAGCTGCTTTTGTGACGTCGCTCTCCAGGGAAGTGCTTTCACAGGGCTTTAAAAATGACTCTATGCAGCCTCGATCCATAAAATTACCAAATAATTTTGATATTTGAGATTCTGGAGGTCATATGAAGAAGATTTAAAAGTGTTTTCTCAAATACAAAACCGCTTCAGCCTCTCTCTAAGTATAGTATGCTCCTGAAATTTTTAATCAGTGAAAATAGACCCATGGTTCCAATTAATAACTTGCTAAGCATCATCAAAACACACTAAATCAACTTTCTTTGTGAAGATATAAAACAAGTGCAGCATTTATGGCGTTCTAAAAAAATGGTCAATTTGGACGCGTTTCCAGACTTTGGTTCCTTACTAGAGCGCATCTTTGCACCTGCGGTCCTGCTGCCCGGTGGCCGCAGTGCGAAGCCGCCCCCTCGCCTCCCTCGTAGGATGGGGGGAAGCAAGGCGCACATGCATTGCGTGTCTAAGGGGGAACAGGACCTTGGGCGCAGAGATGAGCTCTGATAAGAAACTGAAACCTAGAAACTCGTCCAAATGAAGCGTTTCTACAGAACGCGTAAAAGGCTACCCCTGCATTAATCCTTCTAAAAAGAGTTGATTTTGTGGTTTTCAATGACTCAGCAAGTTCTAATTGAAACCATATTTTCATTTTCACTAATTAAAAAGTTAATTAACAAATTGTATTTAATTATCTGACTGATCATTACGATTAGGCCACTATACTACATACGCCTGGCCGTATAACTCGCCTGCACAAACCGCACTAATTTAGCTTTCACGACCTTTCTAAATATATATGTAAAGCTTAAAACTAAATCGCCCAGTACAACAGTTAAAAGGCGAAACCAGCATATTGGAGCCATATGGCTCAACCATGGTGGTATCGCCTTTTCGCTGGTATAGGTTGTCCCATATTACGTTATGCATGTATGGTTCCTCAAGGTTCCTTCATATTCCACCTCGCTGGTATAGGATGTCCCATAATACGACACGCTTGTATGGTTCTGCATACCTTTATCGTTCCGCCTTTATCCACTATACTGGATCCGCCGTTTCGCTTGTATAGGATGTCCCATATTACGGTTACGCTTGTATGAGCCTTTTTCGACATCTTTCCATCATCGAAATTTTCCAACAGGGTAATACCCGTGCCACACGAGCAACTCTAATGCCATTCACAACGAATGACATTTGTGTGATCGGCGAATCAGCTCGCAATCTGTCGCGCGTGGAATGCTTTACGCCCGGAGTGTCGCGCGCTGATTGGCTGTCCGCTCAAATGTCATTCGTTGTAAAGGGCATTTGAGTTGCCCGTGTGACACGGGTATAAAATACTTGCCTTTTCGGTTAAAACCGAATGTCGGAAAAGGGATTCGGCATACTTTATCGGTTTTTATCGGTTGAAGCTGTAAACGCTGAACTCTGATATTGGTGTATTCTAATATTTGTTTCCAGGGACCTACCAAAAGGCACTGAAAAAAACGAAGAGGCTGTTGAACAGCTGTACAGTTGAAACGTCGGAGGTTTCAGGTAATACAAATATTCATAAAAAGGAGCTTACCTGCATAGTTGCAATGAGCAGTCGAATTCAAATCCGTTGGACACCATTTGGATGATGTAGATTCGTGAATTTGCTGTTTTCTCAGTTCAAACACTAGCTTTGGGTTCCTCGATAAGCTAAACAGTTTATGCCTCTAATTTAGGTGGTCATATTCTTTCAGAACTATACAATACTTGCAGGCAATGTGCTTTACTAAGACCAATGTGGGTTTGAAAGCGTTGATCTTGGACCTTTGGATCTTTTTGTAGGTGCCATCATGAAAAGCTGAAAATTGAAGAGAGTGCTGCGAAAAAAATGGTGGTCAAGTGGCTGCCCGTATCTTGTGACCGGGGAGGCGGCCGAAAGCGACGCTTTGAAGCCACAATGGCTCCCGAGGCCCAAAACTCACCCCAGGACCCTACCTAAGACCTTCCCCAAGACTGAGCATAAGACCCCCCCCCCCCCCCCCCAAGACTGGGCATAAACCCCCTCTTTTAAATAAAAGTTCAAAAAAAGGTATTAATTGATCCTGAATTAGTCATTTGCACGCCAATTAAAATAGTGCATGGACAAAGCATAGGCGGATCTTGTCATTGGTGCCCAGAGTGTTTTCGATGCAGTGGGCTGCTAATATTAAACAGGACAGGGGTTCTTAGAACCCCACCAGGATTTAAATGCATTGCCATCCCTGTTGGAAAATTTCGATGATGGAAAGATGACGGAAAAGGCTCATACAAGCGTAACCGTAATATGGGACATCCTATAAAAGCGAATTGGAAAATCCAGTATAGTGGATTAAGGCGGAACGATACAGGTAGGCGGAACCATACAAGCGTGTCATATTATGGGACATCCTATACCAGCGTAGTGGAATATGGCGGAACCATGTGGTACCATACATGCATAACGTAATATGGGACAACCTATACCAGCGAAAAGGCGATACCAGCACGGTGGAGCCATATGGCTCCAACATGCTGGTTTCGCCTTTTCACTGTTGTACAGGGCGATTTAGTTTTAAGCTTTACATATATGTTTAGAAAGGTCGTGAAAGCTAAATTAATGCGGTTTGTGCAGGCGAGTTATACGGCCAGGTGTACGTAGTATAGGGACCTAATCGTAACAATCAGTCAGATAATTAAATACAATTTGTTAATTAACTTTTTAATTAGTAAAAATGAAAATATGGTTTCAATTAGAAACTTGCTGAGTCATTGAAAACCACAAAATCAACTCTTTTTAGAAGGATATAATGCAGAAGTAGCCTTTTATGCGTTCTGTAAAAACGCTTTATTTGGACGAGTTTCTAGGTTTCAGTTTCTTATCAGAGCTCATCTCTGCGCCCAAGGTTTCTTCCCCCTTAGACACGCAACGCACGTGCGCCTTGCTTCCCTCCATCCTACGAGGGAGGCGAGGGGGCGGCTTCGCACTGCGGCCACCGGGCAGCAGGACCGCACGTGCAAAGATGCGCTCTGGTAAGAAACCAAAGTCTGGAAACGCGTCCAAATTGACTATTTTTTAGAACGCCATAAAATGCTGCTCTTGTTTTATATCTTCACAAAGAAAGTTGATTTAGAGTGTTTTGATGATGCTTAGCAAGTTTCTAAGTGGAACCATGGGTCTATTTTCACTGATTAAAAATTTCAGGAACATACTATACTTAGAGAGAGGCTGAAGCGGTTTTGTATTTGAGAAAACACTTTTAAATCTTCTTCATATGACCTCCAGAACCTCAAATATTAAAATTATTTGGTAATTTTATGAATCGAGGCTGCATAGAGTCATTTTTAAAGCGCTGTGAAAGCACTTCCCTGGAGAGCGACGTCACAAAAGTGGCTTTCGAAATCTTTGCTCACGCATCTTCAGCACCTATCAAAGCTATGCACGCACGTGCTATTTTTTAAAAGGGCAGAAAAATGTGTCACGACTGGTGCCAATGCGGGAGAATATACCTAGAAAACTTGAGATTGGACGCGCGGCCCTTAAGCGACACGCTTGGCGGCCGAAAGGTCTTCTTACGATGTCACTATTGGTAGGATGTTTTTTTGTTTTCTCACGTTTAGTTATATCTTTCTGGAAAACGAACGGGATATTCAGATTCGCGAGATAAAACTATGCTAGAATGAACCTCCATCTAGTTTTCTGAAAGAAGACTGGCACATCTCTGTAATAAGCTGACTGATCATTACAAATTAGCCTTTTATACTATGCCGCCCTGGCCATATAACTCACGTGCACAGACCGCGTAAATGTAGCTTTTATGGCGTTTTTAAAAAAAATCTGTAAAACATACAAAAAAACACTCTCTAGAATGTCCCCCAATACGATACGATTGTATGGTTCCTTTCCCGCTTGCATTGTTCAAGAAAGACCTGTGGACATCTAGCGTTTCATTGGAATGCTGGATGTCAGCGAGTCTACATCGGTGAGTGGTTTCAAACAAGCATGGTGTTTGCACACCAGTAAGCTCTTATCCGAGGCTCACCAGGAGCACTAAGAGCAGAGGCAAAATGTCGTGACATGGTGAATTTTGTTGCAGGTATTTATTTTTAGAAGAACTGCAAGCAGCAAAGTAACTTTGCTCAAAAGAAGATAATTAAAAATTCAATACTGAACAATGGTGTCTTTTGAGCTGTCAGACCAAACTCCCACTCTTGCCACTCAGGAGTTCCTAACTTGTGCGTAGAGGATCAGCACAACCCAGATTTGTGCTGCAAGCGCACCTGTAATAGAAAAGTTGAATAAACATGAGATGAAATATGAGACGTTTACAATTCTCTGCAATGTGAAATTAGAGCACAGATCTTGAAGAGGAGGATGGGAGGGTATGACCCCCCACCCCCTAACCCTCCTACTCTTCTGCTCCCTCCCATTTAGCGAAAAATTTACCTGAATTTAGCGGGAAAATTTGCCCACTAAATTTAACGGGTTAAGTTTTCCACAAAATTTAGCGCGGAAATTGATGTCACATGACCTCAACACAAATGCAGTTTTCCCGCTAAAAGTAGCGGGGAAAATGACGTTGCATGACCGTGTCATGTCATCCATAAAAAATTCAGTTTCTCAGCTAGACTTAGCGGAAATATTAACGTCACATGACCGCAACATTAATTCAATTTCCTGCCAAGTTTAGTTGGGCGGTTACGCCGAGGGCGACGCCGCGAAACTCGGAAACGGGTGCTAAGAGCTGCGCTAAAAAAACTAAATGCATCAGGTGATATAAGATGAAAATTAGAGATAAGAAAAAGAGAAGAGAATCTAAGATACCGTTCTCAGATCCTTCCTTTGTCCGTTCTCAAATGTTTTGATTTCAAGAAATGTTTATATCTTTATTCATACCCAGAGAACCCCTCCCAGTTTCAGCATGAATGCAATAAATCAATGCAGACTAGACCTTGTAAACTATAATGCACATGAAAATGAATGTTCGCCACATAGTCATGTATGAATCAGTGGCTCAGATCTCTAAATACATTTGTATTGAAAACATTCTTGAATAAAACTTCTAGGCTTTGATTTCGACAGTTTGTACTTCCATAAGGAACACTGTATGGCACTGATTTTTTTAGTGACACATCAGAAACAGCAGTGTCATCCTTGCATACCTAACAAGAATTTGTATCGTTTTTTTAGCATGGCATGTGCTATTTTAATGCTCATACAGCCTCCTTTAACAAAATTCCCTTTGTAGAGCTTTCTATTGGTTCTTATTTAACTCGCACGACAGATTCTGGACCTTGAATTCTCACTCGGCATCAACAGTTTTATATATTAATGTAATAGTGAAAGACAAGATTAATGGTCTTGAGTACGGCTCAACAAGCACAGATGTTGAGAAAAGTACTGAAGAAAACTCAAATGTCAAAATAAAAATAAGCTGGAATGTGGATACAATTAAGATAAGGCACTTCTATATTTGAGAAAAAACGCTTGGATTGCGTTCATTTGGCCTTTAGAATAGCATATATCAAAATTATATTACAATGCGACGCGCCGGAGAGCCACAAGAGCAATTTCAAAATAGGGCTGAAGCCCCGCCCCCCTAGCCTTGGGCAGCCAAAAGAGCCGTCGATGACGTCACGGACAGCGACTGTCTTTCGCGTTTTTCTCGCGTTTAACAATACTTACGCAGTAAATGGTTTGGGTATTCGGGTTCAAGGGGTAAAAATACACTAGAATTCACTTCTAACTCATTTTTTCCAAGAAGCTCCGTAGCTTCCCTTTAAGGACAGTGTCATGAATACAGAGCAGATTCAATATTGCCGCGCGCAAGGCTGAGAAAGCAACGCGCGGTTACGGTCCTCCAGAAAGTTCCCGTTTATTCATGTACCGCACGTAACTTCTATCATTTATCCCTGCTTTTGTTTTCTAGAAAGTGCGTGTTCATTCTCGCCCCGATCACGCGACGCTCGAACCGCTTTCGCCGAATCTTCGAGATAGCGGCGCACTTTAGATAAGAGGCCGCCCGCGACCTTGTCGAGTCAGTCTCGCCCCAGCGCTCGATTCTGCTGACACGCCGACTTCGACGCCCGCGACGCTCTGCTTTCTTCTGTTTCCTTCTTTATTTTTTGGCACAAGTTCGCCACATTAAACGTTTATTTATTTCTGTTTATTTCTTGTTTATTGGTCACGACTTACCACCCGTGACATTCTGGTGGAGGTGCGGGGTACCGCATGCCCGTGCAGCGTTCCCCTCCCAGGACCCGCAGTGCAAGCCCGACTCCAAGCTCGCTGAGAAGACCACTCAGCGCGGAACCTGAAACTCGGACCAGCCGCCGCACCAAGGGAGAGGATCCGGAGTACGGTTTGCTCCTGGATAAACCCAAGCCGAAGAAGACGACGATGGACAACCAGTCGCAGGCCCCCGCCGCTCCTGCCGTCGTCTACCTACCCGTCGCTCCTCGGACACCGGCTCCGTTCCACGGCGAACTCCACGAAGACGTTGAAGATTGGATCGACCAATTCGAACGCGTCGCCCGCCACAATAGCTGGACCAACGAGCAACGGCTGCAAAACGTGTATTTCTCGCTCGAGGGGACTGCCAAAAGCTGGTACGAAAATCACGAGTCTTCATTGACATCCTGGGACATTTTCAAGAGCCAGCTGAAGACGACATTTGTCAACCAGCACCGCCGAGAGAGGGCCGAAGACTTACTGCGTACCAGGACTCAAGGCCCCAACGAGAGCATCACCGGCTTCGTGGAGGATGTTCTCCGCCTAAGCGCCCGCGCCGATCCTCAGGCTACCGAGGAGAAGAAGCTGCACCACCTGATGAGGGGTGTGAAAAGCGATATTTTCGGCGGTCTCATCCGGAATCCCCCAACAACAGTCGACGAGTTCATCACGGAGGCGACAAATATGGAACGGGCCTTGCTAGCCCGCGCCAGACACTACCAACGACACCCTGGCGTAACTACTCTAGCGACATCTGGATCCGACCTGGGCACCACCCTCCCCGACATCCGTGACCTTATCCGTGAAGCCGTCCGGGAGGAGTTGAAGAAGTTGCTACCTGCTGCCACAAGCCTGGATACGCCCTCAGTCGCCGAGATTGTCCGGGAAGAACTTCAGCAGGCGCTGCAGCCAGAAGTTCTCGCCAGCGCCGCTCCTGAACCACCGAAGCTGAGCTACGCCGCAGCTACCCGACGACCACCGCCCCCTGCTCACCCGTATACGGCGCCACCTCGACGTGAACCTCTAGCGCCGCAGTATTCACGACGCCATGAAGATCGGGCGTACGTCCGCCCAGAACAAGCTGCTCCACGAAAGACCGACGTGTGGAGGACGGCCGATCGACGCCCGTTGTGCTACCACTGCGGGGAGGCCGACCATATCTACCGTCGTTGTCCCTACCGGCAAATGGGCCTGCGTGGGTTCCACCCGAACGACCCACGCCCGAGGTACGGCGAACGCCCTCACGACATCGAGGAGTACCTCCGACGTTCCCCCTCCCCAGTGTCGTCACTCCGCCGTGAAGCCCGCTCCCCATCGCCACGACGTTCACCCTCCCCAGCGCCACGATCCCGCCGAGAGAGCCTGTCTCCCCTGCGTCGTCGGGAAAACTGAGTGCGGCAACGCCTGGAGGTGACGTTGCCGAAAACGACGGAAGCAAACAGCCTCCAAGAACGCCGGAGCGCTCCCACTCTCTCAACGCCCCGCATTGCACCGACGCGCCTGCAACGGTGTCCAACAACCTAAACGTTGTTATCGATGGCCAAAACGCATCGGCACTCGTTGACACCGGGGCAGACTACTCAGTATTGAGTGGGAGGCTCTCGCGCCACCTTCGAAAAGTCACGACGCCGTGGGATGGACCGCAGATACGAACCGCCGGAGGACACCTCATCACGCCTGTCGGAAGGTGCACCGCTCGCGTCGAAATTCACGGCGAGACGTGTCCTGTGAAATTCGTCATTCTACAAGACTGTTCCAGAGACGTCATTCTCGGCATGGACTTTTTGTGTGAATACGGCGCCGTCATCGACCTTGGAGAAAACAGATTGACGCTGCGGACACCTGTCCCGCCTTCAGAGAAACTCCAAACTGCGTCAGCCGCCGTCCGAGTCGCTGCCGACCACGTGAATCTGCCGCCGCGATCAAGTGTTGTCGTACCTGTCGTGACCGATGCAGCTACCCGTAGCGAAGTTCTTCTGGAAGGTAACCTCCAGTTGCTCCTGGGAAGAGGAATAGGCGTCGCACGAGGAGTAGCTGAACTTCAGGATGGCCGCACTGTGGTCCTCGTGACGAACTTCCGGAATGAAACGCAACACCTCACGAAAGGTGCAGCCGTTGGCCACGTCGAGGATCTCCGAAACTCCGCCGAAATCGCCGCCATTACTGATGAATCCTCGCCACCTCAGCAAGACGGTACGTCGCCAGCGCAACTCGACATCGACCCTAAGCTTCCGGACCCAAAACGACGGCAGCTGATGAACCTCCTCGCCGAATACCGTGACTGCTTTGCGACGTCGTCGAAGGTGCGCCAAACAGCCGTTGCGAAGCACCGCATCATTACCGTGGACGACGCGCGCCCTGTGCATCGATCACCGTACAGAGTCTCCGTTAAAGAAAGGGAGGTGATCCAGGAGCAAGTTCAAGAGATGCTGAACGACGACATAATCCAGCCATCAAGCAGTCCGTGGGCCTCTCCAGTCGTACTAGTTAAGAAGAAGGACGGAACGCTTCGGTTCTGCGTGGACTACCGGCAGCTGAACGCGGTGACGAAGAAAGACGTCTACCCACTCCCCCGAATCGACGACACGTTAGACCGGCTGCGCCACTCTCGATACTTCTCATCGATGGACCTGAAGAGCGGCTACTGGCAGATCGAAGTCGACGAACGGGACCGAGAGAAGACAGCTTTCGTCACGCCAGATGGGCTGTACGAGTTCAAGGTAATGCCCTTCGGACTATGTACGGCGCCAGCAACTTTCCAGCGTGTTATGGACACCGTACTGGCAGGACTGAAGTGGCAGAGCTGTCTGGTCTACCTCGATGACGTCGTGGTGTTTTCCAGCGACTTCGACGAGCACTTGCGACGACTCCGAGCTGTTCTTCAAGCCATACGGACCGCTGGACTCACCCTCAAGCCGTCAAAGTGTCGGTTCGCCTATGACGAACTGAAGTTTCTAGGTCACGTGGTTAGCAACAAAGGCGTGCGCCCAGACCCTGAGAAGACTCGCGCCGTCGCGTCATTTCCAGTGCCGACAGACAAAAAGGCCGTGCGAAGATTCCTCGGACTTTGCGCCTACTATCGTCGCTTCGTTCGGGATTTCGCACGGATTACCGCACCGCTCACAAACCTCACGAAGGACGCCGAGAGGTTCGAATGGGCCGAGGAACAGCAGCAGGCATTCGACGAGCTGAAGCGACGACTCCAGACGCCTCCGGTTCTTGGACATTTCGATCAGGATGCGGACACCGAGATTCACACTGACGCAAGTAACGCAGGACTTGGCGCGGTACTAGTTCAAGTACAAGAAGGCACGGAACGAGTCATCGCCTACGCAAGTCGGACACTGTCCAAGGCAGAGAGAAATTACTCCACGACTGAGAAAGAATGCCTTGCGGTCGTCTGGGCAATCACGAAGTTTCGTCCGTACTTGTACGGAAGCCCGTTCCGCGTAGTCACGGACCACCACTCGCTCTGCTGGCTTGCGAACCTCAAGGACCCGTCAGGACGCCTCGCTCGATGGAGCCTCCGGCTACAAGAGTTCAACATGACTGTGGTTTACAAGTCAGGACACAAGCACAGCGACGCTGACTGCCTGTCCAGGGCCCCTGTCGAAACACCTTCCGGCAGCAGCGACGACGATGATGACGAGTGCTTTCTAGGGGCAGTGAACACCGATGACATGGCACGACGTCAACGAGACGATCCGGAGCTGCGAGCCTTAATCGAGCACCTGGAAGGGCGCGGCGGTACCGTACCCCGTGTTTTCTCACGAGCCGTGCCGACCTTCACCATTCGGCAAGGTGTACTCTACAAAGAGAACTTCGGGAACAACAACTCGCCGTGGCAGCTGGTAATACCGACCGACCTTCGAGGGGAGATCTTTCAAGCATGTCACGACGACCCGACGTCCGGACACCTCGGATACAGCCGGACACTGGCCCGTATTCGTGAAAAGTATTACTGGCCCAAGCTCCCCAAGACCGTCCACCTGTACACACGATCATGCCACGAGTGCCAGCGACGCAAGAAACCTCCGACGAGGCCGGCCGGACTTCTGCAGCCTATTTCTCCTCCAACTGCACCCTTCCAGCAGATCGGAATGGATCTACTTGGTCCTTTTCCGCCTTCGACGTCGGGGAACCGCTGGATCATCGTCGCCACAGATTATCTCACGCGGTACGCCGAAACGAAAGCTCTTCCTTCGGGGACTGCTGTGGAAGTTGCCAAGTTTTTCATTGAGTCCATCGTCCTCCGGCACGGCGCTCCAGAAGTTCTGATTACAGATCGCGGATCATCGTTCATGGCACAACTGACCCAAGAAATCCTCCGACTCAGTCACACCAGCCATCGTCGTACAACTGCGTACCACCCGCAGACCAACGGGCTGACGGAGCGACTCAACAAGACAATCGCCGATATGATCTCTATGTACGTCGACGTAGAGCACAAGACGTGGGACGAGGTGCTCCCCTACGTCACGTTCGCCTACAATACGGCGGTTCAAGAGACCACTGGATTCACCCCTTTCCAGCTGGTACATGGTCGGAAGGTAACGACCATGCTGGACGCCATGCTGCCCCATGAGCCATCTGACAACGAGAGCGACGACGCCCAGGCGGTTGCTCAACGCGCCGAAGAAGTTCGCCAGCTCGCCCGACTCCTGATTCAAGACCAGCAACGCGTCGACGCCGGCCGCTACAACCTTCGTCGCAGGGACGTCCACTTCCAGCCCGGAGATAGGGTGTGGGTATGGACGCCCATCCGTCGCCGCGGCCTCAGTGAGAAACTGCTGAAACGGTACTTTGGACCATACAAGGTACTTCGTCGCTTCGGCGAGCTGAACTACGAGGTGATGCCCGACGGAACACGAACATCGCCACGCCGCCCACCACGACCTGAGGTCGTCCACGTCGTGCGCCTGAAGCCGTACTACGCTCGATAGGACTGTGGACCTTTTGTGCTCCAAAAGACTCTTTAGTTTATCGTTCTTTTTTATTTTGATTTGTTTTACACTGCATCGGGGCGATGCACTTTTAAAGGGGGGAGTAATGCCGCGCGCAAGGCTGAGAAAGCAACGCTCGGTTACGGTCCTCCAGAAAGTTCCCGTTTATTCATGTACCGCACGTAACTTCTATCATTTATCCCTGCTTTTGTTTTCTAGAAAGTGCGTGTTCATTCTCGCCCCGATCACGCGACGCTCGAACCGCTTTCGCCGAATCTTCGAGATAGCGGCGCACTTTAGATAAGAGGCCGCCCGCGACCTTGTCGAGTCAGTCTCGCCCCAGCGCTCGATTCTGCTGACACGCCGACTTCGACGCCCGCGACGCTCTGCTTTCTTCTGTTTCCTTCTTTATTTTTTGGCACAAGTTCGCCACATTAAACGTTTATTTATTTCTGTTTATTTCTTGTTCATTGGTCACGACTCACCACCCGTGACAATATGAAGAATACGTGTTAGACGCACACTCAAAGAAACCTGTTGCATCTATATTCATGCAAATTACTTCGCAGAACCCAGCGCTGCAGTCTCGGGTGCGAGTTCGCTGAATGAGTCCACTGAAAATGAGTACAGACGGAAAAAGAAGTTTGATCTGGAACAATGAGCATTACATAGGCAAGTGACATGTCATTGTTACTGTTACAGTGCCGAATGTTTCAAACTACCAGTAGTATCATTCTGCGAGTTCCATCCGTATATTACAGGGTTTGGCTCTCTCGAATTCTTTGCGAGAAAAATTATGAACTGGAAATGTCTAGCGTAGTTCTAGAAAAACTACTTCCAGAATCCTAACTCAGCATCGTAAAGAATATAAAAAGTTTCTAGAGATAAGGTTAGTGCAGGAGTTGAATAAACTAAATACTTAGTTTTGTGAAACCATCTTGCCGTAGTAAACGTATAAAGTTCCCCTAGGTAGAGCTAGTCATTACGGATGATTGTGCCCATTGCATACCATAACATTTAATTTGCGACCTACAATATTTACAGACTCAACCAACTCTGAATAAGTGGAATACTTGGCACTAAAGATTGGTCTCACCATGACTGTCTGCAAACATCCACATAATAAATTCCATAAACCTATGCATTTCAAGAAAATATTTGGAGCGAGCTGTTTGAACTGCCATAACACTTTTTAACAGTAATAGAAAGCCAGTAGTGGGCCACAACTTAAGCACTTTTTACTTCATTATGAAGGGCAATAACAAATAGGTGAAACTTAAAACTAGGCCTGCACTGAATTGCTTTCTTAAGTTGAACGTGCTATGCTCGGTTCAATATATTATCTTTGCAGAGCTGACAATGTGCAAGTTCCCATTTTTTTTATATTTCACATCTCCCGACTGCTGGGTGGGGTAGGTACATAAGATTAATGACACCAACGTAACACAATTATTATTTTAAGAATTTGTTTGGGTATGGCACTAGCGAAGCCATCTGCGGGAAGTTATTTCCGTGACTCCGTCGAACCTACATCCGTGGGCTTTAAGTCCACATGTGAATCATGTCATCAGACGCCTTTTTGTAATTGGAACTCCATCCAACCCGAGATTTGAATGTTTTTTGCATTTTAGGCTTAGTAGTGCTTTTGCTGTTTCACTTCAAGAATAGGTAAGAATGCTTATTTCGAGTAGCATACCTAACACTTGGTGGCATGAGGACTCCCTTGTCGTGATGCTAATCGAAAGTCACAGGCAGGGAGATACTGTGATGCTCTTGTTGCTGGGATTACCTCCCCCATGGTCCTGGCCGGACCACAGAAGAAGATTGAGTCCAAGCTTGTGGCCGCTAGGATCTCCAGATCTTGAGGCAACCAAGTAGCTGGAAATAAAAACAAATCACAATCAAGTACTTGGCAGAGCTACATTAGAATGGCTAGCATATTTTTTCGTGATCAGCACATAGATCCTTTTGTTTTTATACTTTGTGCTTGTACCTATTAAAAAACTGCTGCTTCACAGCCACAGTCATAGACACACCCAAGGACAAGGCCACACAGGCCTTGAAATGATGGGTACCGAATTAAGGCGAATGATCAAATGCATTCATTTAACCTTCTTTCACCCCAACCTGGGAGATTTCTGTCAAATATTCACATTTAACTCTAAAGACTATAAAAAAAACCTACTACTGCAATGCAGAGCCGTATAGTGGGAGAGCTTAGCCAGTGGGTGTGGTGACAAAGGTGCCGGAGAGGAGGAAAGGGAGGAGAGCGCCGAAGGAGGGAGAGAGAAGGCAGCAAAAAGGAGACGACCGCTATTTTGACGCAACGCTGTTGGCGCGGAGCACTGCTGAGGCTATGTGTCGTCTGCTACTGGGTTAATTCATTTTTGCCTTTATAAAAGTTTGCGTTTAAACATGGAGAATCTTCTTTCTTTAGGTTTTTAAGCCACCGAGGAATAACACTATATTATTTTATTGCCAGAGCCTGCCAAATAAAAGCAAAGGGCAGGTGTCTGGATAGAAAGAGTTTAGTTGGCGCACCAAGAGGCTAACCAATAAAAATGGGTACCACTCTGCGCAAAATGCCTAAAAAGCGTGCATCTCTACTTGACACTAACAGCGGCACACACTATCTATTTTACTGACTAAAGGGTACTAGATAATTATTTTCAGCTAACTAGTCAAAATAGATATTCTTGCCGACTTGCTTTTTAGGAAAATTTTTAAATTTACAAAAACTATTAAGACAACGGCTAAAAAAAAGCAATGGCAAAACCAACAATCGAATTCGCCTGCTCTCCAGTAGCACGACATCTATAGAAGGCAGACCTGCAGAATGAACAAGCAGTCTAAAGAAGAGTATGTCCCATGTATAATTTGTTTCGATGCTGCAAAGCAAGTGCTGGAAAGAGGTTTCACGACATTAACAAAATTTCTTGCAATCAGTTGAGAACAAGTTAGAGCAGTGAACTTGTCCTTGCCTTTGGCATAACGTTTTAGTGTTGCCCATGAAAACTCAAATAAATTTGTGAATAAAAACAAAAAAGACTAACCTTCATAAAAAAAATCCAACTTTCGCAAAGAAAAGTTATCTTGAACAAAATATGCGGGATACAGTTGTACAGCATCCATTTTTGTGCTGAACCAATTTTGAGGCAAATCTGCGACAATGAAAAGAAAACGCCTGAGTACATTAGGGAAAGACAGAAAGGATGCATACCTACAACAACAAAAATTTAGAACGACCACGGGCAGGAACCTCTGGTGAGGCTCTCGGAGTGACTCCCTGCAATGGGCCTGCGCAGACCAGAGAACAAGATCGGTCAGAGCTTGCAGCCATAAGGTGCTTCATACCATGAAGTTCCAGAAGTAGCTGCAATTGGGAAGCAAAGTGCATTTCATTTCTCTGCAGAATGGAGAGTTTAATAGCTAGTATGCATTCATAAGGCGATACAGTCACGAATGCAGATTTTTCAATGCAGCACTATATCACCAAATTGTTAACCGTACCGGGCAACACTAACAACCGGCAGCATTATTCCAAACTATCTCAGTTTAAAGTTAACCACGGCAGAAGCTGCAAGCCATGTGACCTTCTAGTTGGATGCCATGGTACGTCGAGCTTATAATCATGTCTCACACTGTTTTTGCTGCAATGGCTTGTAGTGTCAAAAGTGGTCCAGCTTAAAGAGATGCAAAGTATAGACGTTTCTGAGTGGGGCCCTGACCTATACTTCGTTTCAGCTTCGGTCCAAGCGCAGCCGATGCTACAAGCGCGAGCATGTGGCCCAGAACAGTGCTTGCACTGCACCAGCGCGCGTGCTTGGCAGGGATGCTGAAAGCCCGGAGTTCGCGCTTGTAGCTTTGTCTGCGTCTGGACCGAAGCTGAAACGAAGTATAGTCTTGAGCTACATTGCGAGGAAGGACGTTTCAACTGGGATGTGTGCTGTCTGCATCCACACGACCAGCTTGTGCACAGCAATTGCTCGAGCCGAGTTCATGTCCTCGACAGTGCCATTATTAGACAAGCAGTTTTATGAATGTTAAACATGACTGACTTGCAGAGAGACTGCATCTCAACGACTAATGACTTGGGATACCTAACTGAATACTGATATATTAACTGAATGCAAAACAAATTACCTGGCAGGCATTAAATTTATCAACAGGATGGGTCGACTCCGCATTAAGTTGGAGTCGATGCGTCAGGCACGTAGCCAGTACTTTGTTTCAGGGGGGGGCCCCCTCATAACAAAACGCTGTATGAGGGGGAGGGGGGAGAGGAGGACCCATGCAAAATGGAAGATATCGGGGGGGGGGGGGCCGGGACTTATAAGCCTCCCCCTGGCTACGTGCCTGCGATGCGTAATAGGACAATACAAACAAAGATATGCCTTACAATTCCTTTTGCACCCCCAAAATGATGTGTTTTTGAAGGTAAGATACACAATGTTCTTGATTCAGAAAGTGCCTCAGCTGTACAAATGCATATGCAGTAAGGGCACTCGCCAAGCCTATTCTCCCCAGCTCTGTGCAGGTAAAGCTAAGTTAGAGTATAGAGGTACACGCTCACTGACAGCATGAGAAAGGCAGGGAGAAGTCTCCGTTGTTCCACCACCAGTCCGTCTTCTACCTTCGATGACGTTTCAGCGCCTCATGAGCCTGGAGCAAGCACATCTGTCCAAAGTGGGGTGAAAAGCACAAGCACGTGCTGGAGGACGCCCAGCCATTCTCTTTTTGTCATCGGCTATTCTACATATTTTAGTACCCTATTCGAAAACGTACAAGGAACAAACCTGCTGCTTGTATAGTTCTGGTATGACACCAACTTAATTCCTTGTTATTATACATGCAGCTAGTTTGGTTTGGCGTTCTGAATAACTGGAGATACCGGCACCGCTATGGCTCCGGGTCTGTCTATATTGGCAGCCAGTTTGCTTGCCGATATGAATTGGTGTGGCTGGTATGATTTTGCGTCCGATGACGTAAGCGACCGCAATCTTTCCAACAAAAACGCTTATACCACAAGACCACCGGTATAACCAAATCATACATGCAGAATGACGACCGATATCTTCCACCATAATGTCCATCGTTTATCACCGGTATCGTTACATACACCAAATATGTCGAAAAAGAACATAAGTTGCCTTTACATGAATGTGACTTAGTCGCATTGAATCCAGTTGCCGGATTCAAAATGCGGTCATGTAAACGGCATAATGCGCAAAGAAAGCGCATCGCATTAAAGTTACTAGACAGAGGTGGATCGAGATGGCGAGTGCGCATTCATTTAGCCCATGTAAACGGAGGTTGCATCGCATTTTGGAACGGGAAGGATTATCGGAAGGCGCTCGCTGCGGGAGCGAGTGAACAGCTGAGAACATGGCGGCGGCCAACCTCGTCGGCGGCGCCGAGAGCGGTCCCGCAATTTTTTTTCCCGAGAACAAACGCAAGCTTTTATTGAGATCATAAGTAAGCGGAATATAGCGGAGCTGCTCGGTGAGGGCGGCCCCGTCCAAACCCTTGCGAAGTACGACTTCCGCGTCCGAAGGGGTCACAAAGGCTTCGGTGCAAGCACGAACGACACCGAGAGCTCCGAGCACTGTAGAGCACTGCATGGTAGCGCAGAACATGCAGCTCCTACCTCGGCGCCGTTCCTGGCTGCGCAAGAGCCTCTCGGACTCGGGGTCCGGTTGGTCCGGTCGCGATCGGCGAGGTCTGGCGCGGCGAAACGCGGAGGCTTTCTCAAAGCGTGCACACACACGTCGCCTCTCGTTCAGAGTGAACCGGCGGCCTGGCCTGGAGTCCTAAACGCCTTGGTTTTGATGCCTCTTCCGTCTCGCAATTTCTTCCACAGCACCGAAGACAGCGGGCACGATCTCTATGTTCACTGAATGCGTCGGAAGGCCTCCACGTGCGGTGCACCGGAAAACGTGGTGCGGCTGGTGCCGGAACGGAACTGCATAACTTCGAGCTTTGAGTCAACGCGCACGGCAACGAACCGATCGTGACACCGAGCCGCGGATACCGCATCGCCGGTCGACAGCGGCAAACGGCCCGTTGCTCGAATCGTGGGCCGTGACTCGTACTCGGCCAACTCGGCGTCTTTTCGTGGCCCCTCGCGTCGTCGCAACCTGCCACAAACCCACCAGCGCGCAACCGTAGCGACTGTAGCCGGCGTTGGAGAAAAGCGAAACCGAAACTTAAAGCTTCCGGGAGTGGCTTCCGCTGCCGCGGCTTTTCTAACTTCGCGGGTTCCACTTCCGGTCGTCGCGGAAATGGCGAACAATGGCGAAGATTGAGCGGTGTTGGCTCGTTTACGGTTTACGGGACAGATATATTGCGGTCCGTTTCTACTGCGTCTCTGGTTCCAAACTCGACAGTGCCTCTCATAACTCAACCACGTGTGGTCAGCCTGCGTCAACGCGGCCGGCTCGCCTCGTCCGATCGCCGGACCGCAGGCGACTTCCGAGTTCAGCCGTTAGGCCTGGGATCCGAAGGCGTCTTGTCTCCGTGAAGCGGTAGGCGAATCTCGTCCCGTTTTCGTTCTACTTCTAAATTACGTTTGGTGGGCTACAGTGTAAGCATGCGTGCCAAGTGTTCGTGAGAATTTTCAACTGGAGTAATTGTGCTTCATTGCGGTTTGTTATTTACCGTAAATGTAAATCGAGCAATGAGCGAGGAGCCATGCTTGAAAACGATGTATGTACGATGTTAACTTCTACCTGGGCGGCTTAAAAGAAAAGTAAAGACTGGTTACGGTTGGATGCGAGGCTGGTCCCAATGCAATGGTAAGCACTTAGAGCGCCTTTCTGAACGGAATGTTAGCAATATAGCGATCAACGAGACGAGCGACGGCGAGAAGCTACGAGTGGCGGCGCCGAGCGACGAAGATTTCTCACTCTCGCTGCTTGCGCCGCTCGGTTCTTGGGCTTCTAGAAAACGTCGCTCATCGCCTTGGTCGCTCGCACACAATCGCTTTTATAATGTGTGTCTCGTCGCGCGGCTGACTACCGTGTTCATTAAAATATAAGTCGACTTTTTTTTTTTTTTCGGAAATCGTGACCAAATAATTTCGAACTACATTCGCGACCACATTTTGCGAGCGTACGGAGGCATGAAGCAATCGAGTCACCGAGCCGGCGTTGCCGTAGAGCCGCGCCGCTTCTTGTCTCAAAAAGCTTTTGGTGCACGAAAACCGAAATGCGCGCGGTGGCCTGGACGGTGCCGCTATCTCGCGCATCTCGGGCGTCTGGTTTCGCCATCGCGCCTCTAGCCACTAGCGTTCCCCTTGCTGGGCAACGGGGAAGGAGAGGAACGCGAAGTGCCATGCACTTTGCCTTCCATCCTCACAAACGCGCACAAAAAAAAAAAAAGAAAACGGAGGTTACTTTTGTTTGTTTATAAGGCGGCTCGGCCAACGCTCGGCTCGGCTCATGGCGACACGGCGGCTTTGCTTGCGTCTTTGTAGCTTGTCTTTCGTCGCTTTGCACCCTCTTTCGTTTCTTGTTGTCATTTTATAACGGTGTCAGTGAAGTATTGTTGCGAATTTGCGAGGATGTCTACCAAGCTGACGAAGCTTCGGACGACGATGACATGTCCAGAAGTTCTGACGATGATAAAGTTTTTGGCATCGCCCGTGATTTAGCTGAGAGTGATGTAAATAAAGGTTTGTTTCTTTTACCCAAAATTTCCCCTGTTTGTGAAAATAAAAAAAAAGGTCGACCTATATTTGAATTATTTTTTTTTATTCTCGGTGGGTCCAACAAATAGGGTTCGACCTATTTTCGACTAAATACGGTAACTTTAATTTTTATTTCGGGTTCCGTCGGACGTAACGTTAGACACTGCGTTACACTTAAGCAAAATAGGGGCTGCTGGTTCATCATATAAACCAACCATTTGTGTTTAATTAAAGTGCATCACTGGCCTAAAAAAAATACTGCCATTCTATAGGAATGTAGCACTTCAGATAAATTTGTTAATTTTTACTTTTAGTCCCTGCCCCACCAGATACAACATCTGGCCTAAAGCAGTGTTCCGGATCTCCTTCCAAGACCTCAGGCAGGTCGTCATTCAATCCAGGAGTCGGCGGCGTCTCATGGGCGTGTTGCTGGTGCTTCTTACTGGATGGTGCTACCGAGGGAAAAGTGGTCATGCTTGGGAAAGGCAAGTATGGCCGCCGTAAGTATACATATTGTTTTTATCTTTGCTCGAATCCACTTTTAAGAAATGCACAGTTCGCATGTGTGCATCTCTCAATCCTTCTACTTACGGCTGTTATTATTTGGAGTGCTCCAACTCTGTCAGTGCTAGTTTCTCTAGATCATGCAAATGGGATGCAACACTAAACCACATATGCTCTCGCATCAAACAGTGATGTGCTGAACCACTGTGGAATCTACTCTGGCTTTATAATGCAGCACAAAATAGTTGACACCAAGTATTAGCGACGTGCGCGACCAAAAGCGTCGCTGCGGTCAGCTTTCCACGATTGGCCAGACCATGGGCATATGAGCATTGAAAGATTATCAACTTTGACGGTGTTAGTTCCGGTTGCGATGGTTCCTAGCTTCAACTGTGCTTTTTAAATACACCATCGAACTCGTCGTCGCACCTGCTGGTAAGTAGCCAGGGTAGCAACTGGTGGCGTCAGGACGAGCCAAATCCCAGTCGTGACGTCACGGAGGGAAACCATTAGAGGGCGCCACCGAAATATCTCAGCGCTAATAGCTACTTTTGTGACTCCGTTTTACCAAAAGCTCTGCCGAAACAAACTTGCCACCTTATAGGTAGTGCAAAAAACCTCGCATGCCTAACCTGGAGAAGGGTATTTTTTTTTATAGGTCAATTTTTTCTTAAACCAATATACCTTCAGCCTCCTTGAAATGTTAACATTATGTGACACACGGAAGAACAGTAAACCCCTTAATGTTGGCGAACCTTTAATTTTCGCAGCCTTTAATTTTGCGGAATTCAGTGGCTGCGGTTATGTCGTCTGTGACCGATTCGAGAAGAAATAGGGGCCACGAAGATAAGGGTGTTTTACTGTACATCGGAGGAAAGAGGAAGTCACTTTTGTTTGTATGCAAGAGTAAAACCAACAACAACAATCATGGTGTCGACACTTTGTGAGCCTATATGTGTCTATTGAATGATACCAATTTTGTTTTAGTTTGTTAAACATTGTTGCCTGTACACTGTGGGATGTCGTCTTCAACATGAGCTGTGGTTTTCCTTAGAAGCATTCAGCATGGACGCATGCCGCAGCACAACAGAGTTCATTTGCAGGTGGTACCGCAGTTTGAAGGATGGTTCGCTCAATATGGGGGAATCGAAATTCAATGTTCTACCTCGGGCGTAGACAAGATTTCCTCATTCTAAATCATTTTGTTTACAAATGGGGAACTTGCGACGAATGTACCCACATGGTTAGAAGGGCCAGACAAGCCTTGTGAGTGCTTCGTTTTCTAGCCTCTCAGTCCTGAACCTACTCACGCACCACATGTGTAGATGTTCCGATAGGTTGGAGCACTTATTTGGAAAATGGTGATTGGCAACTGTTGTTATTTTTAAGGTGGACTGCATATTTGCAATACTTTTCCTCACTTAAAAATATGTCTTACTAAAAATATGTAGTATAGCCAAAAAGAGAATGGCTGGGCATCCTCCAGCACGTGCTTGTGCTTTTCACCCTGCTTTGGACAGATGTGCTTGCTCCAGGCTCATCAGGCGCTGAAACGTCATCGAAGGTAGCAGACGGGCTGGAGGTGGAACGACGGAGACTTCTTCCTGCCTTTCTGATAGTGTCAGTGAGCGTGTACTTCTATACTCTAACTTAGCTTAACTTGCACAGAGCTGAGTAGAATAGTCTTGGCAAGTGCCCTTATTGCATATGCATTTGTACAGCTGAGGCACTTTCTAAATCAAGAACATTGTGTACCTTGCCTTCAAAAACGCATCATTTTGGGGGTGCAAAAGGAATTCTAAGGCATATTTTTGTTTGTATTGTCCTATTACGCATCGACTCCTTCTACTTAATGCGGAGTCAACCCAGCCTCTTGAAAAATTTAATGCTTGCCAGGTAATTGTTTTGCATTTAGTTGGTATATCAGTATTCATTTAGGTATCCCAAGTCATTAGGCGTTGAGGTGGAGTCTCTCTGTAAGTCAGTCATGTTTAACATTCATAGAAATGCTTGTCAAATAATGGCACTGTCGAGGACATGAACAATCGCTGGGCACAAGCTGGTCGTGTTGTTAAAGGCAGCAAACATCCCGGTTGGAACGTCCTATTTCGCAATGTAGCTGCAGACTAGGTGAGGGCCCCACTCATAAACGTCTATACTTTGCGTCTCTTTAAACTGGACCACTTTTGACACTACAAGCCATTGCAGCTAAAACAGCATGACACATGATTATAAGCTGGAAATACCATGGCGTCCAACTAGAAGGTCACATGGCTTGCTTTGTGCACTGAATTTGCAAGGATGGCTTGAAGCTTCCGTCGTGGTTAACTTGAAGCTGAGATAGTTTAAAATAATGCTCTCAGTTTTTAGTGTTGCCCGGCATGGTTAACAAGTTGGTGATATAGCGCTGCATTGAAAAGTCTACATTCGTGACTGTATCACCTTATGAATGCGTACTAGCTATTAAACTCTTTGTTTTTCAGAGAAATGAAATGCACTTTGCTTCCAATTCCACCTGCTTCTGTAACTTCATGGTATGAAGCACCTTATGGCTGCAAGCTCTGACCGATCTTGTTCTGTGGTCTGCGCAGGCCCATTGCAGAGAGTCGCTTCGAGAGCCTCACCAGAGTTTCCTGCCCGTGGTTGTTCTAAATTTTTTTTGTTGTAGGTATGCATCCTTTCTGTTTTTCCCTTAATTGTACTCAAACGTCTTTTTTTCATTGTCGCCGATTTGCCTCAAAATTGGTTAACCACACAAATGGACGCTGTACAACTGTATTGTACATATTTTGTTCAAGGTAACTTTTCTTTGCCGAAGTTACAGATTTTTTTTATGAAGGTTAGTCTTTTTTGTTTTTATTTACAAATTTATGTGAGTTTCCATGGGCAACACTAAAACGTTATGCCAGAAGCAAGGACAAGTTCACTGCTCTAATTGGTTCTCAACTGATTGCAAGTAATTTCATTAATGTTGTGAAACCTCCTTCCAGCGCTTGCTTTGCAGCATAAAAACAAATTATACATAGGACATACTCTGTTTTTTAAACTGCTTGCTCATTCTGCAGGTCTGCCTGCCATAGATGTCGTGCTACTGGAGAGCAGGCGAATTCGATTGCTGGTTTTGCCATTGCTTTTTTTTTTAGCCGTTGTCTTAATAGTTCTTGTAAATTTAGAGATTTTCCTAAAAAGCAAGCCGGGAAGAATATTTAGTTTAGTTAGGTAGCTGAAAATAATGATTTAGTACCCCTTTGTCAGTAAAATAGATACTGTGTGCCGCTGTCAGTGTCAAGCCGAGATCCACGCTTTTTTGGCATCTTGCTCAGAGTAGTACCCATTCTTATTCGTTAGCCTCTTGGTGTGCCAACTAAACTCTTTCTATCCAGACACCTGCCCTCTGCTGGTACAGTCTACCCTCATGTTCAGTAAGTGTATGAACTGGAGTTGTATCCCCAGTCGACACTCGCTGAGCACGAGGGTAGAAAAATCTTTCCATTGCAGCAGAGCCATATATGGGGAGAGTCTGGCAGTCTATGATTTCGCTGCTGTAACGTCTCCCTTTCGAGTGAGCTGATCAGCCCACGGCACAGAGCAAGAGTCGTGAGCGCATGCGCGCGAACTCTAGGCTGCTCCCAGCTGAGCGGGGAGGGCCGCCATTTTCATTAATTCGCCCGGCATGGGATTGATATTCAAATTTCGGTTCTTTCCTTTTATTTGGCAGGCTCTGGCAATAAAATGATGTAGTGTTATTCCTCGGTGGCTTAAAGACCTAAAGATAGAAGTTCCTCCATGTTTGAACGCACTTTTGTTCAGGCAAAAAAAAAATAAATAAGCCCGTAGTAGACGACGCATAGCCTCAACAGTGCTCCGTGCCGACAGCTTTGCGTCATAATGGCGGTCATCTCCTGTTTGCCTCTTTGCTGCCTTCTCTATCCCTCCTTCGGCGTTCTCCCTTTCCTCCTCTCCGGCGCCTTCGTTGCCACACCCACTGGCTAAACTCTCCCACTATACGGCTCTGGATTGCAGTAGTAGTTTTATTTATAGTCTTTACAGTTGAATGTAAATATTTGACAGAAGTCTCTCAGGTTGGGGCGAAACAGGGTTAAATAAATGCATTTGATCATTCGCCTTAATTCGGTACCCATCAGTTTAACGCCTACGTGGCCTTGTCCTGGGGGGTGATTATGACTAAAATAAGAGGATCACGAAAGAATATGCTAGCCATTCTAATGTAGCTCTGCCAAGTATTTGATTGTGATTTGTTTTTATTTTTAGCTACTTGGGTGCCTCAAGATCTGGAGATCCTAGTGGCCACAAGCTTGGACTCAATCTTTTTCTGTGGTCTGGCCAGGACCATGGGGGAGGTAATCCCAGCAACAAGAGCATCGCAGTATCTCCCTGCCTGTGACTTTTGATCAGCGTCACGACAGGGGAGTCCTCGTGCCACCAGGTGTTAGGTATGCTACTTGAAATAAGCATTCTTCTTACCTATTAATAGAACAGCAAGACCACTACTAAGCCTAAAATGCAAAAAAACATATTCAAATCTTGGGTTGGATGGAGTTCCAATTACAAAAAGGAGTCTGCAGACATGATTAACATGTGAACTTAAAGCCCACGGATGTAGGTTCGACGGTATCACAGAAATAACTTCCCGCAGATCGCTTTGCTCGTGCTATACCCAAACAAATTCTTAAAATAATCAGTGTGTTTCGTTGGTGTCATCAATCTTATGTACCTACCACACCCAGCAGTCGGGACATGTGAAATATAAAAAATCAGAAACTTGCACATTGTCAGCTCTGCAAAGATTTATATAGTAAACAGAGCACAGGACGCTCAGCTCAATAAAAAAATTCAGTGCAGGCCTATATTCATGGTTCACATATGTGTAATTGCTCTTCATAATGAAGTGAAAACTGCTTAAGTTGTGGCCCACTACAGGCTTTCTATTAGTGTTAAAAAGTGTGTCAGAAAACATGATTGCGCTTGGAAGACGGGGACATAGGAAGGACAGACACAACAGAGCGCTAACTTTCAACTGATTTAATTCAAGAACCTCAGCGTAGAAACACACTGTGTCACCGCACCACATCTCAACCAATCCGTGGCCCTGCCACGGACCGCAAGTACGCCAACTCCTTATCCGCCAAGTCAATTGACGCCACACTGACACAACTTGTGCCGGAACTATTTATAGTGTTAGCCTCCATAATCTCGCTAACAGTCCTATCTTTGTGCCTCTCAAGAGCAGTATACGAAGCAAATAATGGTTTGCACCCGCAGTCATAACAGTGACACAACAGATCATGACTGCGAGTGCAAACCATTATTTGCTTCGTCTACTGTTCTTGCTAGACGCAAAGATATGGCTGTTCGAGAGATTATGGAGGCTGACGCTATAAATAGTTCCGGCACGTGTTGTGTGAGTGTGGCGTCAATTGACTTGGCGGATAAGGAGTTGGCATACTTGCGGTCTGTGGCAGGGCCACAGATTGGTTGAAATGTGGTGCGGTGACGCAGTGTGTTTCTACGCTGAGGTTCTTGAATTAAATCAGTTGAAAGTTAGCACTCTGTGGTGTCTGTCCTTCCTATGTCCCCGTCTTCAAAGCGCAATCATGTCTTCTAACGTACCATACCAACTTGCCCAACAATCAGCACTTGTTAAAAAGTGTTATTGTGTTTTAAGCAGCTCGCACCAAATATTTTCTTGAAATACATAGGTTCATGGAAATTATTATATAGATGTTGGAAGACAGTCATGGTGAGGCCAATCTTTAATGCCAAGTGGTCCACTTATTCAGAGTTAATTGAGTTTGTAAATAATGTTGGTCGCAAATTAAATTTTTATGGTACGCAATGGGCACAACCATCCGTAATGACTAGCTCTACCTAGGAGAACTTCATACGTTTACTACGGCAAGATGGTTTCGAAAAACGAAGTATTTAGTTTATTCAACTCCTGCACTAACCTTGTCTTTAGGAACTTTTTATATTCTTTGTGATGCTGAGATAAGATTCTGGAAATAGTTTTTCTAGAACTACTCTAGATATTTCCAGTTCATCATTTTTCTCGCAAAGCATTCGAGAGAGCCAAACCCTGTAATGTACGCAGGGAACTCACAGAATGATGCGATAATGCTCATTATCGCAGATCAAACTGCTTTTTTCCATCTACACTCATTTTCAGTAGACTCATTCAGCGAACTCCCACCTGAGACTGCAGCGCTGGGTTCTGCAAAGTAATTTGAATGAATATAGATGCAACAGGTTTCTTTGAGCGTGCGTCTAACACATATTCTTCACATTGAATCTGCTAACTGTATTCATGACCATGTCCATAATTGTATCCACATTCCAGCTTATTTTTATTTTGACATTTGAGTTTTCTTCAGTACTTTTCTCAACATCTGTGCTTGTTGAGCCATACTCAAGTCCATACATCTTGTCTTTCGCTATTACATTAATATATAAAACTCTTGATGCAGAGTGAGAATTGAAGGTACCGAATCTGTCGTGCGAGCTAAATAAGAACCAATAAAAAGCTCTACAAAGAAAATTTTGTTAAAGGAGGCTGTATGGGCATTAGAATAGCACATGCCATGCTAAAAAAAATACAAATTCTTGTTAGGTATGCAAGGATGACAGTGCTGTGCTGTTTCTGATGTGTCACAAATAAAAAAAATCAGTGCCATACAGTGTTCCTTATGGAAGTACAAACTGTTGAATTTGAAGCCCAGAAGTTTTATTCAAGAATGTTCCTCAATACAAATGTATTTAGAGATCTGAGCCACTGACTCATACATGACTATGTGGCAAACATTCATTTTTATGTGCATTATAGTTTACAAGGTCTAGTCTGCATTGATTTATTGCATTCATGGTGAAACTGGGAGGGGTTCTTTGGGTATGAATAAAGAGATAAACATTTCTTGAAATCAAAACATTTGAGAACGGACAAAAGGAAGGATCTGAGAACCGTATTTTAGATTCTCTTCTTTTTCTTACAGTATCTCTAATGTTCACTTTATTTCACCTGATGCATTTAGTTTTTAGCGCAGCTCTTAGCACCCGTTTCCGCGTTTCGCGGCGTCGCTGTCGGCGTAACCGCCCAAACTAAACTTGGCAGGAAATTGAATTAATGTTGCGGTCATGTGACGTTAATATTTCCGCTAAGTCTAGCTGAGAAACTGAATTTTTTTATGGATGACGTGACACGGTCATGCGACGTCATTTTCTCCGCTACTTTTAGCGGGAAAACTGCATTTGTGTTGAGGTCATGTGACATCAATTTCCGCGCTAAATTTAGTGGGAAACTTAACCCGCTAAATTTAGTGCGGAAATTTTCCCGCTAAATTCAGAGAAATTTCCCCCTAAATGGGAGGGAGCAGAAGAGGAGGGGAGGGGAAGGAGGAGCATACCCTCCCATCCTCCTCTTCAAGATCTGTACTGTAATTTCACATTACAGAGAATTGTAAACGTCTCATATTTCATCTCATGTTTTTTCAACTTTTATATTGCAGGTGCGCTCGCAGCACAAATCTGGGTTGTGCTGATCCTCTACGCACAAGTTAGGAACTCCTGAGTGGCAAGAGTGAGAGTTTGGTCTGACAGCTCAAGGGACACCCTTGTTCAGTATTGAATTTTTAATTATCTTCTTTTGAGCAAAGTTAAGCTTTGCTGCATGCAGTTCTTCTAAAAATAAATACCTGCAACCAAATTTACCAGGTCACGACATTTTGCCTCTGCTCTTAGTGCTCCTGGTGAGCCTCGGATAAGAGCTTACTGGTGTGCAAACATCATGCTTGTTTGAAACCACTCACTGATGTAGAGACTCGCTGACATCCAGCATTCCATTGAAACGCTGGATATCCACAAGTCTTTCTTGAACAATGCAAGCGGGAAAGGAACCATACAATCGTATCGTATTGGGGGACATTCTACAGAGTGTTTCTTTGTATGTTTTACAGATTTTTTTTTGAAAAAGCCGTAAAAGCTACATTTACGCAGTCTGTGCACGTGAGTTATATGGCCAGGGCGGCATAGTATAAAAGGCTAATTTGTAATGATCAGACGGCTTATTACAGAGATGTGCCAGACTTCTTTCAGAAAACTAGATGGAGGTTCATTCTAGCGTAGTTTTATCCCGCGAATCTGAATATCCCGTCCGTTTTCCACAAAGATATAACTAAACGTGAGAAGACACACAAAAAAACATCCTACCAATAAAGGCATCGTAAGAAGAGCTTTTGGCCGCTAAGCGTGTGTCGCTTAAGGGCCGCGCGTCCAATCTCAAGTTTTCTAGGTATATTCTCCCGCATTGGCACCAGTCGTGACACATTTTGCTGCCCTTTTAAAAAATAGCATGTGCGTGCATAGCTTTGATAGGCGCTGAAGATGCGTGAACAAAGATTTTGAAAGCTGCTTTTGTAACGTCGCTCTCTAGGGAAGTGCTTTCACAGGGCTCTAAAAATGACTCTACGCAGCCTCGATTCATCAAATTAGCAAATAATTTTCATATTTGAGATTCTGGAGGTCAAATGAAGAAGATTTAAAAGTGTTTTTTCAAATACAAAACCGCTTCAGCCTCTCTCTAAGTATAGTATGTTCCTGAAATTTTTAATCAGTGAAAATAGACCCATGGTTCCAATTAATAACTTGCTAAGCATCATCAAAAAACACTAAATCAACTTTCTTTGTGAAGATATAAGACAAGAGCAGCATTTTATGGTGTTCTAAAAAAATGGTCAATTTGGACGCGTTTCCAGACTTCGGTTTCTTACCAGAGCGCATCGTTGCACCTACGGTCCTGCTGTCCGGTGGCCGCAGTGCGAAGCCACCCCCTCGCCTCCCTCGTAGGATGGAGGGAAGCAAGGCGCACGTGTGTTGCCCGTTTAAGCCCCTGGGGAACAGGACCGTAGGCGCAGAGATGAGCTCTGATAAGAAACTGAAACCTAGAAACTCGTCCAAATAAAGCATTTTTACAGAACGCGTAAAATGCTACCCCTGCATTATATCCTTCTAAAAAGAGTTGATTTTGTGGTTTTCAGTGACTCAGCAAGTTTCTAATAGAAACCATATTTTCATTTTCACTAATTAAAAAGTTAATTAACAAATTGTATTTAATTATCTGACTAATCGTTACGACTAGGTCCCTATACTATGTACGCCTGGCCGTATAACTCGCCTGCACAAATAGCATAAATTTAGCTTTCACGACCTTTCTAAACATATATGTAAAGTTTAAAACTAAATCGGCCTTTACAACAGTGAAAAGGCGAAACCACCACGTTGGAGCCATATGGCTCCACCATGGCGGTATCGCCTTTTCGCTGGTATAGGATGTCCCATATTACATTATGCATGTATGGTTCTGTCCGCCTCCATGGTTCCGCCATAAGCCACTACGCCGGTATAGGATGTCCCATAATACGACACGCTTGTATGGTTCCACCTACCTGTATCGTTCCGCATTAATCCACTATACTGGAGCTGACTTTTCGCTTGTATAGGATGTCCCATATTACGGTTACGCTTGTATGAGCCTTTTCCATCATCTTTCCGACATCGAGATTTTCCAACAGGGTATGACATATTTTTAACTGAGAAAAAGTATTGCAAATATGCAGTCCAACTTTGACCATAATACAGAAGTCAGATAAAAATAACAGTTGCCATTCACCATTTTCCAAATAAGCGCTCCCACCTATCGGAACATCTACACATGTGGTGCGTGAGTGGGTTCAGGACTGAGGCGCTATAAAATGAAGCGCTCACAAGGCTTGTCTGGCCCTTCCAACCATGCGGGTACACTCATCGCAAATCCCAGATTTTTAGACAAAATGATTTAGAATAAGCAAATCTTGTCTACGCCCGAGGTAGAACATTGAATTGTGATTCCCCCATATTGTGCCAACCATCCTTCAACCTGCGGTACCACCTGCAAATGAACTATGTTGTGCTGCGGCACGCGTCCATGCTGCCTGCTTGAGAAGAAAACCACTGCTCGTGTTGAAGACGACATCCCGCAATGTACAGGCAACAATGTTTAACGAACTAAAACAAAATTGATATCATTCAATAGACACAGATAGGCTTACAAAGTGTCGACACCATGATTGTTGTTGGTTTTACTCCTGCATACAAACATAAGTGACTTCCTCTTTCCTCCGATGTACAGTAAAACCCCTTATCTTCGTGGCCCCTATTTCTTCTCGAATCGGTCACAGAGGACATAATCGCAGCCACTGAATTCTGCAAAATTAAAGGCCGCGAAAATTAAAGGTTCGCCAACATTAAAGAGTTTACTGTTCTTCCGTGTGTCACATGATGTTAACATTTCAAGGAGGCTGAAGGTATAGGTTTAAGAAAAAATTGACCTATGAAAAAAATGCCCTTCTTCAGGTTAGGCACGCGAGGTTCTTTTGCACTACCTATAAGGCGGCAAGTTTGTTTCGGCAGAGCTTTTGGTTAAACTGAGTCACAAAAGTAGCTATACTTGGAGTCAACTATTTTGTGCTGCATTATAAAGCTAGAGTAAATTCCATTGTGCTTCTGCACAGGACTGTTTGTTGCGAGAGCATATGTGGTTTAGTGTTGCATCCCATTTGCATGATCTAGAGAAACTAGCGCTGACAGAGTTGGAGCACTCAAAAAAAACAAAAAAACAGCCGACTGTGGAAACATTGAGAGATGCACACATGCGAACTGTGCATTTCTTAAAAGTGGATTCGAGCTAAGGTAAAGACAATATGTATACTTACGGCGGCCATACTTGCCTTTCCCAAGCATGACCACTTTTCCCTCGGTAGCACCATCCAGTAAGCACCAGCAACACGCCCATGAGACGCCGCCGACTCATGGATTGAATGACGACCCGCCTGAGGTCTTGGAAGGAGATCCGGAACACTGCTTTAGGCCAGATGTTGTATTTGGAGGGGGCAGGGACTAAAATTAAAAATTAACAAATTTATCTGAAGCACTACATTCCTATAGCATAAACTCTAGGATAGCAGTATGTTTTTTTTGAGGTCAGTGATGCATTTAAATTTAACACAAATGGTTGGTTTATATGATGAACCAGCAGCCCCTATTTTCCTTAAGTGTAACGGAGTGTCTAACGTTACGTCCGACGGAACCCGAAATAAAAATTAAAGTTACGCCCAACGTAACTGTCAAGCATTCGAGTTGCGTCCGACATAACCCAAAATAAAAATTAGAGTTACCGTATTTACTCGAAAATAGGTCGAACCCTATTTATTAAATGCACCAAGAACAAAAAAAAAAAATTCAAATATAGGTCGACCTTTTTTTATATTTAAGAACAGGGGAAATTTTGGGCAAAAGAAAGAAAAAACCTTTATTTACATCACTCTCAGCTAAATCACGGGGCGATGCCAAAAACTTCATCACCGTCCGAAGCTTCGTCAGCTGGGTAGACATCCTCGCAAATTCGCAGCAATACTTCACTGACACCGTTGTAAAATGACAAGAAACGAAAAAAGGTGCGAAGCGACGGAAGACAAACTACAAAGACGCAAGCAAAGCCGCCGTGTCGCCATGAGCAACACGCGAGCCGAGCCGCCTCAAACAACTAACAAAAATAACTTTTTTTTTTTTTGTGCGCGTTTGCGAGGATGGGGGGTAAAGTGCATGGCGCATCGCGTTCCTCTCCTTACCCGTTGCCCAGCAAGGGGAACGCTAGAGGCGCGATGTCGAAATCCGACGCCCGAGGGGTGCGCGCGATAGCGGCACCGGCCACCGCGGGCGGCGAGCCATTTCGGCAACCAAAAGCTTTTTGAAACAAGAAGCGGCGCGGCTCTACGGCAACGCCGGCTCGGTGACTCGATAGCTTCATGCCTCTGGTAGGGTCGCAAAATTTGGTCGCGAATGTAGGTGTCGAAATTCTTTACTCACAATTTCCGAGAAGGAAAAAGATTAAATAAAAAAAAAATGGTCGATTTATATTTGATTAAACACGGCAGTCAGCCGCGCGACGAGACACACATTATGAAAGCGATTGGTGCGAGCGACCAAGGCAATGAGCGACGTTTTCTAGAAGCCCAAGAACCGAGCGGCGCAAGCAGCGAGAGTGAGAAATCTTCGGCGCTCGGCGCCGGCTCTCGTAGCTTCTCACCGTCGCTCGTCTCGTTGATCGCTATATTGCTAACATGCCGTTCAAAAAAGGCGCTTTAAGTGCTTACCATTGCATTGGGACCAGCCTCGCATCCAACCGTAACCAGTCTTGACTTTTTTTTTTTTTTTAGCCGCCCGTTAACATCGTACATACACCGTTTTCAAGCATGGCTCCTCGTTCATTGCTCGATTTAAATTTTCGGCAAATGACCGCAATGAAGCACAATTATTCGAGTTCAAAATTGTCACGAACACTTGGCACGCATGCTTATACTGTAGCGCACCTAACGTAATTTAAAAGTAGAACGAAAACGGGACGAGATTCGCTTACCGCTTCACGGATCCTAGGCCTTCGGATCCTAGGCCTAACGGCCGTACTTGGAAGTCGCCTGCGGTCCGGCGATCGGACGAGTCGAGCCGGCCTGACGCAGGCTGACCACGCCTGGTTGAACTATGAGAGGCGCCGTCCAGCTGAGAGCCAGAGACGCAGTAGAAACGGACCGCAAAACATCTGTCCCGTAACCGTAAACGAGCCAACGACCCTCCACACCGCTCTATCTTCGCTATTTCCGCGACGACCGGAAGTGGAAGCCGCGAAGTTAGAAAAGCCGCGGCAGCGGAAGCCACTGGGCGGAAGCTTTAAGTTTCGGTTTCGCTTTTCTCCAACGCAGCCTACGGTCGCTACGGTTTCGGGCTGGTGGGTTTGTCGGGTTTGTGGCTGCTTGCGACGACGCGAGGGGCCACGAAAAGACGCCAAGTTGGCCGACTACGAGTCACGGCCCACGATACGAGCAACGGGCCGTTTGCCGCTGTCGACCGGCGATGCGGTATCCGCGGCTTGGTGTCATGATCGGTTTGTTGCCGTGCACGTTGACTCAAAGGTCGAAGTTATGCAGTTCCGTTCCGGCACCAGCCGCACCACGTTTTCCGGTGCATCGCACGTGGAGGCCTTTCGACGCATTCAGTGAACGTAAAGATCGTGCCCGCTGTCTTCGGTGCTGTGGAAGAAGTTGGGAGACGGAAGGCGTTTAGGACTCCAGGCCGGGCTGTCGGTTCACTCTGAACAAGAGGCGACGTGTGTGTGCACGCTTTGAGGAAGCCTCCGCGTTTCGCCGCGCTAGACCTCGCCGATCACGACCGGACCAACCGGACCCCGAGTCCGAGAGGCTCTTGCGGAGCCAGGAACTGTACCGAGGTAGGAGCTGCTCGTTCTGTGCTACCATGCAGTGCTCTACAGTGCTCGGAGCTCTCGGTGTCATTCGTGCTTGCACCGAAGCCTTTGAGACCCCTTCGGACGCGCAAGTCGTACTTCGCAAAGGTTTGGACGGGGCCGCCCTCACCGAGCAGCTCCGCTATATTCCGCTTACTTATGATCGCAATAAAAGCTTGCGTTCTCGGGAAAAAAATTGCGGGACCGCTCTTCGCGCCGCCGACGAGGTTGGCCGCCGCCATGTTCTCAGCTGTTCACTCGCTCCCGCAGCGAGCGCCTTCCGATAATCCTCCCCGTTCCAAAATGCGATGCGCTTTGCGCATTATGCCGTTTACATGACCGCATATTGAATGCGGCAACTGGATTCAATGCGACTAAGTCGCATTCGTGTAAACGTGGCATATGTTCTTTTTCGACATGTATGGTGTATGTAACGATAGCGGTGGTGAACGATGGACGTTTTAGTTGGAAGATGGCGGTCGTCTTTCTGCATGTATGATTTGGTTATACCGGTGGTCCTGTGGTATAAGCGTTTCGTTGGAAAGACGGCAGTCGCCTACGTCATCGGACGCAAAATCATACCAGCCACACCGAATCATATCGGCAAGCAAAGTGGCTGCCAGTATAGCCAGACCTGGAGCCATAGCGCTGCCGGTATCTCCAGTTATGCAGAACGCCAGAGCAACTAGCTGCATACGTAACACAAAGAAATTATGGTGGTGTCATACCAGAACTGTACAAGCAGCAGGTTTGTTTCTTGTACGTTTTTCCAATAGGGATTCTATAGTAAGCATGTGGCACCTATATTGGGACAGCCAATGAATTAGCTTGGCTGTCAATAATGGCATAGCCAATTAATGAGCTTCCCAGGCGCAAATCAGTCCACTTCCAGCTGGATTATGGAACTAGTCCCAGCTGGAAATTGGGAAGTCCAGCTGGATTGCCTCATTTCCAGCTGGGACCAGTTCCATAATCCAGCTGGAAGTGGGCTGATTTTCGCCTGGGTTGTATGCCAATGATGGCATAGCCATTGAATTAGTGCGGTTGCCAATATTGGCTGCAGAATGAATAACCATCACTGGCCCGGTAATGGCTGGAATTCTGGTTGAACGATGGCCCAACATTGGTGCCAATGATGGCTGGAATGATGGTTGAACGTGTGGGAGTCGGGGGTGAAAGACGAGGCAGAGGGCACGTGACAGGCGGTCGGCGAAGAAGACACGAGCTGGCGCGAGACAGTGCGTGCTGAGCGAGGCTGGTAGCTGGACAAGGAACGTCGAAGCCGAGCTGTCTCGCCTTATGCATAATGAACCCCGGAGCGGTCCACCAGCGAGGTCTGGAGCAAGACCGGTGGAAACGGCGAGCCCGGGCCATATGACCTGGGCTATGACGATCCCGGGGTGGTTCCGCAGCGAGACTCGGGCATTGATAGCTCGGGACAGCCAGCCTACGCAGCGCTGGCGTGGGAAAAGCGATCCGCAGGCCTGGGCACGGACCCCGACTGTGAGCTCTGATCGACGGGCGACAACAAGGGTCGGCGTGCCTGGACTTCCGGCTCTCAACGACGGGCAACCGAGAGGTACACTAAACCCATTCGCTGTCTCCTCGTTGCAGTGTGTGACTCCCTGGGTGACGGCTGGAGCGCATACCGATCGGGCGGGATTATTAGTAGAGGGATCTCCGAAGAGAACCCCACATTAAACTGGCGCCCAACGTGGGGCCCGTTCGGTATGCCTCTGCTTCCAGTCGTCCCCGGAGAGTCCCACGGATTCGTTGAGCGGGTTGTTCACTAACGCTAACGATGCCCGTTGAGACAAAGTATGTTGGAATTTTGGTGACTTGTCTCACAGCAGAGCTCAGCAGGTCTCTCCTCGAATCGAGTACTTAAAAGTCTCGAAGGATGAGGTTGCGGACGCGCTTTCTCGGGTACCCGAGAATAGTGGTTGGCAGAAGCTGACGCAACCGGGGGGAACACGAGGAGCGCGGTTAAGATGTACGAAAGTCGTCTTCGGAGGCAGAGCAGAGGCACGGCAGGTTCGCTCGAAGGCAGGGTAGCGACTGGCAGGAGGGAAAATAGCCAGGACCTTTTGCATATTTAGGATTTAGGCTTTGAGTGATCCGGTGAGCCAGTAAGTGCTTGTCGAGGCCCGGGGTGCAGATGGGGTTTTGTCAGTGGGTGTCGGAAAGATTCCGGGAATTGCAGTCGACACCGGGAACACTGGTGGACGAGATTGTCAGCGGGTGTTGGGTAAACTGGCGTAAATTGCAGTTGACACCGGGAACGCTGGCAGGAGAGTTACAGAGCAGTATGATTTGTAACCACTGGGCCAAGACGGCTAGTTGCTTCGCGTCACTCCAACAACCGACGAAGGGCAGAGGGACGACTCTCCCTTGAGGGGGGTCGTTCCAAGAAAGCTACAAAATGATTATTATGATTATTTCTCAACTTCACTCTGGCCGGTCGTGGCAGTGACAGCAAGACTTTTAATAAGTTATGTCGCGTCACGACCTGGCCGGGGATGAGGCGGTATAGACATTTAGGTGGCTTGAAGTTGTCCAGCTTGTCTTGAGGCGTGAACGGTTTAAGCGGGCGTTCTCGCTGAGCTGCCGCCCCTTCCGAGGACCGAGGAGTCCCTAGAGCTCGTATACACGTGGACGGAACGGGACGCTGACGCTTACATCGAGAACCACATGGTATATGTAGCCGTTTTGGAGCGCGGGTATGGAATATGGCCGTCCCGCCACAGGCTTTGGATCCCTTCGCTTGCGCAAAAGATGGACTAGGTTTACTCCATCGTTACCTGTTCAGAAGGAAACTCACGCGTTGAGCATTGCAGCTAGTGGTTTTGCCGCATCGCTTGCTCCGAGGTGAGAAGGGCACCCGAGGCATAAAGATGCGAGCGTCGTGTCTTACTTTTAGGCTTATACTCTGCGAGATACAAACGAGGAGGCTAGCCCGGTTCACATCGCTGACTTGAAAGGATACTACCGTCGTCGCGATGGGGAAGACGTATAACATGAGGTTGCGGTAGGACGCATGAAATCCCTGTTCTTGGCGACCCAGGAGCGAGCTCTGGAATGCAGACTTGCTGAGTTAGCCGCATGATACATGAACCCGTCGGCAAGCTATGTGGCGGTAGAGGCTATGGCCACTGCCACAATCTGCGGCAGAGTATTTTTTCGCTGTGTGTTGTTTTAACAGTTTGCTCTACGCAGAATAGCTTCTTGGGAAGACGGCCATAGACGCTGTAACCCAGGAAGCCCACAGAAAGGGAAGACGGGACCATTCGTTTTCCCAAGTGCTCAGGGTGGCTGACAGTTGTTCGGCCAGACGAACGGTTCAGGCGGGCAGTTCTAAGCCCGCTGTGACCTCTAAGCGGAACGGGGCAAGTCCGTCTGCATCGGCGGGACCAGCTTGGAGCAGGCCCCCTGCTGCATCGCGGTGAGTGGGACAGCGAGCGACAGACAGGTCGGCATTGTCTGCCGGCTTCGCTAGCCACCACTACCTACGCCGCTTTCGGACGCTGCAACGTGGCCGCTCCGGCAACAGCAACAGCGGCCGCCCATGAAGCCCAGCGGCTCCCTGAGGCCCATGAAGTCCCCCGAAGTCCGGGCCTTCCCTATTGGAAAACCCCAATATGAACAGCGTATTATGGATATTGGTAAACAATATATATTTATTGTATTGCAATACAATATAGACAGTGTATTGGAAAACATTACATTTATTGTATTGTATTACAATAAGGATTTGTTATGGGATTCCAATATCCATAATACGCTGAAAATATTGGAATCCAATACCGTATAAACCCTTATTGGATCCCCATGTGTCGTATGGGGATCCAATAGGGGTTTACAATTCCAATATAATCAGCGTATTATGGATATTGGAATCCAATATATTATATCGGCTACCAATAAAACTATATACGAGTTGGAATATTACGTTCAGCGCAACATTTCTCTGCAACGCATTCTCTTCTTGTGTGTATTTCTGAGTGATAAATTTAAAAAAATGTTGCTGTTGTCAAATTGTGAATAAAGAAGAAAAACACTGGACTTATCCATACCAAATATATTTAACATATTCCTGAACTGGAGGATCTGGCATTTACTGCAAAAGAAAGTTAATTGTTTAGGACTCTCATTCAAAAACTTGATGTTTGAAAACAGAATGTGAAATCCTCACCTTAATGAAAACAGCACCTGCCAGCTGTAGCCATATAGAAACTGCAAAATAAAAATTTGTGATTAGTTTGCGACAAGTAGCAATCCTTCACCAAGCCTGATAGATCCAAAATTATGTCTGCGTTTGATTGTGGAAAAATAAGCTTCAATGCCACTGCCACAGGTCGTTCTGAGCTCAGTCAATTAAATATATGTATCCGCTCGTCTGGCTTCACTATTCCTGCTTCGCACCTAACTAGAGTGTCTGGAATGCTCACTTTTGAGGAAAAACGAACTGGTGCTTGCTTGCTTGTAGGCCGTGGAAACTGGAAGAGAGATTTGCGGTTAGTTGCGTCCAAGTAGCAGTTACTTTGAGTAGCCACGTAAAGTACTCTAAGTCGGAAAGATTCAAAATAACATGCGCGGGACATAGATATCCTCTTGCGACATAACTGGGCACGTGTCAATGTCGCCCGCTTGTATTACAGAAAAATAAGCTTCAATGCAGGAGCTCCCAGTCGTTCTGAGCTCCGTCAATTAAAACTGCTTTACCGGTCGTATGGCTTCAGTATTCCTGCTTCGGGAATCTGGAATTCTCACCTTTGAAGAAAAGCAAACTGGGAGCTGCTGGCTCTTAGGCTGTGGAAACTGCCAGAAAGATTTGCGATTAGCTGCGTCCAAGTATCAATTTCTTTGACCAGCCACCTACAGCACACTAAGCCGGATAAATTCAAAATTACATGTGCGTGACATAATATGCCTCTTGTGACAAAACTGGGCACACGTTTTGTCGCCTACAGCAACACTGAAGCCACACAGACAAGCGGTACGGCACCTTTAATTGACGGAGCTCAGAACGAGTAGGGACGCTTTCACTGAAGCTTGTTTTGCTGCAATACACCCGTGTATTGCAGCAAAACAAGCTTCAGTGAAAGCGTCCCCAGTCGTTCTGTCAATTAAATATACCGTACCGCTTGTCTGGCTTCAGTATTGCTGCTTCAGAGCAATCTAGAAAATCTAGAATCATCACCTTTGCCCTTTGAACGAGAACAAACTGGCGCCGGCTGGCTTGTGGGCCATGGAAACTGCAAGAGATATTTGCGATTAGTTACGTTCAAGTAACAATTTTTTTGGGTAGCCACCTACAGCACACTCAAAAATACATGCACGGGATACAGATGCCTCATGCGACGGAACTCCCTTCGTTCTTGTTTTCTGTTAACTCTGCTCACCTTCACCACTCGCCTCCAATTTCTGCGCTACTTCTTTAATCTCGATTCCCTGGTTCCCAAAGGCCATGCCATGGCTTGCACCAGTCACGGATCTGACAGCTCTGCGACTGGCGCTATTGTGGCAGAGACGCCACAGCACCTGGCGCTTGATGTCCTCTTTCAATATTTTGAGCACGGCTCAAAACAGGTGGATGGGTGTCTGGTATGCCCTTTGCTTATTTGCGGATCGTTCCGAATCAGAGGGTAGGCGCTTCTGCGAACTGGGCGCATGCTCGGTATTTTACGATAGTTGAAACCGAACTCTGCAGGAATCTTGAAACATAACAAACATAATGTGCACGCCAAAAGGCATAGCAAATGAAACACCCACCATCTATCTATTTTCGTTTCTTGTCCGCAAGAAGCTGTCGTATATGCACCCTCCCTTGCTTAAGCCGCTCTTCCCTAGTGTCCCGGTTGGGTCTCGTCCTGGTGAATCGTCGGTGGAGACCTGAGGAGCGGTCAACATCAGATTAGACCTTTTTGAGACAGACCCATGTAGTTGCTGAGAGAAAGTACACCCAAACGAATCTCAGGCATGTCATTTATAGTGCGTTTTAAATTGAGGCGCATGATGTAAAATGAGACGTCAATACTGACGCACCCCTTTTGCAAACCCAAAATCCCCCTCGCTAGGGGGACAAGGCCTTCAAAAGTTTTGATGAAATTTTTACCTTAACATCCCGACTTAATGCCCATCCCTGAATATTCGACCACCACACTTTTAGAAAAATATTTTTTTTTAGAAAACATCGAGTCATCTACCATTCCTACAAATGCCTGAACCAAGCATACTCGTACCGTGGCTTGTTTGCTCCGAGCCGCCCCCGAGTTAATTCGGGCTGACAATGTTTTTTTTTTTTTTTTTTTTTTTTTCAAATGGAACCCACATTTTTAGTTTTGGTTTGTCTTGTAGAAGCAGGTGGATACTTTTATAAAGCTTCCTCCCTATACGCTTCCGAGTCAACATTTTTGCAATGGGCAACCCCCGGGCTTTGATTTTGCGCTCCTTGATGAATGCTGAAACTCATATAGGCGGGCAATAGCTCGCCTTGAAAATACTTGCTTTTGGTGGCCGAGAACAAACTCGTGTTCCTGATTGGCAGCCACTTGCTGCCAAGAATTGCTGCACATATCCTAAAGATTAGTCTAACACAGATGCTTTGGCCGGACAGAGACACAAAAGCCTGAAACAAGACCACTATACAGACAGGAAATAGAGTGTCTGTGAGGAATGAAACAAACAACTCAGATAGGCATCAATCACTCACCTTGAAAACACTTGCCATGCGCGGCAAAGAAAAAAACAACAACTTCTGGCCTTGATTGGCTGGTGCTTGCCACCAAGACCTGCATGTATAAGAAAGAACCCGGTCTTAGTCAAACTTGGGTGTTTTTGCAGAAGAGAGACAACAAAATACTAATGCAAGACCACTACACATAGGTTATAGCATTCAAGAGGAATGAAATACAAAACTCATATAGGCGGGCAATAGCTCACCTTGAAAATACTTGCTCTCGGTGGCCGAGAACAAACTCGTGTTCCTGATTGGAAGCCATATGTTGCGAAGAATACCTGTAGATATCCTAAAGAACCCAGTCTTAGTGTAACGCAGATGCTTTGGCCGGACAGAATACAAAAGTCTGATACAAACCACAAAAAGCAGGAAATAGTGTCTGCGAGAGATGAAAAAAGACCGAAGTGGAGAGGCTCGTTCTGTTTCACGTTAGTCAAATAGTGTAGCTCATTTTGCTAAAACGATGCATATTTGCTAAAAAAAGTATCTATATTTTGCCCCATTTAGCAGAGTTTACTGCCAAGGGTACCTGCACACCAGAATAAGTCAAAATTAGTCAATTTTTTTTTCTTCTTTTGATGAGCGACAACAGAATCCTAAACAGGTGATGAAACAAAAATATGAACCCAGCAAGACAGGCTAGTTTGCCTTGATGCAAGCACAGTGCCTCGGCCAACCAAATCAGGTTCTATTCTTTATCACTTGTCATTTGGTGGGAATAGTAAAGTAAATGAAAATAAGGCAATCTCTCTTGCAGCTGACAGCTGCAAACAAAATTAATATACCTCGATGAACGACCTGGAAATAAAATTGGGTGATGGCCAAGTGGTTTAAGGTGTCAAATTTTAAACTTACAGACTGTAGTTTTGGTTTAAGTCCTCCTGGTGTATATTTTTATCCTTATAACTATATTTACATTTTTTTGTATTTTTGAGGCACCAGTACCTAATTTATACGCTAATTCACCTTTAGAAGCGTTTTAATTACACTCCATGCCTTTCTAGTGCTCGTAATTGATTCTTGGTGAAAGCGGTCTTAAATTTTTCTTTTCTTGCTGTCGCTGCTGCTTGCTTTCTCACCTTTAGAATGTTGACAACTCGACACAAAAGTAATGAAAAATGTGTTTAAAATGTCATGAAGATCAGCATTTCCAAACTGTACCCCTGCTTCATGCCCCGACCATGCCACCATACCATAGCTGAGTGCAGTGACAAATGGTCCCAGGTTTGTCACCCGACCGTATATGGGCTTACGGTGTGGCGCGGCTCATGCAGCACCTATGCTTCGTGATGGAGCCAGTGAGCGAGGTGTGACATACTAGAGCTGTGCAAGCCACAGCTTTACAGCCTGCAAAGCGTGGGAAGATCCCTCTCCCTTTGCAGAGCTGGCATTAGCTCACCGAGAAGCTATTGCAAGCACTAGAAAGCCACAGGGTGTGAATAAAAGCACTTCTGAAAATGAATTAGTGTGTAAATTATGCATCTATATGTTAAAACTTAAAAAAAGTATATATGTATATATATATATCTATTTAAATACTAAAAATGGCAAAAAAGAAAAAAAAGATGTTTCCACATGGGCTTGCACCCAGAGCTCCACGGCCCTTGAATTCAGTTCCCTAAAGCCCGCTTCAGACGGAACAATTTCGCCCAGCAACTTCATGTCGCAACACCAGCAACACGGGCCGCCTGCGTTCACATGCAGCAACCGAATAGCTACAACTTGCCATCATCATCATGAAATTTTATTTTTCTTACAGTATTTAGACGCACAGTTATATCCTAAAAACATGTTTTTATATCTTTAAATTGCGCTGAGAATACTAACTCATCTTTTTGAAACAGTTTATTTTCAAAAAGGATCCATTTCAAACCAGAACTAAGTCCTCAGTTCTCATCATCACGACCACAGGCGTGTCACGTGAAAATATTGCATTCCTGATTGGCTGCTGCCGCTTCAAACATCTCCGAGTAGTCAGAGTTGCTCGTCCGCTTCGAGCCGGACCCGATCTCAGCAATTCGTGTCGATCTAGGGAAAACTAGGGAACAACCCGCCAGCAGCCCCAAAATTGCTGGAAAGGTTGCCCCGTCTGAAGCGATCCTATACTCTGTTTCATGCATAGAGTGCAACGCAGTCAACGCTAGCGCACCGGTTTGCATTGCTGACCGTGCCTATGTTCGCCCCATAAGATAGTGGTTCCCCTGCAAAAAAATTTTAAAAAGTCGGAAAATGTGCCTTCTCGGGGCTAGTAACTGATAGTGGCGTTATGATTTCAACGGAGCACAAATGTTTTTTAAGAAAAAGGAAAAGATGAAGTAAACCGCCTTAAATTGTTTTCGTGTTCATCCGTGTGGCAGCCGCTGTGGGTTTTCGGGTTGTGGGGCACTGGCTGGTTTTGAGAAGATGGCGTCTTACGCAGCAAGCTCAAGTACCTCTCCTGCTCGGATGTTTTCGAAGATTCGTTGTGCGAAAATCTTGAAAGAGTGCAAGCAGATGATCGCCAATGTGTACGGGAGTATAAGAACACATTCCACGGAGAATTCGGTCGTGAAGTCCTGGAGACGGCCAGTAACGACATTGGAGTGTGCCCTGTACTGTCGCGAAGTGCAAGGCGCAGTGCCTATCTGGCAAGGTGGCGTCCCCGAAGCAAAGACCTCGCAGCGTGAAAGTTTCGAGCACGGGGACCGTCAAGCATGACGAGTTCACACAGAACGCCATTCGCCTGAAGGTGCATCGCAGGTGCTCCGAGAGGGAGATTCCTACCCTTGACAGCTATTTCAAAATAAACTGTACAGGCCACAACTATTGTCGATTAACGTCTTATTATAAATTTTGGGACAAGGCCGCTATGAGGGCGATTCCTCATTCCACGCTGCACGAAAGAAAAATATAACTCGGTGCTGGAGGCAAATAACACTTGCAAAGCGGCAGACCAGATGGTCTCTCGGCGACTTATAAATAAAAATCAAGGAGGAGGAACTGAAATATGCACTTCGTCAATGCGCACAATCTTGCACGAAAAGTATGTCTAAAAAAGGAAAAAAAAACAAAAACCAAAAAACTTTGCGCGTAAAATGTGTTCTAACCACGGCCACCGAGACGTCAATATCGCCAGTGCAGCGCCTTCTACCACTCGTCCTCGAAACGCGCGGAGTAACACTTTTTCTATTTTTTCATGCGCACCACTTTAGTACCTTTGACAGCGTTGCACGCTAAGTATGAAACAGAGTATAAGACACCCTATTGTCTGGTAGAGAGACCATTTATGAACGCTTGGATGTTTAAACGATGTACTACACATTTTACAAAAAGAAAAAAAAAAGACATTGGGTGTTGAAACGTTGTACTACCCTTTTTTCAATAGAAAAAAGCAACAATAAAAAAAACATTTCAGAAGAAAAAGTTAAGGAAAGGGAATGTACCATTATGTTCAGTGAAGTTTGGTGACAAGACTCGGGACTCGAGCAGGAGTGCAGTTATCCTTGGTGTGACCCCATGAGACTGTCTTGCTGCCTTTGCTGGGGTTTATCTAACTGAAGTACCTGTACGAAAAGTAGAGCACATGTGCATAACACTCATTATTCACAAGAAAATTTGTCAATGTCCAAAATGACCCATGAAGAAAATTATGCGAGGAATTTTCAGGCTGCGTTGGCCGAGTTACCTCTCGTGGCCAATGTTTCATAGCAACTTTAATTGTAGTGAACAGTTATAGGGTATATTACGAACAAAGTGAAATTTGGTTTTGTAGGAAACTATAACACACAAAACGACACTTGAATACAGTATGTTGAGGTACCTCTAAACAAACTCCAGGGTTTCATGGCGCCTCCTTCAGATACCTGATGTTGAACATGAAATATGTGCACCAAGGAGTGAGCAAACGGCGACTTCAGATTTGTCTCTAACACCAGCGACATGTCGACAAGGAGTGCAACGTGTAGAAGGTCGTCTAGAAATGTGCCAAGATGAAAAAGCAAGATGTAACGATATCAGAATAAGATCACACCAACGAGGCACCATTGTGGTGAGACAATCTACGATGTAGAGACAGTAATCGGGAGTCAACCGACGTACGGCCGCGATTTACTTTGCGGCAAATGAAATAAAACATGGCAAAAAAAAAAAAAAATTGAAAGTTATAAAACGCGTTTTTTTTTTTTTCTTTTTTTTTTACCTTATTTTTTGAGCGCAGCCGGTAGCAGAGCAGTTGGGCGGCGTCACGAAAATCTGACAGACTCGCTAGCTTTTCTCAACTTCGTACGGCGCCAGTCGGCACCACAGATGCATGGTCGGCACTCTTAGTCTACCAGGGAAGAAAAAAGTACGAGCTCAGAGCCCAGCGTCGATCGCGACTTTCGTAAAGAGAAGCTCCGGTAACACTTCGGCGACTCGTGAGCGTTAAACAACGCCTCTTCGAACGAGCCCACGAATCCAACACGTCGAACGGTTTGCGCCGGTAAGCACGCTGGGAGCCAGGGGGCTGGAGGTTGAATATCCGAAAGAGACGAGGCGCTGGTTTCTACGTCTATTTCGCACATGAGATAACAAGATAGCGAAGCTAGCCGAGTGTAAACACTGACTGACGTTACATCAGAGTACATGCAGTCGAAATGACGTCTGCAACAGAGCACAGCCAGACGCTTTCAGCGGGGGACGCATGCGTTCAAATAAGCTGCGATTTCAAAACATCATGTCTCTCTTCTGTCCTTCAGTGTTCACTTTGATCTGTGTATACCAAAGCACTCAATGCTGCAAGTAATAAAGTCGTCTATACGTACCTTTCGAAGCGATTGAAAGTGCGTTGGTTTTACTTGGAACCCACAAGCAAAGTGCGCGACGAACTTGACGAGCTGTCATCTGTCGGTCCCGCCATCGCCGCCGTCTCGCCGGGTTGGCGCGGTCGCGGTCGCTGCGCAATGACGCAATCGCGCAATCTCGGCGGCTCGGCTAGGCTTGGCTGGATCGGCGGATTCGGCCACTCAGCGGCTCGCTCAGCCGCTCGTCTGGCTTGATGGGCTACTCGCGGCTCACTCGGCTCGCCTCCCTTCGGAGTTCGAACTGCCTCCGAAGCTCGAGTGGCTCGAGCGCTCGAGCTTTCGCGCGCGCGGGTTGACGATGGAAACTTTTCTCATAAAACGAGTCTGTAACGTATCGTTTGATGGCGCAAATGCACGTATTTTTCCCGTCGTTTTTTTACAGTGCGTGAATCTTGCGAAACAGGCGACGAAGAGTGGTTGGTGAAATGTGCTCGTGTGTGGTTGTGGATTTTGTGTACGACGTAGGATTACCCAGAAAGGTGGGTCAATATCGATAAATATGCGGGTAAGAAGCACGTGGCCTGTCAAGCCCATTAATCCTCATTATTTTATCGTGCGAACTAACATTGTCACGTATCGCGTTCGATTTGGGTTCCAACATCGGTAAGCTAACTTTTGTTGCATTAAAACTGCAATAAACATTTGTTTGAAAACGATCGCTCCAATGAGCACGTCGTTATTGGGCTTTCTCATTGAAAGGTAGGTCGCGGGTGTCCCAGCTAGTTATTCTGAATGGTTTTGTGGTTGTCTAGCATTTCAAGCGCTCGAGGCTGTGTGTACTGTGTGCCGTACGTACACTTGCGCTTTCGATCAATGTGAATATGTTCGCAACGCGGAACGTTTGTGTTCTGTGTGTATCCACCTCCAATATCGTTCTCTCTCGTATAGCCGTATGGTAACTCCTGCTGTTCTACGATATCATTCACGCGATGTCGTATATGTGGGCGTACCGATATCCACATGTTGCTTTACGGGCGATCAATACTGTGTTACGTGTCCTCTTAGTCCGCGGTATATGCCGACGTAATTCATGTTGGTAACTTGGAATTCGTTCTGAGATTTATCCACGCGATATTGTATTCTCCTTTGGGCCCGTGATCGACGACCGATATTTACATATCGTGTGGCCGCACAGTATGTCCATGTCGGTCACCAATATGCACGCGGTGTCGTATTCTATTCCAATAACCGTAAGTTCTGTCGGGATATTGTGCTTCGATATCGTGTTGTATACCTATAACCGCAAGTTATATCGGGATATTGTGCTCCAATATCCTGTTGTATACCAATAACCGCACACTATATCGGGATATTGTGCTCCGATATGAATTCCCGTCGTGCGTATTGGGTTAATCGAATAACAATAAGTTTTACTGGTTTCCATCAACTTCATTGGAATACAATATTTCCAATAAGCCGAGTTCATATTGGCCTTTTTCAATAGGGTTGAGGGGGGGAGAGTGTGGGAGCCGGGGGTGAAAGACGAGGCAGAGGGCACGTGACAGGCGGTCGGCGAAGAAGACACGAGCTGGCGCGAGACAGTGCGTGCTGAGCGAGGCTGGTAGCTGGACAAGGAACGTCGAAGCCAAGCTGTCTGGCCTGGCCCATAACGAACCAAGGAGCGGCCCACCAGCGAGGTCTGGAGCAAGACCGGTGGAAACGGCGAGCCCGGGCCATATGACCTGGGCTATGACGATCCCGGGGTGGTTCCGCATCGATACTCGGGCATTGATAGCTCGGGACAGCCAGCCTACGCAGCGCTGGCGTGGGAAAAGCGATCCGCAGGCCTGGGCACGGACCCCGACTGTGAGCTCTGATCGACGGGCGACAACAAGGGTCGGCGTGCCTGGACTTCCGGCTCTCGACGACGGGCAACCGAGAGGTACAGTAAACCCATTCGCTGTCTTCTCGTTGGAGTGTGTGACTCCCTGGGTGACGGCTGGAGCGCATACCGATCGGGCGGGATTATTAGTAGAGGGATCTCCGTAAAGAACCCCCACAAACGATGGCCCAACATCGGTGCCAATGGTGGCTGAACGATGGCCCAACGTCGGTGCCAATGATGGCTGGAACATTGGTTGAACGATGGCGCAACGTTGGTGCCAATGATGGCTGGAACACTGGTTGAACGATGGCCCAACGTTGGTGCCAGTGGCTGGGCCAACATTGGAAGAAGTTGCGCTCGGCCAGAATGCCAATGTTGGACCAACCTCTGGAGCCAGTGTTTGCCATTGTTGGCCCAATGGAGGTCCAACATTGGTGTGCTGCCTGGGTAAGTATGAGGTACGAGTAATATTTGCTGAGCTTGTCCGTGTATACACGACAAATGAGGGACGTCACCGGCCAAGTCGGATTCAAAAATAAGAATGCCATATATTGGGTATGGAGGCACGCACACGATGCACATCATCATTTTTTTTCTGCTAACCCTGCATTTTTTTAGCAGGACGGCCTTCGGTTTCCGGCCTGGCTCCATGGGAGCCAACCTGCATGGAAAAGGGGCCCCACCGACCTGGATGGCGTCTCTTCTTTCATCGACGTTTCCAGTACAAGGAACGAAGACAAGCACCAGGCAACCAACGCAATCGACATCATACGAAATATCCATATTATTAAAAACTTAAAAATGCGGTAGTTTTGTTAGCGTATTTGTCAATTTCGAGTAATCCAAGTCAATCACCCTTATTTTATGAAAAAAAAACTATGTTATATACACTAAACAAACTTATTTCTGGTAGTGTGCGTCAAATCTATTTAATAAAAAATATCGCTCATTGCGAAATTATAATAGTGAAAAGAGCAATGTCACTTATGTTCTACCTGACAGTGAAAGCATGGTAGACAAATATAAAAATCTTTTAAATTTGCCTGTTCTTTTTTTTTAAATATGTGCATATGAGAGGTTACATGGTTCTTTCAGTTTGCATCATGTCTGAGGTCGCTCTAAAGGCACTCTGCAGATCTAACTCGGTGCAGATACGCGCGCCTCCCGCGTTGGAGTCGCGCGCACTCATCGGGAAGCGACTTCGGCAGACGCAACCCGACTGCATTGGTACACCGGTGGGTGTTGCAACATCGACATGTGCTTGCCTGGTCTACAGTAAAGGACACATGAGCGGGGAAACTGGGTGACGCGCGGTAATATGCTGACGCACCAGCTGGCGATACCCGGCGATATTTGTGTGTCGAAAACACATGAGCGCAAAAGCGTGTCGCGCGACGCACGTAGTTACTGGGCCAGCATTGGCGTCGAAAGTAGAGAAACTGGCAGTGCTTCGCTTTCAAACACGCTATGGACGCCCAAAACGTGCAGTATTCGGATTAAAAATAAAACATATAAAACCGCCGCAAACGTTATTGTGCTATCGTTATGTTAAAAGAAAAGACAGAAACATTCCGCAGAACGCATGTTTACTACACTATAGCTACGCCTTGTTTGCTTCTCTACCCAATCATGCTGAAAAAATAAAATCGAAATCGTTCTAATGAATAGTTTTGTAGACTGTATAAAAATTCATATATAAATTGAAATGCACCGTGTCGGACTTCGCCGATACAGCTGGAGGCGCACGGCGTGTCAGCCCTAAAGAAAACATACCGCAGAACGTATGCTGACCCCTCAATGCCGTGTTTCAGGGGGGGGGGGGGGGGCAGAAGAGGCCCAGATTAAACGACTAGCGGAAATCGCTCGTATGAGGCGGTGACCAGCTTCATGAAAACATGGCGCTTTCGCTCGGAAAAAGAAAAAAAACCGAGATGTTTTATTGATTTTATGGCATGAAGTGTCACCGAACGCAATAATTATCTGGTGTTAGGACCGTGCCAGTGAAATGAGCAGTGACAAAGCGTCAAAACTGAGTCCAAAATACTAACCCAGCAGAGAAATTCCAAAGCACAAAACACGTTTTTCCTTCTACCGGAGTCATCGATTGGCTCGCTTGTCAAACCTGACGACGCCAAAGGTTTCTGCGGGACAAAGTGCACCGTCTGTACATTCCTCGTGTTAACTCCTTCATCGGCTGTGGTAGCAACATTCCGGCACACAGATTCCCCACCTTGAACGCAAACCACCAACACCAAACCATTCTCGCCTCGTAGTCATACCGTCGCTTGTCGGCTCCGTCGTTGTTGTTCGTGAAGACCGGCCTGTTGCTAGCTGAAAGGGTGATTTCTCAGCAGCTTCCCTGTCACCCCTGGGAGATAGATAACGTCGCAGAGGGCTAGAATGTTCTCACTTGATCGTTTGAGTTCCACACAGTACCGAACTGAAACAAAAGTGATGAAAACGGGCCCCGCGGGGCGCATGTTTTCATCGCTCGTGTACCCTGCCGCGTTTGCCGCGCTCCAGCCATATAGGAAAAAAACGTACAAGAAACATACCTGCTGCTTGTACAGTTCTGGTATGACACCAAAGTAATTTTTTGTTAATATGCATACAGCTAGTTTGGTTTGGAGTTCTGCATAACTAGAGATACCGGCACCGCTATGGCTCCGCGTCTGCCTATACTGTCAGCAAGTTTGCTTCACAATACTATTCGGTGTGGCTGGTATAATTTCGCGTCCGATGACGTAGGTGACCAACGTCTTTCCAACGAAAATGCTTATACTGCAGGACCACCGGTATCGCCAAATCTTACATGCAGAAAGGCGACCGAAATCTTCTAACAAAGCGTCCATCGTTTACCACAGGTATTCTTACATATACCATACATGTCGAAACGGAATACAGACCGACGCTGAAGTCACACAAATTCCTCGGTCAACTCTTCACGGCGACTTCTTGGGGCGACTGTTTCGAATAATGGGCACCACAAGCATTCTACAACCGCACCAGCCGTACCGCATAGCAAAGCCAACGTGCATGGCAACAAACGAATCGTGACACCAAGCCGAGGATACCGCAGCACCGTCGACAGCGGAAGACGGCCCGTTGCTCGTATACCATGGGCCATGACTCGTACCTCGGCGTCTCTTCGTGGCTCCCGTCGTCGTCGCAACTAGCGAAAAGCGAAACGCACAGCTTGCGCCCAGTGGCTTCCGCTGCCGCTGCCGCGGCTCCCCGACTCCCCTATCCCACTAGCTTCCCGGCTTCCCCGCTTCCCCGCTTCCCGTCGTCGCGGCATTGGCAGAGACGTAGCGGCATGGAGGTCGTCGGCTCGTTCAACGTTTTACGGGACAGATGTTTGACGGGCCGGCTCTACTGCGACTCTGGCTCTCAACTCGACGGGGCCTCTCCTAGTTCAACCAGGCGTGGTCAGCCTGGGCGGTCGGTTCGCCTCGTCCGATCGCCGGACCGACGATGACTTCGAAGTTCGGCCGTTAGGCCTAGGATCCGAAGGCCTTTCCGTGTAGCGGTAAGCGAACCTCGTCCCCTTTTCGTTGTACTTTTAAATTATCTTAGCAGCGCTTCAGTGTAAACATGTGTGCCAAAAGTTCGTGACAATTTTGAGCTAGAATATTGTGCTTAATCGTGGTTTTTCATTGACAGAAATCGCACATCAAGCCGATGACGGCGGAGCGATGTTTGAAAACGATGTGCGATGTTAACTTCTATTTGGGCGGCTTAAAAAAATCTGTTTATGGGTGGCTGCAATGCTGGTCCTAATGCAATAGTAATCACTTAGAGCGCCTTTCTGAACGGCATGTAAGCAATATAGCGATCAACGAGACGAGCGACGGCGACAAGCTACGAGTGCCGGCGACGAGCGACGAAGATTTCTCAGTGTCGCTGCTCGCGTCGCTCGCTTTTTTGGTTTCTAGAAAGCGTCGCTCATCGCCATAATCACTTGCACCAATCGCTTTCATAAGGTGTGTCTCGTCGCGCGGCTGACTGAGCGATAGCGAGTCCTCGTCGCTGTCGCTCGTCTCGTCGCTCGTCAAATCGCTTACATTATGTAATCGCCCTACACTTTTTTGCGCCGGCGCAGGAGGTGCATGTAAATTGAACGAAGCTTTTCCACAGCGAGCTTTCTGTTGACCAACTCATACCAGCGATTGTTTTCATCCTGTCGATTACATTTATGGAAAACGGGGGCTGCTGGTTCATTATATAACGAACCATTTCTGTGTTTATTTAAAACACCATCACTGGCCTAAAATATCTTGCAATTCTAGAGCTTATGCTATAGGAATGCATCACTTCAGATAATTTTGTTAATTTCAATTTTCAACCCCATGCTCCGCCAGATACAGCATCTGGCATAAGCAGTGTTTGGGATCTCCTTCCAAACCTGAGGCGGGTCGTCATTCAATCCAGGAGTCGGCAGTGTCTCATGGGCGTGTAGCTGGTGCTTCTTACTGGATGGCGCTACCGATGGGCAAGCGATCATGCTTGAGAAAGGCAAGTATGGCAAGTATGGCCGCAGTAAGTGCACATATTGTTTTTACCTCAGCTCGAATACACTCCTTTTAAGGAATGCACAGTTTGCATGTGCGCATCTCTCAATGCTTCTATAGTCGGCGTGTTTTTATTCCGGACTGCTCCAACTCGTCAGCACTAGTTTGTCTAGACCATGCAAATGAGATGCAACACTAAACCACATGCTCTCGAAACAGTGCTGGGCTGAAGCTCCACGGAAGCCACTCTAGCCTTTACAATGCAACGCAAATTAGTTGACGCTGAGTATAGCTAGTTGTGAGACATAGTTTTACCAAACGTCTTGTCGCAACAAATTTTCCACCCTATAGGTAGTGCAAAAGAACCTCGCGTGCCTAGCCTGGAGAAGGACGTTTTTTCTTTTTGCATAGGCCAATTTTTTTTAGACCAATACCTTCAGCCTTCTTGAAATGTTAACACCATATGACACACGGAAGTACTGTAAACCTCTTAATGTTGGCGAGCCCTTAATTCTTACGGCCTTAAATATCGCGCAATTTAGTGGCCGGGATCATGTCCTCTGTGATCGAATCGAGAAGAAATAGGGGCCACGAAGATAATGGGTTTTACTGTACATCGAAGAAAAGAGGAGGTCGTTTTTGTTCGTATGCAAGAGTAAAACAAACAACAACAATCATGGTGTCTTTCCTTTGTGAGCCTATCTGTGTCTATTGAATAATATGAATTTTGTTTTCGTTCGTTAACGTTGTTGCTGTACGTTGTGGGATGTCGTCTACAACACGAACAGTAGTTTTCCTCTGAAGCAGGCAGCATAGATGCGTGCCGCAGCACAACAGAGTTCATTTGCAGGTTGTACCGCAGTTTGAAGAAGGATTCGCACAATCTGGGGGTATCACGATTCAGTGGTCTACCTCGAACATGGACAAGATTCCCTCATTCTAAAAAACAGAAAGTTGCTAAAAATCTGGAATTTGCGACGAATGTACCCGCATGGTTGAAAGGTAGTGATAGAAAACTATCGATAAATCGACTATCGATGCTATCGATAGTTTTTGAAAAACTATCAATAGTGTCGCAGCACTATCGATATTTGACAATCGATAGTACTCTGGACAGTTTTTGAATAGTCGACTATCTATAGTACTATCGATAGTTTTTCGATAGTCGACTTTTGATAGTACTATCGATAGCTTTCCTATATTCGTCTATCGATAGCACTATCGATAGCTTTCCGATAGTCGACTATCGATAGCACTATCGATAGTTTTCCGATAGTCGACTATCGATAGTTTTCTGATAGTCGACTATTGATAGTTTTTCGATAGTCGAGAGTCTAGCCTTGTGCATCTGTCCGGCGTCCGTGCTCACATCCATTGCCATCCCATCTGTCTGTCATACATGAAACGTTGCATGTAGCCGCTCAACGTGTATACAGGAGAGGGCGCTGCGGTCAAATGCGTATATAATCGCGTTAAACTTTGCATGCATTTGCTCAACGTATATAGACGACAAGGCACTGCGGTCAAATGTTTAAACACGTATATAACCACGTTCCATACCACACATTATCTTTCTGACATGGACCGTTCACTTAAGCGGTGTAGATGCGTTCCCACGGCTTCTAGCGGATCCAAGCTCATCCGCTAGAAGAACAACTCGCTCTGCATTTCACCGACCATAAAGTAGTAATAATGAAGTCAAAACGCAACCCGGAACTCAGCACTATTTATGAGCAATAAATAAAAATCAGCACCACCAGCACCAACTATGAAAAATAAAATCAGTATCATCCACCCCACCAGAGCTTCGCCCCAATCAACATCATTCAGCACCTGGAGATGTTCTGATTTTTTTCGATAGTCGATGACCAATAGTACTATTGATAGTTATTTTTACTATCGATAGTCAAATTTTTTGCGACTATGGAGACTATAGATAGTACTATCGATAGTTTTGTACCACTAGAGCGAACGCAGTTGCCACACCGCCGCTCGCCTCCCTTCCCCCTCTCTTCGCCCAAACTCCCGTGTTCGTCGTCTCTGAAAGCTGAACCAAAGTTGGGATGGCAAGTGCTTGGGCTAGTCGGTGTCCCATTTGAAAAATAAAGCGAGAAAAAGAGAATAGGGAGCGACGTGAATCTTTAGTGTCGCAAAACTATTGATAGTAAACTGTCGACCGTACTATCGATTGGTTTACGATAGTCGACTATCGATAATTTTTCGATAGTCGTTTAACGATAATTTTCTGATAGTCGACTATCAATAGTACTATCGATAGTTTTTCGATAGTCGACTATCGATAGTATTATCGACAGTTCTTCGATATTCAACTATCGATAGTACTATCGACATTTTTGCGATAGTCAACTATCGATAGTACTATCGATAGTTTTGCACCACTATTGAAAGGACCAGACAAGCCTTGTGTGCACTTTGTTTTAGTTCTGAACCCACTCACGCACCATATGTGTAGATGTTCCGATAGGCGGGAGCACTTATTTTGGAAATGGTGGATGGCAATGTGAATACACTGTTGTTATCTTTATCAGTATTCTGTATTATGGTCAAAGGTGGACTGCATATTTGCAATACCTTTTTTCGTACTTGAAAATATCCTAGTAAAAATATGTAGTATAGCAGACGACAGAAAGAGAATGGCTGGTCGTCCTCCGGCACGCGCTTTTACTTTTCACTCGGCTTTGGACGGATGTGCTTACTTGAGGCTCATGAGACGCTGAAACGTCATCGAAGCTAGCAGGCGGGCTGGTGGCGGAACAGCTGAGACTTCTCCCTGCCTTTCTCATTCTGTCAGTGAGCGTGTACTTCCGTACTCTCACTCTGCTTAACCTGGACAGAGCTGAGGAGAATAGGCTTGGCGAGTGCCCTTACTGCGTATGCATTTGTACAGCTGAGGCACTTTTTAGATCAAGTATTTTTCGTCTTGCCTTAAAGCATACATCATTTTGGGGGCGCAAAAGGAATTCTAAGACATATTTTTGTTTGTATTGCCCTATCACGCATGGACTCCTCCGACTAAGAAGGAGTCGACCCAGCCTGTTGAATAATATAAAGCCTGCCAGATATTGTTTTGCATTTACTTAATATATCAGTATTCAGTTAGGTATCGCAAGTCATGAGTAGTTGAGACACAGTCTCTCTGTTAGTCAGCCATTTTTAACATTCATAAAACTGCTTGTCAAATATCGGCGCTGTCGAGGTTATGTACTTAGCTCAAACAATCGCTGGGCACAAGCTGGTCGTGTGGCTACAGGCAGCAAACATTCCAGTTTGAACGTCTGAGTACCTACCTCGCAATGAAGCTGAAGAGTAGGCCAGGGCCCCACTCACAAACGTCTGTACTTTCTATTTTTTTAAGCTAAACCACTTTTGACACTACAAGCCATTGCAGCAAAAACAGCGTGACACGTGAGTACATATATAAGCTTGACGTACCATGGCGTCCAACTACAAGATCACCATGGCTCGCTTTCTGAACTAAATTCGCAAGGACGGCTTGAAGCTTCTGCCGTGGTTAACTTTAAGCTGAGATAGCTTGTAACAATGCTCCTCCCAGGCAGCACACCAATGTCGGTCCGACATTGGCCTAACATTGTCAAAGACCGGCCTCAATATTGGACAATATTGGAAGCGCTATCCTTTCCAATGGTGGCCCGATGATTGGTGCCAATTTTGGGCCATTGTTCATCCATCGTTCCAGCCAATGTCGACTCCATCATTAGTGCCAATGTTGGGCCATTGCTAAACCATGGTTTCAGCCAAGGTGCTCCCACATTGGCGAAGACCGGCGTAATATTGGGCAACACTGGAAGCGCGACCCGATCCAATGTTGGCCGTCATTGGTGCTGACTTTTGGCCATCGTTGCTCTCGCCCAGCTGTTTGCGAGTGCACTCGCCAAGTTGTTTGCAAAAAGGAAGGTACACAGACACGAGGGATATTTTAAAAATCTCCTAAAAGATTATTACACACAGCCTACTCTGTAGACAAGTACAAACTAAGCAATTTGTAATATGCGAAGAGGCACTACTCAGCTGTTATACAACTGAGAAGATTGCAGAGCAAACAACAACCGGGGTAATTGTTGGGTTGCTCCCGACAGCTGGCAGAATTGTTTCCCCGAAATTCTACCTGTAGTCGCCCCTCATTGGCGTTACAGACAGTTCATCGAACGACATTTCATTGACAGATCGTTTCATCAACATGCGATGTTTCATAAAAAAAAACTCAGAATAGCATTTTTTTTTCTTTTGCAAAGAATTGTTGCAGACTTACCATGATAGGACGTGAAAGGGTGGGCTGGTTCAGTGAGCATGCGCCCCAGGAATACAAGCGCTTTGAAATGCCCACTAGAGCGTGCAATTCGTGTAACGAAGGTCGAGGAAACGTTGCGCCTCAAGAATACACGCGCGACGAAATGCCTCTACAGCGTGCAACTCGCGTAACGAATGTCGATGAAACGTAAATGTCGACCGGAAAGGTGGCCACGAAACGTGTTTTTGCGAAACGCAGGGAGAATAAAAAAGTCAGTATTCTACCTGCAGTTGTGACATTATTTCACACAGATAATGGCAGGCGACTGTCGGTAAGGTTGCGGGAAAATTATTCTCCCGGCTGCCAGAAGATAGGCCCTGCCCAATTCTAGAGGTTATCCGGAAGACTACCCATACAAGAACGGACAATGATCACCCAGTAGGTCGCAGCACATTAACGTTGAAAATACCTGACGTGAAAGATGTAATCCGACTTATATGTCAACACGGGCACTGCAGAACAACCACTCAAACAAAAAACTAGAAGGAAGCGATCCGTGAAGATTCAACACGATGTAGCACACGCTGCCATTTGCCGAACCGAACAATAAACGATTCACAAAAATGTCTCGAGCTTCTTTGAATAAATCGACACGGGTAGGACTTTTCGAACGAGATACCATTTACCACAGAAGCGAAATCCACAGCGGGAGGCCTGCACCCCGCAGGCCGCATCACGCGCGAAACTAGGTCCGGTCTTTGCAACGCAGGCATTCCGAGTTTGTCAACGGCTAATGCGTCATCCGTCAAACCACGCGATCACGCTTCTGCCGCAGTGTTGCCAGATAGTCTCACAAAAAACCGCCAAACGACTGGGAGGTATAGCCCAAATATAGCCAAAGCCATAAAAAAATATAGCCCAAAATAGCCGAGAATAAAAACAATGATTTTTGAGCCTTATACTGACTATTTCTCACACTCACACATACACGTTACGATTTCTGTTTAAACCCTCAGATGCACCACCTTTTGTGTACATTGTTACTTGTGAATTAAAAAAAAAGCTTCGAAATGATGAAAATCCGTACAAAACTGGCCCTTCCTTCGTAGGTTTTCCGAAGTACAAAACACACAAAGAAAACTTTATTGTGAAGCCCGGGAGACATTATCATACAGTAAAAGAACGAAATAAGGAGAACAATCAGAACACTGTATGTTTCAAACCGGAACCCCCATATCTCAGGTCCTTACCAATATCCCACTCGTCTCTTTTTCTTTGTGAAGAATATTTGTGTCACCCATTCATGTTCCTGCTATTTCTGATTGTGTCGTCCTTTCTTGGGGTGGGCAGCGACTGGAAGGTAGTCAATTGTTTAGCGGTGAAACTGCGGACCTCTCATTTCTGAAAACCTGGATGCCTAAGGATTCTCACAATGGGCACCAAAGCAGCATTTGGAGAGTTCAGTCAACGTCCGGGCGGAGCCGTATGCGTTCGGGTTGAAGGCGCGCTACCGGGCCCGTTTGTTTGGTTTGCTCGACTGCGCTGCAGGGAGACCGCTTGAACTCTGCAAGCATTGCTTCACTGTGCATTGTGAAAACATCGAAGTTTGTAGAAGTTCGAAGCCTTTTTCCTTCCTCTCTTTCCTCTCGACTAGCCAAAAGAGAAACATTTTTTTTTTGAAACTGATTAAAAGTTCGAAAATTAACAAGCCGAACCTCAAAGTTCGGCGTCGAACCTGAGGTCGACAAAAGTTCGCCGCATTCTTAGAAATAGCCCAAAATACCCACACAGCCAACCACGATATCTTGACGCCAATTAGAAAAAAATGTAGCCTAATTTGGCTCTACATAGCTCAATCTGGGAACACTGTTCTGCCGTTACCCGCGCACAGAGAGCGGATTCAAGCGATAAAACGTGTACCAATCATTCGTCCGGCGAGTACGCACCGTGTACCGCGCCTTCAGCTTAGAGAGAGGGAGAGAAAAAAGAGGGAAGGTGTACAAAGCAAGCAGGCCAGAGGCCCTAATTTGGACACTTGGCGGAAAAGTCGGCGAGAAATTCGGCGGCTATGATTGGTCGGCGCCAAGGTCAAGTGTGGCGTTGGCCAATCGGTGCCGCCAAATTTCTCGCCGTCGTTTTCGCCAAGCGTCCAGCTTAGGGCCCCAGAACGGGGGTGGGGTACGCTTACAAAGGCTAATCTTCAGCGGCATCTCAACAATGAACGCAGCGAGAGAATTTGTCACATCTACCCAAGGTTGATAGTGCAGTAGATGTTATGCGTGAGCTTGGGCTTTAGGCAGGTTCCGTGCTCTGCCTCATCACCAGCTTCGAGACTGTAGTCACGTGACCCTAACCGGAGACACGATTGGCCTTAAACACGCATCGCGGCTACCCTACTGTCAATACCGATTTAACAGGACAGCTCTTTGAAGGTCAGCTTTCGAACTTCTAAAGAAGCTGTCCAGTCCAAAAGTGGTTCTAAACGGAGTAAGTTTGAAGACAGTATGTTTTACGTCGTATAACCTACATTATAATTTAGAATGAAGAACTAAGCGCGACTATTTTTGCGCACGATGTACACAAATATATCTATAAATATATAAATATATTTTGTATCAATAAATTTAAAACTTTGTACACTATTAGGCTTACGTTTTTTAAAACTTCAAACTTTTGTTACGAAAGAGTTACACATAAAAGACACCCAGAACAGCACATCGTCTAACTTTCAACACAGGATGAATCGCCGACGCTCGCAGTCAGAAGGTTGCAATGCTGCGCGAACGGTTTCTGAAAGGTGCTGAGTAGGGTACTCCGAGCGCAACGGCTTCGAAACCGTTCGAAGGGCAAATGATTCGCGACAAGAAAGTAGCGTCTTGCAGCTTCAGTAAGCTAACGGGGCTCGAGAGTCCCACGCTCACATTTCTGCAGGGCGAGCGCGGCCGGCCAGATCGAGGCGCAGTATGCTCTCGCGTCGCGATTGCTACGTCGTTGCTCTGCCTCCACTGATGACATGTGCACTGGCAGTCGAAGCAACCCTCTTGGGACTTCACTCGAATTTAATATATTACTTTATAGCGCGATAGAGTCTCGTAAAACTAGAAGTACAAGTCACTTCGGGTGCGGCGTTGGCGGCGGCTTTATGTTTGTTGACACCTGCGTCGACAATGACTAAATATGCACAGAAACATCAAATATAAAAAAATAAAGCACGCAGAAAGAAATACAAACATGGCAGGGGCACAGACAAAGAGGAGACGTTAACACTACGTATACATACAAAATACATTGGAAAAAACAAAAATACTTAAATCTAAAACAACGGAATTAAGTTGTGAACGCCGAGGTGAGGCAATGCGAAGGGAAAGCAGCCGGCAAAAAACTGCATTAGTCCTATAGGCAGCTAAGGACGTATTTGTGATCGCGGTTATAAAGCACCGGCGACGTACGCCCTATGAAGTTGGCTAAATAAAATTCCCGCTCGAGCGAGCTCATGAATGACTCTTTTCCAATTTCGTACCTCTACAATGCAAAAAAGAGGGTCGCGGGTCTATAGCCTAGGTGACACAAATATCGATAAGCCATTGGCTATGGCAGTACAATATTGACCAGCCTATACCAAGACATCACCACTATTGGGAAACTCTTGGCTTTGACAGATTAATATTAACCAGCTTAAGCCAGCGTATATTCAATATCGGAAAACCATTGGTTCTGACAGTCCAATATTGTACAGGTTCTGCCGGCGTATATCCAATATAGGAAAGCCATTGGCTTAGACAGTCCAATATTGGACAGCTTATACCGGCGTATAGCCAATATCAAAGCTAGTGGCTCCGACAGTCCAATATTGGACAACTTATGCCGGCATATATCCAATATTGGAAAGCTATTGGCTTTGACAGCCCAATGTTGACCAGCCTATGCCAACGTATTACCAATATTGGAAAACCATTGGCTTTGATAGTCCATTATTGTCCAATGTATTTCCAATATTGGGAAACATAAGGCTCAGTTGGGCCATTGTGAGGCCATTCTTTGCCACATCAAATCCAATATTGGCCCAATACTGTGTGCTGCCTGGGCTGGATCTTAGTGTTTTCCGGCATGGTTAACTATTAGGTGATAACGTGCTGCATTGACAAGTCGGCGGATTCATGAGAGTTTCACGTAATGAATGAATGCTAGATATTGAATTCTCCGTTTTGCAAAAAAATGAAATGAACTTTACTTCCAATTGCAGCTGCTTCTGGAACTTTATCGTATGAAGCACCTTATGGCTGCAAACTCTGACCGGATCCTGTTCTGTGGTCTGCGAAGGCCCATTGCAGGAGGTCACGTCGAGAGCTTCACCAAAGTTTCCTGCCCATGGTCGTTCTAAATTTTTGTTGTTGTCTTTCTTTCTTTCCCTTACTGGTACTCGGGCGTTTTCTTTCCATTGTTGCCGATTTGCCTCCAAATTGGTTAAGCACACGAATAGACGTTGTAAAACTGTATCCCACATATTTTGTCAAGATAACTTTTCTTTGTTAAAATTACGCATTTTTTATGACGCTTGGTTTTCCTTGTTTTCACTTACAAATTCATTTGAGTCTGCATGGACAACACTAAACGTTATACCAGTGGCGAGGACAAGTTCACTGCTCAAACTCATTCTCAAGTGATTGCAAGAAATTTGGTTGCGAAAAATGAATACCGGTAAAATCTGCTTTCAGCACTTGCTCTGCAGCACGAAAAAAATAATATAGATAGGACATACCCTGTTTTTTAGACTGCTTGTTCATTCTACAGGTCTGCCTGCCATAGATGTCGTGCTACTGAAAAGCAGGTAAATTCGATTGTTGGTTTTGCCACTGCTTTTTTAGCAGTTGGCTAAATAGTTCTTGTAAATTTAAAAGTTTTCCTAACAAGCAAGCCGGGAAGAATATTTAATTTGAATAGGTAGCTGAACTTGATGATTGAGTACCCCTTAGTCAGTAAAATAGATACAGATACGTTTTGCCACTGTTAGTCCCAAGTCGAGTTCAGCGCTTTTTGGAATTTCGCTCAGAGTAGTACCCATTTTTATCGGTTAGCCCTCTTTGGTGCGCCAACTCAACTCTTTCTATGCAGACACCTGTCCTCTGCTGGTACACTCTACCCTCATGTTCAGTTAGTGTATGAACTGGAGTTGTATCCCCAGCCGACACTCGTTGAGCATGAGGGTAAAAGCATTTTACCATTGCAGCAGTAGTTTTTTTATATTTTTTACAGATTAATGTGAATATTCGACAAAAATCTCTCAGGTAGGGGTGAAAGAGGGTTAAGCGAATGCGTTTAATCATTTGCCTTAATTAGGTAACCATCATCTTAAGGCCTACATGGCGTTGTCCTACGCAGAAACTATGACTGTGGCAGTAAAGGAGCAGTTTTTTTATAAGTACAAGTAAAATGTATAAAAAATAAAAGGATCTTTGTGCTGATCTCGAAAGAATATGCTATTCATTGTAATGTATCGCTGCCAAGTACTTGTGTGTGGTTTGTTTTTATTTTCAGCTACCTGGGCGCCTCAAGGTCTGGAGATCCTTGTGGTCGCAAGCTTGGACTGAATGTTTTTCTGCGGTATAGCCAGGAACATGGGGGAGATAATCTCAGCAATAAGAGCATCGCAGCATCTCTCTTCCAGTGACTTTGGATTATCATCACGACAGGTGAGTCCTCGTGCAACCAGGGGATAGGTATGCCACTCGAAATAAGCATTCTTCTTACCTATTCCTTAATAGGTAATAGGAAAGTAAAACAGCAAAAACACTACTAGGCCTAATATGCAAAATACATATTCCAATCTTGTGTTGGATGGAGTTCCAATTACAAAAATGAGTCTGCAGACATGATAAACAGGTTAACTTAAAGTCGCGGATGTAGGTTCGACGGTGTCACATGAATAACTTACCGCAGATGGCTAAGCTCATGATATACCCAAACAAATTCTTAAAGAAATAATTGTATTACGGTGGTGTCATTAATCTTATGTACCTATCATGCCCAGCAGTCGAGAGGTGAGAAATATAAAAGAAACAGGAACTTGGACATTGTCAGCTCTGCAAAGATTTATAAAGTTTACATAGCATAGCACGTTCAACTTAAGAAAATAATTCTGTACAGGCCCAGTTTTAAGGTTCACAGATGCGTAATTGATCTTCATAATGAAGTGAAAACTGCTTAAGTTGTGGCCCACTGCAGGCTTTCTATTAGTGTTAAAAGTGTTATGGTGTTTTTAACAGCTCGGTCCAAGAATTTTCTTGAAATAGATAGGTTCATGGAAATTATTATGTGGAGGTTTGCAGACAGTCATGGTAGACCCATCTTTAATGTCAAGTGTTCCACTTATTCAGATTTGGTTGAGGCTGTAAATATTGTAGGTCACAAATTAAATTTTTATGCTATGGAATGGGCACAATCATCCGTAATGACTTGCTCTACGTAAGGGAGCTTTATACGTTTAGTACAAAAAGATGCTTTCGCAAAACTAAGTATTTCCTTTATTAAACTCCTGCACTAACCTTGTCTGTAGGAAGTTTTCATATTTTTTACGATGCTGAGACAAAATTCTGGAAATAGTTTTTCTAGAACCACGCTAGATATTTTCAGTTCAACAACTAGGGGCCGTTAGAGTGTCGCGTCCGACGTTAAATTGATGTTGTAATAATATAGTTGAAAATCTTATTAAATTGTTGTCGTGTTTTTTTTGTTTTTTTTTTCGCGGAGCAGAAGTCCATCTGGCATTGACTGGCGGCACCGGCCAACCGGCGTGATTAATTCTCAACGGCGTATATTTGTGAAAGTCAGTGTTAAACACTAATTTTTAGTATCAACGTTTCTTTTTTTTTTTTTTATTTAACGGGGCTCAATAAATATTTTGGTAAAACCTCACGTTAGCTTGGAATACCGAATATAAGTGTCTGAGCTAATTTTTCGTGCTCTTTACAAACATTAATAGTAGTGTATTACAGAATAGGGGAATGAGGTTGTTACCGGCACCGAGACTCGCAATTATATTGTTGTTTTCTTGGAATTTGCCTTACGTGCGATCGGGCATTTTTATAAGTCTGACCATTTAGAAGGCGAGTTAGATGGCTTAGGTTTGCATCATTTAAAGTTGGTTGAATATATTTCTTTCGTCCTGCGGCAACGTCGTAGGGTGAATTAGTCGTGGGTACTGAATGCCTGCTACCTTGGACTCATCTCGTGAAAGTTCTTAACACTGTTTACTGCAGGCAAGCGTAGTCCGATATTTTATTTTGATTTTCTTGTCCCCGTTTGTGCACTTGAAAGGTGCTCTTGATTTTTATGTTTACTTTGTATGTGTGCTGCTCCTTTAGTTCCGAGAAAAAATTGATGTTATACTTCGAGGAACTAAATTGCAGTGAGACACACTAGGTGCTTGCGTGTGTCTTTTTCGGCGTGTTCTTTTTTGTGTTTTCGTCCTTGTGTGATGTTCTTCTCATGTCTAAATAAAACACATTCAATTTTATCCTGGCAAATGACTTAAGCAAAAAGATTTACATATTTGACTAAGTTCGACATTCGGCAGTTAGAAACTATTCATGCGCTTCGCGAACATTAATAGTAGTATATTATGGAATAAGGTCATTAAGTTACTGCCGGCAGAGAGACTAGCAATTATATAGTTTTCTTGGCATTTTCTTTGCGTGTGATCAGGCATTTGTAAAAGTTTGATCATTCCGTTGGCGAGGTGGATGGCTCAAGTTTGCAATATTTGAAGTTGATTCAATATATTTCTTTCGTCTGGCGTCAACGTTGTAGGGTAATTTTGTGAAGGGTACTGGATGCCTGCTACCTTGGAGGCACCTCGTGACAGTTCTTAAAACCGTTTACTGCAGGTAAGCGTACTGAGATATTTCACTTTGATGTTCTTGTTTGCATTAGGGCACTTGAAATGGGGCTCTTGATTTTTTCTGTTTTCTTTGCGTTTGTGGTGTTCGTTCATTTTCCAGAGAAAAATGAGGGTATACTTCGAGTAAATAAATTAGAGTAGCATACACAAGGCGCTTGAGTGTGTCCATTTTGGTGTGTTGTTTTTGGTGTTTTCGTCCTTGTGTGCTGTTCTTTCCATGTTTAAATAAAACTTACATTCAATTTTAATCTGGAAAAGCACACCGGCAAAGATATTTGCATATTTGCCGAATTTCGGCAATCAGGGTTGGCGGTCATGGGAGTCTGCTGTGGTGCTGAGTAGCTAATATGGTGTAGCGATCTGCGGTGTATGTTCTTCCTCTGTCCTTGTTTTAAAGCGCAATCATGCTTTTTTCACGTACAATACCAACTCGCCCAAGAATCCGCACTGTCAATACTAACCTGCTACAGTAGTTGTGCCCGTTTGACTAAGATTTGTTCGTCACCTAAGTAAATCGGGGTGACAAATTTAAACACGACCTGTGAATATAAAGTGCTCACTATTCTAAGATTTCCACCCGCCGTGGGATAATTTTAGTCAATGACGGTTAGTCAACAGTTAAACTGGTCACGTCTAGTAAGTATGGTTGATGCTTTTCAATGCTGGAATCAGTGGCCCATCAAATGCTCCACATGCGTATTAGAAAAATCTAATATTTCTTCACAGTTTCTTTAAATTGTGGATGACAGGTTTCTATTTCATATCGCATTATTTCCACCTTTTTTTGGTTCCAGCCAGGCAGTTTAATTCACCCGGCGGCTGTCAGCTCAGGCCTAATTATTCCTGAGGTGCCCAGCTATGTGGCAGTGGAGGAAGACCTCGAAGCCGCGTCCCAGGTAGCACGCCAGACGAATGCCCAACTTGGGCAAAGGTCTGGCAAACATAAGGGCCCAACTTTGGCGCAGTTAAGATTTTGCACCATGGGAATCATCAGTGCCAAAGTACGGTGCCGAACTATAGCCGTAGTTGGGCGATCCTAGGGCATGCCAAAGTTTGGCTCTTCTCTGGAACGCCAGAGGAGTGCAAAGTTGGTGCTATACCTGGGCCATAACTGCCAAAACAACGCCGAATTTGGGTATTTCGGACACGCAAAGTTTGGCCTTTCTCTGGTCCGCCACAGTTCTGCCAATGTAAGTGCCAGACTTGAACCATAACTGCCAGAGCAACGCCTAATTTGGGTATTTCGGTCACACCAAGTTTGGCTTTTCTCTGGCCCGCCACAGCTGTGCCAAAGTTAGTGCCAGACTTGAGCCATAACTGCCAAAGCAACGCCTAATTTAGGCATTTCGGACATGCCAAGTTTGGCTTTTCTCTGGTCCGCCACAGTTCTGCCAAAGTAAGTGCCAGACTTGAACCCTAACTGCCAGAGCAACGCCTAATTTGGATATTTTGGCCACACCAAGTTTGGTCTTTCTCTGGTGGGCCACAGTTCTGCCAAAGTAAGTGCCAGACCTGAGCCATAACTGCCGCAATAAATCTTAATTTGGCGATTCGGGCCATGCCGAAGTTTGGCTCTTCTCTGGCTACCCACTGAAGTGCAAAACAAGTGCCAAAAGTGGCAAAGAAAGCCGAGAGGCCAGCCCAAGTTTGGAATATCTCTGGTGTGTCCAGAAGTGCTCTTTCACGCGCCCCAGAAGAAAATTAAACTAAATAAGCGCTGGGAACACGATGGTCAGATGTCATCAATTCCGTTCCCAAGCAGCACGGCAATACTTTGCGGTATCGTGCCAGTACCGGCCGAAAGTCGGTTCCAATATCGCTCAAATGTCCAGTTTTGCACCACCGTTTGATATCCGGCAGGTATTGCCGTAAAGCCGTTTTGCCTCGGCCTAGCGTTCGCGCAATATTGCGTGAATACTCTACGATGCGTCTGCTCCGTATTGGCCGAAAGTATGTGTACGTTGCAGATCATTTCTTGCATATCCAATCACATATACGGACAAACAAATTTTTTTCGATCGCTCCCAGGAGTTTATTAAACCACTATCATTACACACAGTGTATTATCGACATATCTACAATGGTCACACTTCTCTGTAAAACGAAAGGCAAATTATAAAATAGAATTTACACGTTGTCCTCATGCCAAGCAAAACTCATCACACAAAAAACCGCGGAGATTGGGAGGAAAGCAGGACAACTATCAGAAGCATGCTTGCAGTGTACTTACTAATAAAAGAGCGATATCATGTAATCCTTAATATATGTATGATCCAACTCAGGGCACCCCACAAACACACTCGAGAAAGAAGGTTGCGCACATTCAACTGACGTCTCGTCGTCGGTGAAGAGCAGTTTTTGTCGAAGCGTGTGCAACAAACACATCACAAGAATTCCACGAACTCCGGTGAAAAAAATGGCTGTTACCGAAAAATTGGCATTGACGTATTCCGGCCGTTTACGACGAAAAAAACACTGCCGCGTCTGCAACGCACGAGAGCAACAGAATACAGAAAAGCGCATTTCGAAAACCGGACCTACGTGGCCCGCCTATTTCTATAACTAGGCAAACGGCGAAAACGGCAGCCCCAGAGATCCCATCAACGTGACAGGGAGATTCACGTGACAAATTTTCGTCCACACGTTTTTGTCCTACGCGCCCTACGTAGAGAGGTCACGCCGGGTCACGCGTTTCGCTCCATCCTTTTGATTTGCTTAAAGCGCGGCTGTCGCGCTCGCTGACAGCCACACGAAGACACAAAGGCAGGTGGGGAAGATTTGCAAAAGGCGAGGTCGAAGGGGAATCAACAACGCATGAGAGGAAAGGCCGCTTCTGCCGGTGACCTTGTCGCCTTTCCTAGTCTGTCAGCGTTCGGCTTCCATTGTGGGCCTCAGAAAGATAATCTCCTTTCTTGAGAGCGAAATGGAAGGGACGTGCTTATGTCTTGCGGGCTTGTCGTCATCCGCTCCCGACTCGCTCGCAGTAGCCTCTTATGGCTGTCGTGCCGGCGAAATTAGGAGCACAGCCGGGACATTTTCTCCCGTGAATGACGATCGGGTGCTGAGAATCCGAAGCAGCTCTTTCGGCGTCCATGTGATGTTCTCGGAGTCGGTCGTTGAGGCATCGCCCCGTTTGCCCGATGTACCTGGCCCCGCAGGACAGGGGGATCGCGTACACTTCCTCCGCTTCCTCTCCTTCCCCCAAGATTTTTCTTTCCCGTACTTGAACGGAGCGGACGGGCTTTGAGCTTGAAGCCGAAAATAAATGTTGCTGAAGTTGAAAGATTGTCCTGTCTGTATCGTCCCTTTTGTGTCTCCACTTTCTAAATGTTTAAAAAGTACCAACACGCTAAAATAGTACAAGTTCCGGGATTTCATTTTAATTCCCAAGTGTGACGCGGAAGCCGCGACACGGAGCCCCGGTCGGTTCCGCTCTTTGTTATCGCTAGGATTTGACAGGGCTCAATCACAATGCAAGACACACACAAAGCAACGCTCGCTTTTGCAATGCACCGCTAGCACGATGGCAGCACTTTCTGTAAAGGCGCAGTCACACCGGGGTTGTCTTCAGTCGCGCGATGCGACTAAATCGCATCGCAAAAAAAAAAAAGTAATTAGATGGTCACTCTGGCGTGCGCGATGAGCGAGTCCAACGCCTTCGTGGGCGAGTCGCTTCTCAAAAACTCTTGCACTGAACGCCATTGATTGGCTCAGCCTCTCCGCGACTAAAGCGCATCGCAAAAAGTCGGCTCAGCAAGCGACTGCTCAAATTGCGTCGCTCTTTGCCCGCGATGGTCGCTTTTGCAATGAAAGTTATCGCGCGACTAGATCGCATCGCCGGTGGGAACGCACTTTAATGTTGACCCAGTCTCACGGCGCGTCTCCATATTGACGTGTGTACCTACGTGCGAGTACAACATCCGGCACAATTTGCGTTTGCAAAGCCTGGTCCAGCCGCGTCCAAACATTCAGCCAACCTTTGTACTGGAGAAATCAAGAGACACCCAAAATAATATAAACTGGACAGTCGAATAAAACTTGATTTCTATTTAATTAAGATGAAGACCTTCCGCGTACATCAAATACCTCATCAGCCGAACTTCAAGGCAGTAAGCCTAGTTCTGGCACTTGTTTGACAACTTTGGCCCGTAGCTGCCAGATAACTGCCGAACTATATGGAAGCTAAGCCTAACTTTGGCACTCGTTTGGCGACTTGGGCCCAAAGATGCCAGATGTCAACCGAACTACAAGGTAGTAAGCCTAACTCTGGCATATCTGTGGCGATTTTGGCCCGAAGGTGCCGAATGACAGCCGAACTATCAAAAAGTGAAGCCTAAGTGTGGCACTTGTTTGGCGAATCAGGGCCAAAATACCCACACTCTAAGAAAAAAGGGAGGAGAAAGGTAGCAAAAGCGACTGTTCCTCCTTGTTGCGTACAAGTTGCCCAGAGAAGGGAGGAACGGCAGTTCAGATGAAAGGAGGAGGGCGAGTTCCTCCTTGTTCAGTTGGCGCAGGGGTAGAACATCGCGCTACTGACCAAGTGGTCAACGGTTCAATTCCCAGAAAAGTGGGCTTTTTTTCTTTTTTTGTTTTTGTTTTTTGTAAAGTTTTTTTTTTGTGTTTTTTTTTTTTTAATTTTTGTTTACCAAAACACACATAAACAAACCCAGACCGATGAAAGGAAAATTAAAGTCCTTATTATTCTCCGAGACGTTTTCCTCCTCCAAGCAGACCGGAGAAAGCTTTCGCCCTCCCGACCCATCTTCTTTCGGTTTCGTTTTTCGAGCACATCGCGCACGTTGTTTAATAAATTAATGTTGAGTTGATTGAGCTTCAGCGGCAGCAAAGGCTGCCTGTAATTCCGTCTTCTAGTCCGAACGTGCAGAACATTTCCGTTGCATTGACGTTTTTACCACAAATTTTATCAAACGAGCTAACGAAGCCGCTAGAAACAGCGAAGTTCCGGAGCAGTGCCAGCAGCGCTACATACACTGGGTAAGACGGCCGTCTCCAATTTGCGGGACACACGCGGAACTACAGCAGCGAAACCACGAGGAACTGTTTCGACGTTTTCGACGTTATGGAAATCGCGGGAACTGCGTCCAAGGAAGGCAGGTTTGCCTGCCGGCTGCCTGGGTGCCTTCCGTGCTGAGTTCGGTTCCGTTGTCCCGTGCCGAGTGCCAACCGGCGTTCAACGTGATTCTTCTGCGTGTCAGCAACATCGTCAACGTGGTTCTGTATTTCTTCGTGTCAGCGACATCGTGATGGCAGTGTTGTGAGTTGTGAACAGAAGACTGGAATTATCGCCGATTTGACCGTGTGTTCGCGTATCAGTGGTGTAACAACAAGATGAGATGACGTAAACTGTCGGGCATTGATGCCGCTGGTCGGGCCGTTATCGGAGGGGCCGGGGTGTCGCAGGATGACATTCCGCTTTACATTAAAGAGTTTAAAACCACTTGAGGGATTAGGTGCAGTCGATCGACGTGTGGATAGTCATGTTGGAACGCTGGTCTGAACGGTAAGCTCCTATCGTACAATGGCCAATGTGACTGTCGGTCCCCGAGAGCGATTGCGCTCTGGGGAAAAGACAACACTACGAAAGTATGACGGAAAGTACGTATATTTATAATGGAAGTTTAGCATAAAAAAAAAAAGACAGGCAAAATCGAAAAAAAACAAAAAACGCTATCCTTTATTTTACTGTTTAAATATATTCGGTTCCTGTAGAAACTGCCCTCTAAGTGGCGCGCTGGGATGAGGGCTAGAAGTTTTCGAGCTCGCAACGGCGCAGCTCCGTACACTTAACAGTTGTCGGAAGTCGCGGCTTTGACTGCATTCAAGTTGATCGAAAAGCGATTTCTGTGCCCGTGAAGCATCACTTCCAGCTGAGTGGATATCCGCTCTACAGAGATTAATTCAAGACGGCAATTGCAGCTTTGCGCGAACAGCACAAATAGAAAAACGCCCTATTGGAAAGACCAGTTTGAAAATCTAACTGGTCATACTGGTATTTAAACTGGTCAAACTGGTATTTGGACTGGTCAGACTGGTCTAACTGGAAATCAAACTGGTGGAACTGGTAGTCAAACTGGTCTAACTGGTAACCATGTTGATCTAACTGGTCACCAGATTGCCTTCTAACTGGTCACCAGATTGACCTGACTGGTCACCAGACTGGCTGAACTGGTAACCAGATTGACCAAACTGGTCACCAGATTGGCCAAACTGGTCACCAGATTGGCCAAACTGGTCACCAGATTGGCCAAACTGGTCCCCAGACTGGCCGAACTGGTTCAACTGGTAACCAGATTGACCAAACTGGTCACCAGACTGGCCGAACTGGTAACCAGATTGACCAAACTGGTCACCAGATTGACCAAACTGGTCACCAGATTGGCCTAACTGGTTACCAGATTGACCCCTCTTTTTCACTTTATTTGTAGAGGTGTGCGAATTGGATAGCGCAGTCATTCGTAACCTTCACTGTGCAAAATAAAATTGCAACAAACGGTTCTGTTAACAGTGTTGAAGCTATTTATTTGTCATATATGTTCTACCATCTCACGATTATCACAGGGAGACATGGTACTACAAACTACTAACTTATTTGCAACTGAATTCATGGCATATTAATGCCCACACGAAAGGTCAGCTTTATTTATTTAGCTAGAGAACGCTTCATCAATCCAAAAAAGTAAGAGCCAGCATTCTTATTCTTATGATTCTTTTAATATTTTCTTCCCAGAAATAGGTCAAACCAGTTTAAATTCTACAAACTTCAGATAAAAACGTCAATAACTGCAGCACGCTTTATGTGGGTCAAGGGACAAGTTCAGATGAATTAACAAAAAAGTCAGAAAAATTGCGCATCAGCTTACTACAACACCATGTCGCATACTGATTTCACATCCATAAGCATTTCACAGTTCCGCAAGAGTGTGATCTGCCAAAACAGTTTTTCATTTGAACACAATTAAACTTAGGTGATTATGAAAACACTGATGGAGAATTGGACTATGCATGGGCCTCTGCGGCGCATCCGAAATTGAAACATAAGGTCGGAAGTGCAGTCAAAGAACACACATCTGTCTAAGGACAAATCAAAGAAAGTCCTAAGTGGGGCGCACATACCATAAAAATTCAATTTATGTGAAATTGACAATCAACCACATCAAAAGGACTTTGAAAGATCAAAATATACAGTATCAACCTGTCCTCATTGACACACAGCAAAACAAAACAAAACATATATCACGGGTACAAGGACTGAACATAAGAGTGTGACTCAGGCGCAGCACTCAAAGGGGTTCGCTAGCCAAATTCAAATGAACGAGTGTTTAGAACCCAACTAATCGCGCTCTATAACATTTGGGAGGTCACAGATGAAGGACTTGCTATCCGATATGAATTCAATGTAAACACAGCTGCTTTTGACATTGCAGGGCTCAACACAGCAAACAGTGCTTCTTTCTGAGAGAAAGCACTCCTTGATGTGCTCTGGAAGCTGTTGCAATTCCCTCAGAACCACTTTCTTGCAAAGGAGGACGCAGCAAGAACCAGTTGCCAAAACTACTTCCACAATTTTCAAAATCTTAAAGTAATGTCCATCATGCGTGGAGACAAAAGTGGTGTCACTTTGGGTGGCTCTTGTGTAGGAAGTGCTATGGTACACTTGATTTTTTATGACGCATCTCTGGTACTCCGTAGCACTGCTTACAGTTGCTCCAAAGTGCTGCTGGAGAGCAAACTTGTCCTCACTGCTCATAATGGCGGGTTGCCCACAGCCAAGTGTCGTCGTTTCATTCACCCGGCAAGCGTTTTGAATCGGCATGTAACCGAGGAAGCCTCGGCAGATCTGCTCCTCCCTTGCCGGCAGTTTGTGAGTGGAAAGCAAAAGCTCCAATTCCTGCATCATCACCACACGTTCTACAACTTGTTGAGGAAGTCCCTTGGCTGCTGACACAAGATTCACAAGTTTTCCATTCCCACCCTCGAAGACGAAGGCTGAGTGGGCCCAGAGTGGCCCCAGGTGACGGACAGAGTTCGCAAGATGAACAAGAAGGTGCACGTTAAAGGTCATGGCAGTCACTCCGTAGAGGGCTTCCACACGACCCACGAACATGTGGAGAAGTTCTTCGACAAAAGAAAAAATTAAAGTGATACAGTGCTTCTGTATATATAGCTTAGCTAGAACCAACTATACTTAGTGAATCCAGTTACCTTGTTCAAATTGCCAACCTCCTCATTCGATAATAAGGAAACATTGAGAATGCATAAGGAAATAGTATATTTGACATATAACATGAACCAATTGGCTCCACTACAGTAAAAAAAAAATGTAGCTACTGTTCCAAGTTAATGGCATTTAAGCATCGACCATTAGACTTGCCACAGTGTACACTCTCTGGCAATATGAAAGACCCACTGGGAGCGCGTGGCCGAGGCGGTGGCTGGCGGGGGCGCTGCGAGCGCTCCGGGCTATTCCGCTCTGCTTCGAGGGGAGGACGCTCACTCGGGCTCAGATAAAGCGAGACGCGCTTATCAGTTTGTGCCAAGTCCCGAGTGAGCGTCCTCCCCTCGAAGCAGAATGGAACTGCCCGGAGCGCTCGCAGCGCCCCCCAAGCCACCGCCTCGGCCACGCACTCCCAGTGGGTCTTTCATATCGACGGAGACTGTACATGCTTTTAGCATGCACAGTCATAATCAAAGGGCATGTTAAGTCGGTACTTCACTCCTACTCCAACGCTCAGAGTTTCATACTCCGAGTGCAGTAGCTAAATGGAGCATAGCGACCGAGAGCGTGACACTGGTGACACACTAAAAGAATTGATGAGTGAGACTTCTGGTCGTACGGTCATGAACATTTTGTTATAAGTGCAATGCAGTGGTGCATACACGTGGCAGAAGCTGCTATGATTCTGAAAATAAAATAATTTAATGTAGCCCAATAGCTGGATTGCTGCATGCAACGGCAGACAATTAAACTGAAAGACACAGTGACACTAGAAGTGTATAAACATTTTAACTCCTGAAAAGTTTGGAGCCTAACTGACAAAGGCAAAAAATGACGTCACCGATTTATTAATGCCCGTGCCACCTACATTAAAAAAAGTAAGCTCTTTTTTATCCGGCTAGATTACTGATGAAGCTGTCAAACTTGTCGAAGAAGTTCGATTTGGCAGCGTGGGAGCAGCGATGCCTGTTGATCAGAATACCGTTGTTGAATACACTGCACATTAAATCATTTTCAAACGAGACTCGTGAAGAATCCTTTTCGAAACGCTAACTCATGTTTCGGCTTGCCACTCGTATTGTCATTACTCGCTGGGCTAAGCAATTTTAAACTCCAGATAGCCAGCGGTTCGACCGCCCCAGCGTCTCGACTTTTCTGTCGGCACACTGCCGCCGTCAGTACTACATTGGATGCAACTCGTTCCCAGGCAACACACACAAAAAACCTTTTTTCCAGAATGCTAGTCGATGTTTCGGCTTGCCACTCGAATCGTCTGTACTGGCTGAGCATAGCATTCTTCAAATGAAAAAGAACAGCCATCCGACCATTCTCTCGACTTGACAGCTTTCATAGCGGCACGGCCATGTTGTATGGAAGTGACGTCATGGAGGGCGAAGAAGCATCCCGTGCCCTGACCCAAACTCTTGCGCTCCGGAGCTCCGACTTAACACGCCCCAAATTAAGTAAAATGTGCAGCTCTGCGCTTTCCTCCACGAAGCGCTACCCTGGTAGCAGCCAGTGCAGCTAATCGCTCACGCAGCTCCAAACATCAAGCGTGCAAGGGGAGTGAGGTGGTCTCCAGGCTCGGGTGCACATTAGATACCATGGACATAAAAACAAGGTCGGAATGTTTTTTTTCCTTTTTTTTATGTGTCCAAGCATTTTATGTTTTCTTTTGGCCAGCATCACATCCGAGAAGCCACCACACTTCTCCCATGCACTGGGATGAGCCAATTGGCATGAGGCCAATTGTGTTTGCTGGCTGCAACCAGTCCCCAGCTCCATGAAGCAAAACAGTCATGCGCTCCAGTTACATTTGACTACGAATGGACGCAGTGTGAAGGGTAGTCACCAAGGCTCTCTTGTCGGTGAGAAAGAGATTAGGAATGATGTTCATTTGTACAGTCAAGGTGCATTTTTTTTTTTGTCGAGAGCCTTCCAATACAGCCACTACGCCGACAGCACAAGCATGCTGGAAAGGAGGCAGTAACTCGACGGCGAGATACCGGTATGGTGACCTATGAGTAGCTACACGTCTGTACTGTACACTTACCGCTATCAACGAAACAGTGACACAGCACAGTTGTCCTACAAGAAAAGCCCGGGGAAGTTGTACATAGAGTGTGGGCTCATCATGCTTGCTCATACCTGTCAGAACCGACGACAACAAAGCACTTCGATGGCCTGTGGACGCACACGTCAAATTACAAACTTAATATGAGCTCATAAAAGTGACAGCATAAGATAAAAGATAGCTTACTGATGGCTAACAAGTGCTTCAAAGTTCATGTTGATTTGACAAATGACTTATAGATGAGAGGCTAGTTCCTAATGTCGGAGTTGGCAATTTCAATCACATAACTTTACCATGCATTTATAGACTTGTTGTCCATCTGAAGAATATTATGTTGCCTATGGAAGTTACCGTATGGTATCTTATTCCCCTTTTACGTTTCTGTTGATGACCTGACTAAATTACCGAGAAATCAAAAAACTGTTAGAATTGCACTCTTTAATTTTGCTTTTACGAAATCATGTTGTGTGCCAATTTTCTGTGCTAGATGTATTTTTTGTTTATGATTGCAGTGAGCTCGGAACAAACCTCGAATCAAGAAAAGACATTGTGAACAGAATCTGTTCACTTTTCTACGTCCCCAGCTTTTTCAGCTGCGCTGCACATAGCTGCACAATTATGGGACCTCAGGTCCTATAATTTGCCTCACTGTGCTATCACCATATGATGCCATGTATACTTAGCCATCAAAAGATTTAAGTTTTCAATATGCACCCTCACTTCAATCTTTTAACAACCATTTTCTATTTGTCGCAAATGCCAGCTATCGACAAAAGTGTGGCAACTTTTTATATGACAATGTGACACCATAATGATTTGTAGCTCACCTGCACGCTTGATTTCCTCAAGCGTAAGACTATCACGGAGCAAGATATGGATAGCCTCAGAGAGCTTGCACAGGTGCCTCCAGTAGAGTTGGGGAAGGAGGTCCAGCAAGCATGGAAGGGCATAAAAAAGGAGCCATTGCTTCCACTCGGAGGCCTTCCAGAAACTACGCTCCTCAATCGAACGAGGTAGCCTTGTGATACAGTGCGGAGGCTTGATGCTTTGGAGGCGTGCATTGACCTTGACAACAGACCCCCGTGCACCTGCAAACCACATGAAAATTCTTAAATTATTGGAACATTTATTGAACAGTGATGTTCATACAAAAAAACAACGTAAATGTACTAAGGTAGTGATTTGGGTAAGTTGGTATACGTTATTCATGATGAAGACAGCTCAAAAATGAAGACAATGAAAAGGAACAAACACAACAGCTTCGTCCTGTCGTGTTTGTTCCTTGTCGTCGTTTTCGTTTTAGGGGCGAAGCTCCTGAGGGGCTAGCCATGTCCGTATGTCCGTCCACCGTCGGGTCACGAGCACGTGAGCACGTGCTCCCGTGCTCGTGCAGGGAAAAAAACAAACTGATCTCCACGTGGTGAATGATGTTGATTGGGGCAGCTCTGGCGGTGCTTGTGTGCGTAGACAATGAGCCGCAGCATGCCAAGCCTTTCCTTCGTTTTCATCCATGTCAGAAAGAGAATGTGTGGTATGAAACGTGGTTATATACGCATTTGAGCATTTGACTGCAGCACGACATGGATGAAAACGAATGAAAGGCTTGGCATGCTGCGGCTCAGCGTCTATGCAGACAAGCACCACCAGAGCTTCGCCCCAATCAACATCATTCACCACGTTGAGATGCGGTTGTTTTTTTTTTAGCTGTTTTCGCCATGAATAAAAGAAAAAAACAATTGAGTAGCGAATACACACTATAAACAGCCAAACTGAAGTTACAAAAACAAAAAAAAAGACCTCCTCTTGTTCAAACATGCAACAGGCCAATGTAGGAGCAAAGCGACAAAAAATGTGGTTAGGTGCATTGTCTGCTAAACCGCTTGTGTGCCTGTGCTGCCTTTTCCACTGCTGCGTTTCAATGAGGTGTCGTTTTTCGTTGTGTGTTCACATACTTTTTAAACTTTTAATATTTCTTGTGTATCTCTGATACTCGAGAAAATCTACTTTTATAAAAAAAATTTAACAGCTCGCCCAATTATAATATTTATTTTGACTTTAAAAAAGTTCTAATGGGTCTGGCCTACGGCAAGGTTTCTCACTAACGTCACTGGCTGCACGCATTCAGCGCCACACGTTGTCCGATTCCAATATGCTGCAATATTTTGTAATTCTCTCCTTCCCCGGGATGCCCAGACCACCACAGAGATAGAAACTGCAAAAAAAACTACAACCTCAAGTATGATTGCATGGCCACCTTAACAACTGCTGCAAATTACCAACAACCATGCATTGGTAATTGATAGTTGTAACAAAGCCTCTCCCAGGCCTCCCTGTTAAAGAAGTAAACAAGCCAATCCGTGGTGGAACTATTTTGCATAATACTGTTAAAACTGGAAAGGCAGTTGCTTCATGTCTTCGCTCGTTTCGACCGTTTCGTGCAATGTCACATGCGCAGTGGCTGAGTCAGCCGAGTGAGTCGAGGCGATTTTGCTTGCATAGTATTTGTTACCGCAGGTATTGGCCTCCACCTCGGGTTACATCGAATGGGTTCTCTGTTTTCACTGTAAACATGCCATGAGCTACTTTTCATCAACAAAAAGTTTCATTTGAAACGGGGCTGTTGGCTTCAGTGGAATGCTTTCGGGACGTTTACTTTTGATTGTGTTGATTGTGCTATGCCTGCCTTGAAATATTTCTCATGAAGATTTTAAGTTCTTTACATTTACTGTAAATATGCAGTGGTAGCTTTTTACGCTTTGTGGCCTCGCCTGGAATCTTGACATAGCTCATGTGTCAACTTCAAAATGAAACACAATACTGTTGTGTATCAAGATTGGGTCTAGGAAACAAACAAAACAAACATATGATTTTCAAAACTGTAAAACCTGGATATCTCTGATATTCGAAGACTCCGAACCTCACAAACCTGGACCTGAAAGAAACTTCAAATCTATTTATCTTAAATTTAAAAAAAATGAAACTATACAGATGTTGCAAACTTTATTGTTAAACGGAATCAAAACATTCAAACTCGAGTTTACAGAAACCTTCAAAGCTTCTAAGTTGGCCAGTTCTAACTTTGGCCGTGTTCAAAGATTGCACACTTTTCTAAATCGAATGTCAGCAGTGTTCGAAAGTTGCAAAGTTAAGTTTTAATCTACGTCAGGTTTACGACATCTTTATTTACACTTACTTTACTTTACTTATTTACTTTACGTACACTCTGCAAGAGCAAAGACGGCATCGGTGCTTTTTCACATTTGCTAAAACAATGCATCGACATGAACGAAATTTTACCACTCAGGCTAGAGTCCCAAGAGAACACTCTTAATCATCCATCAGTTTTGATTACAGCGATTAAACACAGGAAAAACAGGTGATTGTTTCCTCGTGCTAGCAGTGTTGCGTTGTGTGCATGCAGAGCGCAATAAAGGATTACGGCAAGAACCTTGCGACACCAGACCTGCATTTAGGCTGTAGTTGGGAAACAGCAACTGAATAAGATTTAGGGCTTTTTTTCATGCATGGCCAGACATAAAAAAAGTGTCAGTAGTTACCCATGTAGTAGGGCTGCCGTGAGCTGGAAGATGAAAAAAGCAGCTCCGTGAACTGCCGCACTACCCCTTGGAGAACGCAGTGCATATACTCGGCACTCATTCCCTCAACCAGGTCAAAGCCTAGGGAAAAATTATACCAAGTTGCTTTCGACACAACACATTCCGCATACAAAAACTACCTTTAAGGTTCATGAGTGCAGATGGACCCTTGACGCCATTCACAGGGTCCCCCAGTCTCTGCGCCAGCACCATATCTCGAGCAAGGAGCTCCGATGTCCTTGGAGCTGGTGCCTCATCAGCGACATAACGTACACATCCTGCAAATGAAAGCAGTGTGCTACATTGAACTCAACAATGGAGATGTGATCATATATACATTTCTGAACTGATATAAGTAATTACTATTAGTAAAATAAGTAACTCATACCTTCCTTATGCTCGCCTTTCATGAGGCAGAACGGACAGCCGAAGAAGCCGTTGAAACACACCATGTTCTGTACTGCAGCACGGGCAGGGGCATCCACGCTGCAGCACAACACAAATGCTCTCGATGCATGACTGCGATCGCCATGTGTCCATGCCACAGGGATCATGTTGTTGACCTCATCAACAAACTTCGTTAGGAAAGCCGACATATCCGGGTGGCATTTTCCAAACCAGAGGGCAGCTAGAGTTGGATGGTGCAAGCGGACAGATGGAGGCAGTTCGTTCACGGTGAACTGTATAGGCCACACCGACGTTTTGGAAGATTTAAAAATAGGGCTTCCGTCAGTGTTAAAGGTTAACGTCAGGTCACTTTGGCCTAATGCAACCTTCTGGCGTAAGGTCTTGTACGCCGCACCCGTTGTAATGTCCGTGATGAGGTCAGAGTTGCTGGATTCAAGCTTTAACAAGCTATTATGAAGGTCAACACTCGTTTTTTCAATCAGCTGCTTGAGTTGTTGGTGAAGGTCAAGCATTAAAAAAAATGAGCCATCCTGCCTTAGCTTCTCAGTCTTCTCCTCAAATTGACAAACATCGCAACTTGCAAGTGTATGACCAGCCTTAAGGACTGTACCACAGCTCGGACACAGGTAGTGATACTTCACTAAGTTGTCTTTTTTTTTGGCCCACAGCTTCCGGAGCATGTAAGAACTTGGTGGCACAACCGCGCAGCCGAACAAGTCATTAACTAATTTCAACAACTTGTCTAGTCCTGACCAGGTCGATCGTTCGGAGACTGCGTACGCCATAATCATTGCGATGGCACCAGCTTTTGTGGTAGTCGAATGGGGCAATGTGCGCTCCCCGAACTCTTCAAAGCATAGAGTCAGGAGTTCTTCCACTGAACCTGGTCCCAACACTTCGTCGTCAACGTGTTCCGCTAGGTCTTCGCTTGACTCCGGTCCCGACACTTCGTCGTGAACGTGTTCCACTAGGTCCTCGCTTAACTCCGGTCCCTGCACTTCGTCGTCAACATGTTCCGATAGGTCTTCGCTTGACTCTGATCCCGACAGCTCGTCGTCAACGTGTTCCGCGAATTCTTCGCTTGACTCCGGTCCCCGCACTTCGTCGTCAACATGTTCCGATAGGTCTTCGCTTGACAGATCTGATCCCGACAGCTCGTCGTCAACGTGTTCCGCGAAGTCTTCGCTTGAGTCCGGTCCTGACACATCGTCGTCAACGTGTACCGCGAAGTATTCGACTGACTTCAGTTCTGCCCCCTCGTCACCAAGGCGTTCAACATTCCAAGAATTGTCATTTTCGTCGGTTGAGCTGATTTCCATGTTTGCTTCTCTTCCTTCGGACAAACATTCATCACGGCTCGGAAGCCCTCCGACAGCAGAACCGACGTCCAATCCTTGGTCATAGGCGCCTAAATTGGCACCACAACTGGTTGCAGTCGGCAAGCTACCTTCGCCGCGGTTCAAAGGTTTAGCGGTGTTAACGCACCCAGCTCCATGAGTCGCCTGGTAACGTAAAGTTGAAAGCGGTATGACGTACGGCTCATCTGCATTTAGATATCGCTTCCGTCGTTTGATTCTTGGTCCCGGAGTAGCCATGTCACGAATATATCCGACGTCAAACGTAGAATGTAAGAGACATTAGCCCTCGACACTAAATATGTTGTGCATGAAACAGCCGGAGCCCGTTACCGCCAAGAGCCCGATGCATTGGATTGGATGCTGACGGCTAAACAAAAATGAAACTCCGGGACACCTCGTACACCGTGCGACCGTGCCCCGGTAGTATATACCAGGTCTGTTCGATTCGGCCAGAAAGTTCTGAACTAGTTCTGTCTGAGTTCAGAGGAGTGCAGGAGTCGTGCAGTGGCGGCGCAGAACCAGTGCAGCCGCCGCGCTAGGACTGGCGCTGTCATCGGCTTTCCGAGCGGAAGCGCTGCATGGGTGTCGTCTGCATCTGTTGGCTCTTGTTTCTCCTCTCAACGTTGGATGCAACATTTATTGAGTCGCGGTTTGATGAGACCATTCGTGTTTCCTTAGTTTTAAAGTATAGTAACGGAATCTTTCCTGTGAATATTTTTTTATTCGCGGCTACTAAAAACGTTTCCTGCACGAAATGTGTTTCTGTCTGCATTTTTAACGGCTGTTCAGTTCATCTCGTTTCCATAAGCGCTCGTGTCCTTCACATTCATTTAGCAACAGTAGATTCATTCCAAGTCTCCCGAGTTCCGCATTTCGACGATAGGTTCGCGGCATCAGGATGATTTTGCGTCGGGAGTCACTGACGGCAGGGCGCGGTTGATAGCGGTCACCTCGAAGACGAGGGCCTGACGATAGCGTTTTGGCCAATACAGTTATCAACCGTAACTTTGGCGTCAAGCTGAAGCGTTTATGCTGATTCTCAAGAAAGACCTGCATGGAACTACCAAGCCAATGCTGATTCTCGGCGCCGTTTTTCCCAGGCCCGTTAGTGGGCGTCCAGATATCAGCGGACAAAGCATGCGGTATTATGCTCAGCTGCATGCGAGGGCCAATATACTAAATTCCAGACCTATGCAATGTATCGGGGTCGTCAGAATGCATCCAAGAGCAACTGAAGGCGGGGCCTATCAAGAGTGCACTACCTTTCCCGTGTTGCTAAGGAAGAATATCAACACTGTGGATCCCCACATAGCATTAAAAAAAAAAAAATTTACGGGAGCCAGTATTTCAACACTTACCACAGGGAGCCAAACCTACACGAGCAGGTGCCTAAAACGCTTTCAGAATATCATAATCAATCAAATTCCTACCCCCAGTTATGGTATCAATTCCGCGTCCACCGCGGGTACGTTATTATCATAAATGAGATGAAATGCAACGCCCGTATCGGCGTTATTGTTAAACATCGCAGACATTTGAGCAAGAGCTGCGAAAAATGGCACCGCGAGCAGAGACGGACGAGGAGTGTCGTCTGCTATCGCCGTCTGCTCTTGTCGTCTGCTTCTGCACGGACGCTGAACTGACTCTGGAGCCGGTGCAAGATTTTGAGGAACTGGGTCTGAACTCGTTCAGAACTGGGATGAATCGAACGCGCCAGTGCAACGGCCGTGCAACTTCCGGTTGAATCGAATGCACCAGTTCCTGCACTGCTGAACTAGTTCAGCCAGTTCAGGCGAATCGAACAGACCTAATATTCGCTATGTAAAAAAAAAAAAAGAAAAAAAAAAAAAAAAAAAAAGAATAATAAGTTTGTGGTCGCCGTCTGAGCCAGGCGCGTCCCGGCAGTATCACCAAACAACGCACTGGTTTCGAACCATCTCCGCGTCGACCAGGAATAAGAGTCACCCACTTCGAGCTGGAAAAAAAACAACAGGAAAGGTCATTTGAACGCAAACTTTGTGTCAGGCGAAAAAGAAATAAGCCCGTAGCAGACGACGCATAGTCTCAACAGTGCTCCGCGCCGACAGCGGTGCGTCAAAAACCTTCCACAGCCAAAGTAAGGAAAGATGCTAACCCCGCAGAGGACTTCTTCCCTTGGACAAGTACGAGCGCACTTGCCGGAACGTCTTGTTTTGGTTTCGTTTCAATAATAACGACAGGTGGATCAGGTGGATGTCGCACTGTCGCCTCCATCTGTTGATCCCAACAGTAGCTCAGTCTTGAATTTAAAAAGATTAATCCTCGAAATCGCAAAACTACTCAATGCTAAAAAAAAAAAAATATATATATTCACGGTGCCATTTTATTTTATCCTCCATAAAGAATTACTCACTAATCTTTTTTTTTTTTTTTTTTTATATTACCACGTTATTTGTTACTCTACTATTTCTTCGAAGTGTGGTTTAATGGAAATAGCAACACGGCGAAAAACAGATTTCGTAAAATCTACTGATTCTTGTGCAAATTTATTTTTTGGGGATCAATCTGCTGACTTTTTTTTTCTCCGTCTGGCAACACTGCGTCGTACTCACGTGGGTAAAGTGAACTGAAACACACGTGGTTTTTGTTGTTCTCTGGCGTGTTTTGGAGTTTTGTTGCCACGCAACGTTGGTATCACGCGTATACGGCTCTGGTATCTCGCAATAGATCCATGCGAAATGCATGCCTATGTTAAGTTCACTGATGGTGTGCATTTGATTTTGCCCACTTCCCTGGTAAAGAAATTCACGCCTCGCGATGCTGCCGACTTCGACGCGACCCGGCTGTACGAGGCCTACTGGGTTTCAGATTCTGGCGAAGGCGAAGATGAGGACTTCTACAACGCCAACGTTATCCTTCTGGGCGGTAAGTAATTTATTAGGGGTTAAAATAACCTTCCATGCTTTTGTGGGTTAAAAACATCATGCGAGTGCGAAAGCTAGTTTCAAGCCATAAGGCAGTTTTTTTTTTCCTTCTCCTGCTTTCTTTCTTCTCTTCTTTTCTTTTTTTTTTTTTTCTTCTTCTTTCTTTTTTTTTTCTTTTTCAAAATTCAGGCGTGATCACATAGCAAAGACCAGTTTGGGCAGGAAGAGACTGGGGCAGTAACTCTTAACTGCTTTCCTTTCGATCAGTATGTGTGTAGAACCTATTATACTCATGTCACTAAAAGGAGGGTGCTATTTAAACGTGTTTTTTTGTTGTTGTTTTTTTGTTTTTTTTACAGAGAGTCTTGATGATCTTTTGAAGAAGATGCAACTGAAGCGGTACCCGATTCCTAGGATTTTGGATGGTAGTGCAACGCAGAAGCAGCCTGCAAGAAAGGCAAGAATAATAGTTTTGCTCTGTAAATGCTCTTAAAGACCTAACAAAGATGCCATCTCCAAAGGATACCAAGAACATTTTGTGACCTTAAAAAAAATGGTTGAGCACCACACACATGGACTAAATGCAAACGCGACCGGGAAGGGCAAATAAATACTGTTTCGAAAATATCTATTGTGCCAGGATAGGGCCAGCAGAACTTTGGAGAGGAAAGTGTTAAATACAGAGGTAGAAGAGGATACAAGAGACATCTCTATTTCACTTTTTTCTGTCCATGCGCACCGCGAAATGTTTTTTGGGGCAGGCACGCAGTAAAAATCATAGCGCAGAACCAGTCCATACTGTAGCAAAAATCATAAAAATAGCAACTCTATTTTTTTCCCGGGTTAGGCCTAGCTGCTTCTCGGCGAGTATCCCGATAAAATAAGGAACTGAAATTACTTCTCATGCCCATTTTTCCAGTCGCTTTCACTGGTAGTGGAGGTTGTTCCGTAGTAATTTGTGCATGCAAAGCTTACTAGCTTACTTATCTTGTGAGTATGACACTGCTTGAGTAAATATTTGATATTTCTACTGTTTTCATTTAGCATGTCCAAGACCTTGGACGAAAGGAAAAAAAGAACCGGAAGGAGATTGGCAAGCGGTCGAGGCTTGATGACATCGCTGCAGATTTTAAGAAAAAGCAAAAGGTGCAGAATTATCAGACACCTAAATACTTTTGCATTCTGAAGTTATGATATTCCAACAGTGGCAATGTATTTTTACCCAGACCCAGGAGACGAGGGCAGCACCTCAAGAGGATAGGATCCTTCGACATCTCCTCCAGGAGAAAGAGGGCAAAATAAAAAGACTTCAGAAAGAGCTTGCCGAGGAACAGGCTCACAGCCGGAGGCTGGGTTTGGCCCTTGCAATGAAAATTGGTGTGCATGCTTCTCTTTCTTATTACGAACTGAGTCTTTTAAAAAAAAGGAGCTATTATAACCTGCATTGCCGTTCAATTTCTACTTGGTTTTTCAGAAGCTGCCTCAGAACCGCAATGGAGGAGGCCTGGTACTTCAAGCGAGGAGCATCTGTTGGCTGAACCACCGTCTTTTGAAGGCATTGAACTGCTCGGTAAGATTCTAGTGTACAAATTTATTTCATCTTTTGATCATGCTTATCCGTGCATCAAATTTTGTTTAGAAGACTCGCCAAGTCGTCTAGTAGAGGAGGTCCCCAAAAGTCCAGTGCCATCAACCTCGTACACAGGCAAGTTTTAAGTTTGTGTTGAGCTTTTACCTGTTAAATGACTGTCAAATGTAATAACAGACAGTAAGATTATCCTTCCCAAAAACTGAGAAAAGTAAATCCGATTTTAATTCTGATACTCTCGAAAATACCTGCAAATTTCTGCAAGCCCAAATGCTGCGCTAGGCAGATGAATACACGGTGCCATTTGACAGAAGGCAACCCTCATGTAGTCACTGTAGTAAATAGAAACTTGTCATCTAGAGGAAGAGCTCATATGTTTGCTGCCTGACGTGGACCATAACTGCCCATCACTTACTGGCAAAGGAAGAAGACTGATTTATTCACAAAGAAAAACGAGAGCAAGTACAAAATGCTGGCATGACCGAGTTGAGGTGCCATATACTCGATTTACCCTTAAGCTGACAGTGCAGTGGAAGGTATGCACTGGATGTACCAATCGGAGCCAGCAACATGCAACATCAACGTGCGTTGTCATCGCGCCAGAGAGTGCGGTGACATCCCGCACAGCTGGCTCTGAATTTGGTCCATCCAGCACGTATCTTCTGCTGCAATGTCAGCTTAGGGTGAACAGAGTATAGTCTGCAATACAACCGTAATTTTCCACCACGCCGTCCTCATCGACGGTCACCACCGATGCCATGTTCGCAGATAGAAGGAGACCGGCATGCAACGCGCGCGACCAAGCTCTCCTTGACCTCTGATTGGTCCATCGTTGCAGTCGTTCCCGAACGTAACGAGAAAGTTCAGCCCGGCTCAACTCCTTACGTTGCAAACGAACACGAACAAAACGACCGTTTCGCACTTCGTTGCTATGGTAACTTGTTGTTCCAACCGGTTGCGTTCGTTCGTAAGCGTAGTGGTCGCTCCGAACGCAACTGTCTGAACGGGCCTTCAATTGCATGTGCAAGTGACCCAAAGATTGAATTTTCTAAATCAACAGTAACCTTGAAGTTTGTTGATGGCAGTTGAATTAGGATCTAAGCAGTTTTAAAGGGCTCCTCCAACGATACTTCTGCTTCTGCTTCTTTTTTTTTGCGCTCCCTGCCTTTGGTGGTTCGGGAAATTCGGACAACAAAGACAAGACCGCAAAAAGGGATGGTGCATCATATTTTAATTTGACAAGGCGCAGAACAGTTGATAGATGGTGGCGCAGCAGGATGCTAAATGCGCGTGGCGGGTACGTTAAAAGAACTGGCTTCCTGATTGGCCAGGTCCACCAAAAGTTTCTTTCTGAGTGCGGAATAATAAGTGACTGTTCTTACATCATAATTATTTATAAAAGTTATTTTTATTGAGCTCTGAGAGTTAAAATTTTAAGAACTAAATATAGTTTAATAAAGCACGAAAAGAAGAAACAACAACAGCAAGTGTTTTGTGATGTGCGCCGTCCCGCGGCATCCGTGTCGCGGAAACTGAAACCAAACTTTTAGACGACACATTGTACTTACAATAAAATAAAATACAATAAAATGCTTACATGCTCTCTCTTTTCGTGCGCTTTCACGAAACTCGGCTAGATGAGTGGGGACCCCAGTCACCCCCGCGGCGTGCAGGGGGCGACCTGGGTGACGGAGGGACGATGCACGAAGGCAAGCACGGAGAGGCGAGCTGAGCGCCGGTGATGTGTGCGCGGCTTTCGAGAGGCGGCCATTCTATTTGACACGCCAGCGGCTTAACGGCGAAGGAATGTTGTGCACCTGCGTAAACCCAGTCCAAGGCAACACTGTACCAAGGCTAGCCGACGCTAGAGTCACTATACAGCTACGATGTGGATCTGGCTGTGGAGGGGTGACAGCATGTATCGCGCGTACCATTGGCAGCTCCATTTACGTCAGAGTGGTCTGCTTTTGTAAATTTTATTTGCTTATAACTTCCCAATTAAATTTTATTTTGGAAAATGTTTTTTTTTTTTTTTTTTGTTATTGCGTTGCTTGTTGTCACTAAGCACAAGTTTCAGACCAGTCAGAAAATGATCGGAGGGGCCCTTTAAAGTAAGAGTTTGCTTATGGCACTTCTTCCTTTTCGCTAGTTCTATACCAAAACCTACTCGAAACCTATGTTGAAATGTGCTCAAAACCTGTTCAGAGTTTACTTGACACCTATTGCGAAACTCGCCTTGAAACTGTGTGTTCACCAACCATGGGCTCTTTTGGAAAAAGAAGCTGGCACCTGGTGAAATTCGAACTGTGCCAGTGCCGGTCAGTGCAGTTAAAAATCAATGCCTTCATCTACTCGGCCACTGTCACAAGTCTGGTAGGGTGTATGTAGATGGGCGTTATAAACCACACACCAGCACGTCTGTGGTAGCACATTGACACGCTGGTGAGATACTCCACGGTATTATTTCTTTTCAGGAAACCTTTCCGGAGCGGAAAAGTCTACTGACGAACCTTCACTGGGCCGAGCTCCTTTTCCGTCAGCTGACCAGCAACCAGGCAAGTACAGAAATGCTCAAAAGGGGCAGAAAGCAGATTTCTGATACAGTTTGTTTACGGTGGTGATTAACTCTACGGTCTGTAAGGATCCTAAAAATGCGCTCCCTGCCTGTGGTGGTTCGGGAGATTCAGGCAACAAAGACAGGACTGCAAAAAGGAATGGTGCATCATATTTTAATTTGACAAGGCGCAGAACAGTTGATAGATGGTGGCGCCGCAGGGTGCTAAATGCGCGTGGCGGGTGACGTTAAAAGAACTGGCTTCCTGATTGGCCAGGTCCACCAAAAGTATCTTTCTGAGCACGGAATAATAAGTGACTGTTCTTACCTCATAATTATTTATGAGAGTTAAATTTTTAAGAACTATATGTAGTTTAATAAAGCAGGAAAAGAAGAAACAACAAAAGCAAGTTTTTTGTGATCTGTGCCGCCCCGTGGCATCCCTGTCGCGGAAACTGAAACCAAACTTTTAGACGACACATTGTACTTACAATAAAATAAAATACAATAAAATGCTAACATGCTCTCTCTTTTCGTGCGCTTTCACGAAACTCGGCTAGATGAGTGGGGACCCCAGTCACCCCCGTGGCGTGCAGGGGGCGACCTGGGTAACGGAGGGACGATGCACGAATGCAAGCACGGAGAGGCGAGCTGAGCGCCGGCGATGTTTGCGCGGCTTTGGAGAGGCAGCCATTCTATTTGACACGCCAGCGGCTTAACGGCGAAGGAATGTTGTGCACCTGCGTAACCCCAGTCCAAGGCAACACTGTACCAAGGATAGCCGACGCTAGAGTCACTACACAGCAACGATGTGGATCTGGCTGTGGAGGGGTGACAGCATATATCGCGCGTACCATTGGCAGCTCCATTTACGTCAGAGTGGTCTGCTTTTGTAAATTTTATTTGCTTATAACTTCCCAACTAAATTTTATTTTGGAAAGCTTTTTTTTTTTGTTATTGCGTTGTTTGTTGTCACTTAGCACAAGTTTCAGACCAATAAGAAAATTATTGGAGGGGCCCTTTAAAGTAAGAGTTTGCTTATGGCACTTCTTCCTTTTCGCCAATCCTATGTCAAAACCTACTCGAAACCTATCTTGAAATGTGCTCAAAACGTGTTCACAATTTACTTGACATCTATTGCGAAACTCGCCTTGAAACTGTGTGTTCACCAACCATGGGCTCTTTTGGAAAAACAAGCTGACCCCTGGTGAAATTCGAACCTGTGCCAGTGCCGGTCAGTGCAGTTAAAAATCAATGCCTTCGTCTACTCGGCCACTGTCACAAGTCTGGATGGGTGCATGTAGATGGGCGTTATAAACCACACACCGGCACGTCTGTGGTAGCAGATTGACACGCTGGTGAGATACTTCACGGTATTATTTGTTTTCAGGAAACCTTTCCGGAGCGGAAAAGTCTACCGACCAACCTTCACTGGGCCGAGCTCCTTTACCGTCAGCTGACCAGCAACCGGGCAAGTACAGAAATGCTCAAAAGGGGCAGAAAGCAGATTTCTGATACAGTTTGTTTACGGTGGTAATTAACTTTACGGGCTGTAAGGATCCTAAAAATGCCAGAGTTGTGATCATGCGCACCATATTTTTGTGTTAAAACAGCAATTCAAAATGGCAGCCAGAATGACAAAGGGTGCCCATCAACAAACAGCAAGTGAAGGTTTCCCGCGCCCCTGACTGGCCGACCCGTAGGAAATTTCTTGAATGTGTCTGTGCATCGTAGCCCAAACCTTGTTTCTCAATGGCGAGTCTTTTGTCGCACCATTGTGCCATGGAACTATCAAATCTGTCGCCCCGCAAGCTCGAGAGACCGGAATGGACAGCAGACATGGGGGCCATATTGTACGATGCCATCCCGATTAGCGACATTGATGACGGTCATTGGAAGCGTTTGCTCTAGGAAGCATGCTAAGCGGATACAAGAAGGTGCAAAGAAAATGTATTTTACTGTTTTCAATACGATGATTACAGTACTGTTGCCCACACTGCGGAAAATGTGTTTCTCTCGAAGTATAATTTGAAACGAGCCTAAAAAGGTAAAATGATGTTTGCAATCTTTGCAAAATGTAGCATTTTCATTAGTCAACTTTTACCGGTGGACCAGGGTGTTTCCTTCGTAGAGAATAGTTTGAATTTATTTCTATTGCAACGTGCTCGATATTTGGTTTTATAGTCTGAAACTTTTAATATGCACTAGCTGACACCTACTACACAATACAAAACCAAAACCAAGGTTCTTCAAAAACCTGGTTGCACCCTCCTTACCATTCTCTGATGTGGAAAGGGAGGGAGGCGCAGGTTGTGTCACAAGCTGCACCGGTGGATGTTGTGTAAGGGCAGGGAGGTTTACCATTTTTACTTAGTGTGAGCAATTTTCTTGGGGTTGAAGATTAGGAAAGGGACAGCGTGTATCACGTTTGGGTAAATTTCTGCCTGTAATATACTTCTTTTCAGCGCAGGTTAGCAAAAGGCAAAAGTATTTTGCGATTCATTTGGAGCAACGCAGCAGATGTGTCAACTATCCACAAGGAAAAGTGCACTTTGACTGTGCATTGTCATGTTCTACACTCATACATTCTAATTGGGGCCCATCTTTTTCACTTGCCAAGTTCGCTGAAACCAAGGAGGTTATAAATACTAGGAGGGGGCACATTGCAATATGTGTGAAGCCTAGTCATAAACAGTTTAAACGATTTTGTGCCCAGCGTGACCGCAGATCTCTCTGGCGATTGGTGCGCGTGACATGTCACCTGGGAGATGGATGGTTGATTGTAGGACTCCTTGCTGGCTTGCGCGCGCTCCGTCCGGTAGGTTTTATCAGATCGAAGGCTAGACTGTCATGTATTCTAGTACCCCATAGCTTGACGAAGGCTAGCTATGGTCACGTGATGTGGCAACTTTGGCATGGTAAGTGAGGAGAGTAAGGAGGAAAATGAGAAAGAGGCGAGGCGTCAAGGGAGCATGGCTTGTGGAGGCTACGCAGCCGACGTCATGCCCTCTCCTACCCTTCTATCCTCCTTGGCTGAAACAGAGTTTAGTCTGTTAATCATTTTAGTGGATTTCAAGAGCCATTCTTGGGAGCAAACCATCTCCTTGTCCCAAATATTTCTGATGAAATAAGCTCTACACCTGAGTGCAAGTCAAGATAATAGTGCTGACATACTGTGTCTATTTTGGTGCAACATAAGAAAAGTACAAGCTTCGCCTTCAGCACCTGATCGTTTCCTTCCGTCGTATGCGGCTGAGTGTTTGCTGAAGTGTTACTAAAGATAGAAAGGTTATGCTGGAGGCAAAGCTGTTACTATTTTTCTTCTGTGGCAACAGCGTATGGTATCGAATATTTAAGACAACCCTGAGACAGGGGGCACAGAAAGGGGACAGAACACGATCAAGTTTCTTGTGAGACTTCGTCGTGTTCTGTCCCCTTTTTGTGTCCCCTGTCTAAGGGTTGTCTTAAATCATGATTGTAAACCAGCTCGTTCTGTGTTTTGTCCCTTGTCCGTATCCCCAGTCTCGGGTTTACAACTATGCTAAACCAGCTCGGCTGCGCCTTATCACTCATTATAGTATCCAAATTGATAAGGATTTCGAATCTAAGCAAAGATACTACCTTGCTTGCAGGATTCCTGCTGCCAGAGCCCGCTCTACCATGTGCAGGCCCTGCACCACCAGTGCTGATCGAAGGAGATGGAATGGTAAGTGACCAAAATTGCTTTGAAGGAACAATGAAGACGATTTAGGAACTTTGTTTGACGACTGAAATAGGCTTCATGTATAATCCAGGGAATGTTGACCAATTTTTGGCCCTAATCGTCGCCTGCGTGTCGCACAACTTAATAGACTGAGCTCACTAATCGTTGGCGCATGCATCACGCCACCATAACTGTAGTTCACTGGATGCTGATGGCAGTACACCAGACAGCTCGTGCTTTGCTCGCGTAGGCTAGGCTTGCAGCTGGCTTGTGGCATGTGCAAAAAGACTGCAGCTCCCAGGACACATTGCGGCAGCGGCGGCCATATTTATGGTCATATTTACGGCCATATTTACTAGAGTCCTTCGTTACTTTCCTAGTCATGGAACTTCCCCGTAACACTATGGGAGCGCTTCGTGTGCTGCAAAGCGTGACTGTGCAGTGGCGCTAGCGTAGACAGTTCAGCATAACTGGACAGCAGATGGGCATTCAGTAAACGCAGTGGTTGGCCCCCCGGAGCCCACAATCAAGCCCCACGGCCGGTTCGCTCATCTTGCGGTTGCGGTTAAGAGGAATTTTTATGTCGCAATACCAGCTCCACGGGGACATGGAAGTACCTAGCGCCCCTGCCTGATGGCGCGAAAATCCGTGTCACTTCAAGCACTAAAGTTGGATTTCGCATGCAGAAACTGACCGCAGAGGCTTGCAATTCGAGTCTAATTAAAAGCACCCTTGCACTTTAGGAGTGGCAGGTAAAGTTACGGCCGGGGAACACCAAGATGAGCCAAAATGATAGATAAATCACGCTATACAAAAGCAGAGACGGGACTTGGCGTGGAAGGCTTCGAATTGTGGCATGATAGGACTTCTAGGTTATAAATTATATTTTACGCGTGTCTTACTTTTTAACTGTGATCCTTTTTTAAAAATTGTGCTTGCTGTGTCTAAGTTTTTCTTTCTTGCTCAACTTATCTTTTATAAGTTAGCATTACAAAATGTTATTGTTATTATTATTTTAGTACTTAATTTTATTATATTGTTATTTTTATTATTACAATAAAATAATATTACAAAATATATATATGTACATAATATTACAAAACTGTTGTCACAGCAAAATGTAGAAACTTTTATCGCATTTCACGCAAGTAAACGTTTAATCTTTTATCTGGGTTTTACAACTTTCTCATTGCAACTACAGCTGCTAGATTTTTTTTTTTTTTTGTGGATGTTTCAATTTTTGAGTTTACACAACTGCAGTGTCTGTTAGGGCCAAATATGCGCCTTCTGTTATTGAATGAGTCGTAGCAAGCACCTTGAATATTGAAAAAACAGATAGAATTGTAGTTGCTGGGGAAACAACGTTTGTTTCGACCCAGTTTGTATGAAAGTCATGCTAATGCCATTATGAAAGTCATGCTGATACCATTACCTTGGCTTCCTTTTAACAAACATGAAACCATGTTATCAGCGCAGTAACTTAGCTTGATCTTTTTTTTTCTTCAGGCTTGTCGATTTAACAGGTGATTCAAACAATAAAAAGTCTGTGGCACAGTCGTGCAAGTGGTAAAAAAAGCAAGACATGCGTAAAATATAAATCTGAAAAAAAAAAAAAGGTGTTTAGTGTTGGCGCGATTTGAACCCAAAACTTTCACGCAGCGATGACAAGACTCAACACCGTTACCAGTCCGCCACGCAAGACGGCAGAACTTGCGCAGCTGGCGCAGACGTATATGTATAACACCACTGCTTTTGTCTTGCGTGATTTATCTTTTATTTTGGTGCATATTGACCTTTTCCGGCTGTAACTTTACCTGCCGCTTTTAAAGTTTAAGGGTGTGGTTAATTAGACTTGAATTGCAAGCCTCTGCGGTCAGTTTCTGCGAGCAAAGTCAAACTTTTGTGCTCGAAGCGACACGCATTTCTGTACCATTAGGCAGGGGCATAGGGTGCTACATAGTTCCATGTCCCCAAGGAGCTGGTCACGTGACATAAAAATCCCTCTTGGCCACAGCTGCAAGATGAGCAAACCGGCCCAGGGGACTGATTTTTGTCATGGGTGGGAGAAAAGTCAGAGTCTGCTCGCGCTGAGGGATGCTAAAATACTGTTAGCAGACACGTCGTCCGGTAACGCAAGGGAAAAGTGTGGTTTGTCTGCTATGAGGCATCGACGCCATTGTGGGCCGTATGGTACTAATTATGTCCCACGGGCGGGTGGAGAGGTCGGGAAAAAAAAGTTAAACTGAGAACATCTACTATTTCCTGAAGGGCGCAGTTGATGACCTGTGCTTCATTTTGAAATGCGAATTCCATTCGTTCTCCTGTCGTACATAACCTGACATCTGCTGGTGAATAAATAAGAATTAGAAACAAGCACCTACCTCGCATGCGAGAGCTTTCCTCTTCCGTAAATAGGTGAGGACTTCTGACCTACTTAGGATTATGAAAGCTCTCGTATGCCAGGTAGGTGTTCATTTCAAATTCTTAATTATTCTCGGGTGGATGTTGGGATACGTACGACAGGAGGACGTATCCAAATTTCTAAACGATGCACAGGTTGTCGATTGCGTCCTTCAGGAAATAGCGGAGGTTTCCAATTTAACCTTGTTTTCGATCTCCTCTATAATCTCACCACCTGCTAGCTAGTATCTGCTAGCAAGTGGCGTCTCTGTTCCGTCAGCAAATGACACCTCGTGGCAGACGAACCGCGCCTCTTTTGTAGCAGACGAACCCCGATCCGGCTGAGATCGTGCTCTCACCACTGACCAAAATCGGGCTCCATGATTAGAAAGTTTTAACATATTAGGTGACAGCGTCTCTAAATCGACTGGAACAGAAACTGCCAGTAAGCTTCACAGCCATTCTTTTTTTTTTTTTTCGGCATGTCAACAGATTTGCAGCTTTCAAATGCGAGGTTAGAATGCCAGAGTTTAAAGGGACACTGACAGGGTATTTATGCTCGCCGAGGTTTTTAGTTGTACGTGACATATGAGAGCTCAACTACCCAGAACAGAATTTGCGGCTCGAAATTCGGTTTCTTTCCGCCCGAAAACAGCCGATCAAGAACTGGCCGGTTCGAGTCTCGCTCACTCTCTTTTCCGCGGTCACGGGCCGTTTTCTAAGGTATCGATGCGACCACCAAATTTAATCAAAGTCGTGGGTCACTGAAGGGACACACTCAATACTAAAAATAGAAAAAAATATGAAACCCATTTTTTGTGGCTTCTAAAAACCTGCAAATACGTTGATTGAAAAAAAAGTTCCACAGACAACCGGAAGCATTCTGTGCGTGCGTCGTTTCGCGTATCGTGGGACTCGCGGGGACGGCGATGGCAGCGGACGACGGGCGTGGGACCTCTATTTCAGAACTGTCGTTCGCGGTACCGGCGAATTTTGTTCGCCTTTAAAAGAGAAATTTAGGACTGTTCAAAAGAATTGGTATTCATGCCGTACGACACGCCCGACCACGAAGCCGATTTGCACGAAGACGTCTCCGAGCCGTCACTCCCTTCTTGTGGCTGAAGACATCGCTCGCGCAAACGTCAAGCGCGACGTGTCTACTTCGAGTTGAATATGCACGCGTACGATTTCTTTACTAGGTGAGAATGTCGCCAATGCGTGGTGCATCCCGACTTCGACCCTGGAGTGCTTTTGCTAGAGAAAAATCGGCAGCAAACTTTCCAACTTACAGTTTATCGGCTGAATTGTTACTAAGGAAAGAGATCCCCTAGTATCGACGTGCCCCAGTAGCTCAGTGGGTAAGACGTCCGCTTCACACGCGGTAGGACCGGGTTCGATTCCCCGTGAAACTTTTTTTTATAATATTTTCTGATGTTTACATTTCTTTTTTTTTTTTTTATAATTATTACTGAAGAAACAAAAAAAAAAAAAGAAACAAATGTTGTGGACGACACGTCGCTGAATTAAATGGTATGGGATTTCTTTTTTGACACCTGCGAACTCAATTTAATCACTTTCCACAAAATGCAAGGAGCATATAAATCAGGTAGCGTCCGCTTTCCGAGGTGCCCGTAAATGGTCTACAGGAAATGTAGCCAGCCATGGGTCCTGATCCCGTTGATCTTTCGGAAACTCTGTCGCACAATGCCACTTCTGTTTCGGACGCAGGACATGTGAGCCAGCTCTTCACGCAACATCTTGGGTGTATTCTTTTCGGAGCCGATTAAAATTCACCACGGGCACTCACTACTCATCTCCAACTCCTCAATGTACAAAACAACTCATCTTGGAGTACAGAACAACGAGCGGAACATACATAACTGCAAAAGAATCCCACGGCGAACAGTTCCCGTACGCCGCATGTCGTCTGCTACAAGAAGGAGAGAGACAAAAAAAAAAAAAAAAAAACACGGTCGGGTGTAGCCACGTGACTTCCGCCGCTCCACTCTCTTCTCTCCACTTCTCCGACCTCCGTCGGGTTTCGGTTTCGGTTTCGAGCAGTTGCGTCTTTTGGCTTTATTAAAAAAATACGCTACTCTGTTGCAAAATATTAATTGGGTAGTCCTCCGACACCATAATGAAGCGCCTGGCAAAAAATGAAAAATATTTTTTGGGGGGTGTCAGTGTCCCTTTAAACGATACTGGATTATCTGAGACCTTAATTTTAAGCGCAGTCACGAAGAATGAGCATCATGCTGCCGATTCAAGTACTTTGCGCAAAGGCAAGTGTGAAATTGTGGGTTGCGTGTGCGTAGTCGCGCACTGGATACTTTGCGCGAAGATAAGCGTGAGTTTGCGGGTCGTGTGTGCGTAGTCGCGCACTGCATGACCAGGCATGAGTGGCATTTTCATTCGTAACTGCTGCATTTGTTAAAGCATATGGGTAAACCTGCAGTCCAGAGGAAGAGCAAGAAGACACGCGAGCAGAATACGCGCAGCACGGCCGACCTGAACACAGTCTTTCAGCACGAGAGCTGCCGCTCGAGTCCCGTAATGAAGTTTGAAATTGTGCAGTAGATTTTCAGTGAGCTTGCTGTTCTTAGATCCAAATAGGCAAGTAGCACCCTAAAAAACAGTCCGCTTGCTTTTTTTTTTTTTTCTCGGTCACAGGTTTTTTTGTGAGTATACGTAAACGTCCACAATTACACCTTCAAAGAGGCATCTCCGCGTCAACACCGCTGGTTCCTCTCTTAAAGCTTGGCATTTTAGTGAAGGTATGTTTAAAGTATTCTCGTATGCAAGAAATTGTCAAGCAAACGGAGGATAGCAAGGTGGTTTGTCCTTACTTTTGACAGGAGCTTCTGTTCCTGTATCAAACTTCGGTGGAAGTTTCAAGATCCAAAAGCATTATTAAGGACTCTGGTTTCCCATTCAAAAGTAGTGTAAGGCTTCTTCCTCATTGATTTTCTCATTCTCGGCGTCCACGGTGGGTTCTTTGCTACCTACCAACACCACGAAGTCTTCGTTTGTTGGAGCACCGCACACCACCACAGTGCTGTCAACATCCACGTAGAGTTTGCACAGCCCCTTGAAGACCTAATACCCTTGAAAAAAGAATTTCAGTGCCCTTAATACTCCTGGAATTTATTTGCATTCATTGTATTTCTTAAACATAAACATGCAGGCGGGTCAGTTATTGTCATTATTTGAATATCGGGAAAACTTTGTTCCGGCTCTTTTCTTTAAAACTTAGGGCCAAGCAAACTCGTGACAATAAAATGGCGTGTGCACTTAACCCGCAACGGCACATGATCTTGTTATATGGCAGTATCATTATGAAGTTCAACGTTGGGTTTGATAATGTGACTAAGACTCACTGTTTTGCCAAACTGTGGTAGTCTACTAGATGGAATGTTTTCCAGATTAGTAGATTATAGTGTTCACAAGGAAATTCTTATTAAATGCAGGTTCACCTTGGCAGTGGACTAAAAGTCGCCAAGCTTAAGCTTGATGATTTGGTATCGAAGCTACCGGAACAACGCTTCATAAAGGACCTTTCCCGGACGATCTACTCTACTGCTGAGCTCTGTGCTCGCAGCGTGACCGGAGAGCCGAGCCGGCGCTTTCTGAAAGAGGGCGCGAAAGGAAAGCTGCCTGTGACACCTGCAAAGATGATGGCCCTTGCAAGTAAGTGCATAGAGTGTCAAAATATATTAGAATGAAAAGGGGTCAACTTTCAACAAATAATGTAATAATGTAGAAAGTTGATAGAGTTGGTAAATGTCTTAAAAACAATGAGTTGAGTGATGTGCTGTCCTTGTTCAAGTCTTTTTTAAATTTAAACTATTTGGAAAACCATAAATTTATTGAGGTTCACTTGGAAAACTAACAGGAATAATAAGGTTGAAGTATTAGACAACTAAATATTTAATAAATGAACTTGTGCTCACAAACAAAATAAAATTGGTGGCGACTAGCGTTGGCGGTGTCGATGTCAGCGTGACTGGTAAGACCTTACCATAACCCAAGACTATCTGCCTGCAGCCACCATGTGCTTCCTTTTACACACATTCGACAGCCAAGAACATTTCCTAGAATAGAAAAAACAAGCTTTCATGGTTATATTTAACTGGGACATTCCAGACAACCAGAGGATAAAAAGAACTACCGGTGCCCAATATTGGGCCTCTGCCCAAGAGCTAAATGTGCTGCCATCTTGGCCATGCATGCTGCATTATGTTTTGTGAAAGCTTTGCAAATGCAATCCCTCTGCTTTTTTTTTTTTTTTTGCTTAAAGGGCCCCTCCAACAATATAATTATGTTTCTGCTTTTTTTTGCGCTCCCTGCCTTTTCTGTGGTTTGGGGGATTTGGGGAACAAAGACAAAACTGCAAAAGAATGGTGCATCATATTTTCATTTGACAAGGTGCGGAATGGTTGTATCGATGGTGGGCGCAGAGTGGTGCTAAACGTGCGTGGCAGATGACTTTAACGGAGCTGGCTTCCCGATTGGCCAGGTCCACCAATAGTTTGTTCCTGAGCACGGAATAATACGTGTGAATGTTCTTACCTCATAATTATTTATAAAAGTTGTTTTTATTGAGCTCTAAGACTAAGGAAAAAACTAAATGTACTTTAATAAAGCCCAAAAACAACAAAAACAAGCTCTTTGCGACATGTGAGCCGCCCTGCGGCATTCATGTCGCGGAAACTGAAACCAAACTAGCAGACGACGCATTGTACACACCTGCTCTCTCTTCTCATGCACTTTTACGAAACTCGACTCAGTGAGTGGGGACCCCGGTTGTTGCGGCATGCGGGGGGGCGACGATGAAGGGACGATGCACGGATGCAAGCACTGAGAGGCGAGCTGAGCGCCGGCGATGCGTACGCGGCTCTGAGAGGCGGCACGCCCACCGCCCAGCGGCTCTGCGGCAAAGAAACGCAAGGCACCACTGTATCAAGGATAGTTGACGCTAGAGTCACTATTGAGCGACGATGTGGATCCGTCAGCGGAGGAGCCGCCGCGTGTTTTGCGTCTACCATTGGCATCTCCATTTACGTCACGCAGTGGCCCACTTCTGTAAATTTCGTTTGCTTATAGTGTCCCGAATAATTTTTATTTTGCAAAGCGGTTACCGTATTTACTCGAATATAACGCGCCCTCGATTGTAACGTGTACCCTTTTCTCGAGGTCCGAAAAAAGAAAAAACGCCATGACTTCGATTGTTACGCGCGCCAGATTTTGTAGGTTAAATACAGAAATTAAACTTTTTCTCACTTGGAACAAAGGTTTATTCCGAATGCTTCAATCTTGCGATGAAATGAACGGCGCTGTCTCGCCGGCAAGGTCGTCATCATGGCGACGGTCTGGTGCAGCGCTCGTGGGACAGTATGCATCACTCGTCATTGTTGTCGGACAACTCCTTATCGCTGTCAACGGCCCAAAGCGTTTCATCTTCGGTGCCGTCCATAGCGTTAGGAATTCCACACTTCTTGAAGGCCTTGATAACCATGGCAGACGGGATCGTGCACCATGCATCTTTCACCCATCGCACGTGATGCGGCCCAATTTCCATCGCTCTCTGCGTACAATATCCCTTTTCTTTTGAATCCAGCATCATGGTGAACGCGGTGGGTCTTTGCAGTGGGAACTTCCACGCTGATATGAAAGAAACACAGGAGCTGGCTACGCAGCTTCTTAGCGCGTAATGGGCGGCTATTTTGGAATATCGATGGCGATATGGTAGCGCAGTTTTGGTCGCACTCGTTTGTAGCGCACATGCGATTTTCGGACCTTAGTTAGATTCGAGTAAATACGGTAGTTTCTCAGTGTTATTGCGTTGCCTGCGGTCACTCTCGGCACAAGTTTCAGACCAGTCAAAAAATTATTGGAGAGGCCCTTTAAATCTCTGTATTCGGGAATGGATGGACACATTTCCAGGAATAGACGGAGACATATTCCCTGTAAATCAGCTCTTAAAATTATTAGTTACATGGTCATGGATGTTTTACAATCTGGATTTAAGTTGATTGGTGTCTTTGGCCAGGTGTTTTGGTACTGCCAACCTAGGTTTATAATTGCCACTGTAGCCACTTGTGGAATGTTTTTGTTAAAATGTTTACCATATGATTTGTAGACTTGCACTGAGTTAATTTAAAAGGAAGTGAAGGATGTGCCCGTTCTGTCCTTCATCTTAATGTTCCTATTAGTTCTTCCGTGGCATATTACCGTTAAGATTTCATCCATTAAAAAAGAAGCAATTTTTTTCAATGCTATGTATATATATAGTTAAGAGTTCAAAACCATATGCTTTGACCTTGATAGATCTACTTGTAAGTTTCAAATGATGTTACGCCCACACCAACCTGAATGTACCGATGACATTTTGACAATACTTGTCATGCATGGTCGCTCTCGAATTGCGCTTACCTATTGGTAGAAAGAAAAATTCTGTCTTTGTGTTGTGCATTTCTAGGGCTTCAAAAAATTTACAGGGAATTAAGCCTTCCAGTTCCTTTAAATTGTATATATTATGTTTGCGAAATTATAACAAAAAGAAAAAAAAAAGTTTTTCTTCCTTGCACAGCTGTTTAACGCAGATATATTTACAATTTCTCCAGGTGGCCTGATGTACTATGAGAGGGCAAAGAAGCCAGAGGCTGAACGTCGCCCGATCCTGGAGCTCCAGACGGTAGTCCGCGACATCCTAAAAGACTTCTTGCCTGATGTTGCGAGGCAGGGCAGGAGGAGGGTCGCTCCGAAAGAATAAAATGGCAATGATTCCTTATACCGTTTCACAGTGGAATTATTTACTCAACGGCAAGTACATACTAGTTGTACCAGCGTGACAAGTTAATGTGACCAGTTGAACCACCATGACACGTTCAACCACCATGACCAGTTCAACCGGTTCAACCAGTATGACCAGTGTGACCAGTTCAACCACCATGACCAGTGTGACCAGTTCAACCACCATGACCAGTGTGACCAGTTCAACCAGTATGAAACTGGTCAAACTGGAGCAATATCCAAGTTTGAAACTGGTACCAGTTTGAACTGGTTGCCAGTTTAAACTGGTCTTTCCAATAGGGATGGAACCCTTGCTGCCCTTGCAGCAGCTTTGGAGAATAAACTCTGCTAGAATAAACATAACATGTAATAATAAAGAAATGATAATACAATACATTGAGTCAAGAAGCGACGAGGGTGTACGAGCGTAAGTCTAATTTGCTGATCATGCATATGCTTATGAATTTTGTGCGACTTTTTGTTTTAAACGAGTGGTACATTGCACTGTAAGGATTATAAGTTGTCGTTTGTACTGGAATAAGAAAAAAAAAAACGTCTCTCTTCCGCGTAAGCTGGCATTATTGTCACACTCTTCAAGTTCAGAAGTCAACGAAAGAGGTAGATGAGAAACGAACAGCGCAAAGTCAACATGAATTATTTGGTATTTTGAAAATAAAGGCTCTGTATGGTCTCAATTAAAAACATTGACATTAAATTGTATAGTTTTCTTTTATAGTAAAAGTATGTTCTTAAGATTTGATTTTGTTATGGCAAGACAAGATGACAGTAATTTAACAGGTATTGAATGAATGCGTATTAGATATTAAGTTTCTGTTGCGGAGTAAAAAATTGCGGCACCTATGGATGGTGCCAGTTATAATATAGGCCGACACGCTGTTTAACAACAAGCCCGCGTTTGCCCACACCAGGTGTGGGCACTGCGCGTGCGCAGAAACCGAATTCACATGAAGTGAAGCGTCTGCGCATGCGCTGTGCCGTCGACAGCGCCACCGCAGCTCCGTGACGTCAGGGCCGCGTGTTGGTCTATAGAGTTTAGTTAGAACTTAATTCACATGCCAATCCCAAGTCATATACTCTGAAAAATATTCCTAACGTTTTATGTTCTTGGACTAGTTCGTTTGATGATGTACCCAGTGAAGGAGCGTGATTTATAAAAAAAATGGTTAATTTGTTTTACTTGAACAAGATTGCTTTTGGCGTCACAGTATTGACCTTAAAACAATTATTATCAGACCAAAAAGGAAATTCTGTTAGAGTGGAACTGGCTTTGCATAACAGTGTTTCATTCAGCATTGATTGCGGAGATAAACGTATTCGTATCATCGGCATATAACAAACAGCACCGGGTTGTTGATACTAAGTAATTGATGTGGACGTTGGATACAAGGGACCACGAATGCTTCTCTTCGGCACACCACAAAGAACATTTCGGAAAGAATAGAAAGCTCTGTCAATAACTACACACTGTTTCCTATTTTTCAGATATGAATGAAGTAAAGCGAGTGGTAGGCCGCGGACACCATATTGATCTAGTTTCATTAGTAGTATTGCCAAATTTGGGGGTTTTTTGTGCCAAGCCAACGACGGGTATCCGGCACGCTCCAGCGGGGGGCTGAGGATTAATTTGGACCACCTGGGGATCTTTTGACGTGCAACCGAAAGCTCGGTTACACGGAACCTCCTCCGCAATAAGCCTCCATCAGATTAGCAGAATTGCGTGATGTAGAACGTACACCTTACTGAAATCAACAAACATACCTCTTCTAATAAAATGATTTCATATATTTTGAACTAATTTTTAAAATCGCAAGGCAGCATCTCTAGATTTAACTTTGCGAAGACCAAATTGTAACCAGTAAATATAGAATGTTTGCAGAAAAAGGTGGTCGAGGTGGAAAAGGATATTTTTCAAGCGCATTAGAAAAAAAATGTTAACATCAATATTGGTATGTAATTATTTATATCATTTGTATCACCTCTTTTATGTATAACCATGACTTTGTCCAACTCCAAGGTGGCGGGAAACAGACCACGTGGTAACAAAGTGTTAAATATGTGTGCTAGTTGTGAGGCAATTGTATCCATTATAAATTTAACTGGTTTATTTGTAGTTCATTATTGTCAATAATTTTGGTGTTCTTTTGTCCTGAAAGACGTCAAATTTTTATATCTCGTCGGTTGGATTGATAAAAAAAAGGGTCGTCAAAGTGTTGAACAAGGAAGGGCTGTTCACAATGTGGGTCTTTGGCAGCGCATTGGTTTGTGCATTGGAATATTTACTCTTGAAATGTTCCTCAAGACGTGCAGCTTTCAGATAATGACGGGTTATACTTAATTCACTAATAAAAAGTGAAACTCTACTTCGACTTAAAATTTCATTCATAATTTTCAAACGACGTCAGGGCGCTGTATTGTAGACTCGCTAAACTTTTGCTTCTAATATGCTGATTTTGGTTTTATAAGTTTAGAGGTAAATTCTAACCTAAGTTGTTGTTGTTGTTGTTGTTTAAACAGGACAATTTGTTTGAGTTTCTTGTCCTTAAGGGTGCTGCATATAAGCGAGCTTTATGCATAATTTAATATTCATTGGGATTACTCCAGGTTTTCATATCTTTTATTTCATGGTCTAAGTAATATACGGGAAACGTAGGGGATAGAGCGTTTTAAACTATTTAGGAATCCGTTATTGCATCGATCACATTATAAGACTGCATTCCTAGAAGCGAGTAGGCGATCATCTGATATTTTTATGTAGATTATAAAAGATCTGCAACGCCTACTGGTTATGATTATACAAGTACAAGAAAATTGGAATGTTGTCACTCATCTCACAACTTATGGGTCCGGACCGACTGACGATGGTTATGATGTAGTAATAAAAAAGTCAATTACACTCGACGTAGTTGTAGTTATTCTAGTTGGAGACGTGATGACATTTTGAAACATATTAGTTTGCAATAAATTGCAAAGCGCCTTTGTTTGGAAAGAGTCACCTAGTATATTAACGTTAAAATCACGCCCTAGGACCAAAGAGTACTTATTTAATCTTTGTTGTAGTAGCCCAGACATTATGACAGTAATTTTATAGGGATCGAAACGATGCATTCTATATATTAAGTTAAATGTTGAGGAGTACAAACTTGTGGCACCTAAACACAATACCAGTTATGCTACAGAGTGCAGTAATGGTTTAAGACTAATATATAGTCTGAAAACTTTCGAAGAAAAAGATTTCAAACTCAGACATATTTTCCATTACACTGACGCTTTCTGTCTATCGATTTTCCAAGAACCCGCTTCAAAGCTAGGCAGAGATGTTCATTGACAAATACGGAGGAATCCGTGCGAAGGCCTCGATCCCAGTTTGTATTGAGATTCTTTTTTTTTTTTTTTTTGCCTTTTAAAAGACGGCATCATGTTTGCTGCGGTTAACAAACTGGATAATTATATTTGTATTGGTGGCGTTCTGAGTTGGCACGAGATGATAAATTGCAATATGGTTTCTAGCGAATGGTTCGCCGGTTGCTTTCCCCAGCTTTTCGACCAAGGTAGGAAGTGCTTCGTGCTCGTGCTTTGCAACTCCTTTTATTGCTAGGTTGGCGTTCATCGAGTATTGCTCCGCTTCCGTGAGTCGATCGTGAAAATCAGTCAAACGCTTTTCTATTTCACCGATTTTCTACGAGAGGGTTTTATTTTTTTAAGCACGGAATTTTCTTTTAATTTTTACTTTGCTTTTTCTTCAAACTTGAGATTCATGAAATCCGTACTGCCTTTAAAGCCCTTTATGTCAGCCCACATTTCGCATATTTCCCTTGGAGCATCTCGCTCCATTGATTTCTGAAATTCCTCAGTTCCGTTCGAAGTTCTTTAAAGTCATTTAGTAACATGGAAATGACCTTCGCTATGGGAAATCACTTGAATATCGAAACTGAATTACAGTCAGCACGGAATGAAAGCCGAACGCCTGAACGCGTGGCCATCGATACAGGCTGCTCCACCTGGAGGGCCCCCGAGAACTAATGAAAATGCACCTGGGTGCGAGGGTGCGGGACCGACTAAGATGTCCTCAACCCCCGCGCGGGACGTCTGGGACTTTCGCGTTTCGCCGGTGACGCGCTGTAAGCGCCGTCATTCGGGGTGCTTTTCTGTCGCCGCACTGTCACCCCACTGTCGCAGGTCGACACAGGGTGGCCGCTTAACCTGGCTACAGCTCTTTGCAATAAGCCCTGCTCAGACAGGGTGATGAATTTATTCCGTTCCGGAATTGATACGCCTGGCTTATCGGTGGTTACCAAAGAGAGTGACAGCAAGCAATTCTTCGCTTTTTAAGAATCAACTAATAACCTCACATGAAAACATGCGCATTGCTCATAAAAACTGAGGCCTCCGCGTCAGTCTGTTGCAGCATTTTTTTCGTAAAGAGTATGGTCGTGCGAACAAACGGATTTTATTTAGCGTTTATAACGTTTCACTATTTCTCATAAACCGCGCGTGGCACGTTGTTCACCGGAGCCCCAGCGTGGTTCCGGTGGCACATCATCAAGCACTACGGGTCTTCCATGCACGAAATGTTTCAATTTTCATTTCGCCATTGCGATGCACATAGCGACAGTGAATGACAGTGCTGAAGAGATATCGCAGGGAATCCGATACACAAAGCGAGTTACAGTGTTTTTTGTATCGTATGTGACGGCGCTTACTACGCGCCACCGGCGAAACGCGGAACTCCCAGACGCGCCGCGCCAGGGTCGAGCTCATCTTAGCAGGACCCGCACCCTCGCACCCCGGAGCATTTTCATTAGTTCTCATTAGTTTCATTAGTTCATTAGTACAGGTTGAGCGGCCTTTATCAACGGCCACGCGTTCCGGCGTTCGGGTTTCATTTCGTGCTGACTGTACAGACAAACGTGAGCAATGAAACACACTTGTAAAAAAAATCAGCAACGACTGTTACTTGATATATATATATATATATATATATATATATATATATATATATATATAAATATATACATTCTCACGATGGAAATCAAGAGGATTTAGCTGGAGCGGCCCGATAAAGACGGTCATCCTCGTCTTCTTCGTAACGTTACCCCCCCCCCCCCCCCCCCTCCCCGGAGTGGCGTTGGGGTGCACGGGGATTGCTCCCGCCCTCCTCGAAGGGGCGACGGATTTTCGTCAGAGTGCTAGAGTTCGCACACAGGAATGAATTAATTAAGAATAAGCGTACTTTAATAGCGAAGAAGAGATTAGAAAACTGGTGGAAATTACCTAGGGAGAATTGAATGACGTATAACTAACACAGATGTGGAGAGGCTAGACAGAGGAAAATTGAGACTCCCTCCGAGTGGCTGCGGCTAAAGTCTCAACGTTGTCTTCCAGTTAGTCCTGTGCCAGTATAACACCGATTACGTTTGACCAGAGCGATATTGGCGACTCTTTTGCCGGGGGAAAGAGACGACAGTGATATTTTAGTTGTCTTTTTCTTATCCGATGCCCGAAGGTCATGCTGGTGATATCCCAGGCCACCTAGTGATAGTTACAAAATTGCAGAGGGAAATCAAAAGGATTTAGAAGGGCGAAGGAAAGAGTCATATTTTTGGGTTTTAGTTTCTAGGCCTAAAGAATCAAGCTACCGTCCTATATAAAGTTGACAGCCTTTAGCATCCAACCCTCCATCAGCCCATGACAGAGGAATAGCCGACCAAGTGATACAAACACCTGTAAGGTTTATCTGAAACAGTGTTTGGCCGATCATTTTACGTCAACCTGTGAAACTGGCATTACATTTTGTGTTTAGCAGCAGTTTGCACATAAAAAAAATTCGCAGCCTTTCTATAAATTGATATTATTGGATAAAAAAATCAGCTCGCATTAGCCCTGGCGCAACGGGATGCCCGCGCGCCGCTCGTAGTCTCTATAGTGCGCTGATTCGGCGATCCTTTAATGCCAGATGGTGGAACTCGAACATTTCCCCGTGTTTTACAGTCACGTCAGCCGACACAGTGACACGAATTGTGAAATGAGGTTTCGTGTACTGGCAGCTCTCGTGGCTGTACTGGCACCGATTTTCCGCCGTGAAACGACCCGCTGTTTCACCACCCTCGACTGGTGTGTAGGCGGCAGAAGTAGGTATAGGTCGTGGCTTGCACGCAAGCAAGTGGAGCCTGCAGTCCGTGTTAAGGGAGTTGCCCACGCGCTTGGGTGAGTAGAAGGGCTCGTTCACTTCACGCTAGACCATTGGGGCTAGCGTGAAGTGGCCGGCGCACTTATAATACAGTATTTTAAAATGTCTGCAGCCACTGAGGTATGTTTCTTCCTCATAGGACGGCCCTGTAATCATACAAAAGATATCTCCAGTCCCGTTCGAGGTATGATTGCAGACATGCCTCGATCATGTATCAAGCAAACAACCCATGATGCAGACAAGCTCTATACACTCCGTGCAACACGACCGGCGCGCCGCCGCGCGACCGTTACAGAAGGTAGGCAGTGAGAGCCCCAGCGAAACGAAACCACGCCGTATACATAGGCGCAGACTACGGGGGGGGGGGGGGGGGGGGGCATCGCTGCTCGTGCCCCTTCTGGTGACATTCGGGAGAGGGGGGGGGCCGAGCCCCCCCTCCGGGCCATGATCCTTACCGAGACGCTGTTTACGTGCCATGTAACGAGCTTCTGGTAGTTGCATGCGAACAAGATAACACAGACAGCGACGGACACATGGCGATACACATACGCTGCAAAATATACCCCCTGAAATAAACTGCTGATAATTGCCGGTGTAAAAAGAATTGCGCGAAAAAGCACCCCCCCCCCCCCCCGCCCCCCTTCCCCCGGAGAACTTCTTAGTCTGCCCCACCCCCGGGAAAATGAAAAGTCTACGCTGCTGGCCGTATTTATTGTTACGCACTGTAGTCATAGCGGTGCGGTTGCTCTGGGATGACAGCATGAACTGCTGCGCCGTTAAGTGCTTCAATAGTTATGAGTTCTATGTTGTGGGGATAAAGTTTCACAGTTTTTCAACTCGCCGATGTTTTGTCCTGTACGAAAATGTCAGATATGGCCCTGATAAAGTTTATGTACGGCCAGATATGATAATATAAGCAGTCAAATAGGACTGTATTCCGCTATATATGGGAGCAAATACGGCGGTATTTCGCCATATACGAGGGAAAATACTGCCAGATGTGGCCACATAGCTGCGTAAATACGGCCGTATACCGCCATATACGCGTGCAAATATAGCCCCTCATCATGATATATGGGCCCGTTTCGGTCGTGCAAACAACAAGTTATATCTACTTGCTAAGTCACTGGTTGATTGATCTATATTGCATGAGTCTCATGGAATTGGTTAACTATTGTCAACATCCTTAAAGTGAAGTTATTCCAGGTATTTGGACCAATTAATCAATTGCGCATTTTGAAGATGGAAAGACAAATGAAATTTGGTTGTATGTTTGATGTGTAACAATATGACCAAGTGCGATCGGAAGGCGAGTTAATCAAATATTGGATTTTAGTCGCAGCTCTTAGGAACCCGTTTCCGGGTTAAGCGGTGTCGGCGTTGCCATCGGTGCAACCGCCCCGCTAAATTTAGCGAGAAATTGAATTGGTACGTATGTCACCTGACGTCAATTTTCCCGCGAAATCTGCCAGTGAAACAAATTTTTTTCATGTTTCCCCGCGAAATCGAGCGGGTAAACACGAACCGTTAGCTCACTCAAGATGCAAGACGCTACTTCGTCGTCCCGAATCCTTTTCCCTTCGAACGGCTGCGAAGCCGTTGCGGCCGGAGTACAATACGCAGCTCTTTCAAAAACCGTTCGCGCAGCATCGCATCCGTTCACCTGCGAGCGTCGGCGATTCATCCTGTGTTGAAAGTCCGAAGATGTGCTGTCCGTGGTGTCTTTTATGTGTAACTCGTTCGTAAAACCGTTTGAAATTTAAAAACGCGAGCCTAGCAGTGTACACATGATATTAAATTTATTGGTGAAAATATATCTATAAATATTTGTTTATCTATTTATTTGTCCACATCACGCACAAAAAAAATGGTCGCGTTTATTTCTTCATTTAAAATTTGAATGTGGGTTATACAGCGTAAAACATAGTATCTTCTATCTCGCATCGTTTGGGGTCACTTTCGAGCTAGACAGCTTCTTTGGGAAGTTCAAAAGCAGCATTTCATAGAGCTGTATGTTCACTCGGTATTGACAGCAGGGTAAACGCTACGCGTGTTTTAGGCCAATTGTGTCGCCGGTTAGGGTGACGTGACTACAGTCTAAAATCTGGTGATAGAGCAGGACATCGCACCTGCCTGGCGCCCAAGGCCACACATAGCGATCACTGCACGGTGAACCTTCGTTACAAGTGACAAATCCTGCCGTTGTGGCCCCATAAGATAAGCCTTTTGCTCGTGAAACCCCGTTTTGGCCTCTCCTTCTGTCCTTTTCTCTCTCTCCCTAAGCTGAAAGCGTTGTAAAAGTTGCATGGTCCCGTGGTTTGACGGATGACGCATTAGCCGTTTCCGATCTCGGAATGCGTTTAGCCGGACCAAGTTTGGCGTGTGAATTCGCCCTGTGTGGCTGCTGCGTATGTCTGCTTCTGCAAGCGATTTCTTCAAAGAAGCTTAAGAATTTTTTGTGATGCGTTTAGTGTTCGCTTCTACAAACGACAGCTTGTGCTATATCGTTTCTGTGTTCGAGTGTTGCTTTTGCCGTGGCCGTGTCGACGTCTCCCTCGGATAACACCTTTCAAGTCTCATCTCGTTCGGACCACCTTAACAAAGTAGGCGTGCCACTTTGTCGCACTAACTTGTTTTTCGATTCATTTATCCCAAGGACTAGTAACTTGTGGAACCACCTGCCCGCCTCCATCGCAATGTCTACCGACGATTTCACTTTCAGATCCACCTTTGAGTGTTACGTACTTTCTTAATAACCGGCGTTGTCTGCATTTTTCATTCTCTGTTCAATTTCTGAATTTACTGCCTGTTGTTTGTTTTTATGTTTTCCACCACTCCCTTCTGTAACGCCCCCTGGGCCTTGAAGGTACTGAAATAAATAAATGCAAAAATAAACAAGTCGTGTCTCGTCAACGTAAGTGCGCTGCAACCTACTTCGCGACAATTGATTGTTTTCCTAAAGGTATTCTTTCAGATTACCTCTAGATTTAGGCCATGTCTATCTCCTGGCAGCCGGGAGAATAATTGTGCAGAATGTTTCGGCATTGGTGCGATTGCACTACAAGCAGAAAGTTTCGATATGCCGCCAACAAAGGTTTGACGTGTCGCCAAAAACAACAACAAAGACTCTTAATTACGCATTCCAAAATTTGACGAACGGCTATACGAGTCGCTTGTAGAAAGATTGTTACGATTTTGCGAAATACTGGTAAACAACGCTAGGTTACCGTCATAATCTAAAGCCTAAGATGAGGATAAATCAAATAACGGAGAACTCTCATTGACTCAGGCTTTATATTATGATGTTTCCTAACCGGCTTGCCTACATACTTTCGCTCCTTGCAAGGGTTACCGTCTCGCGGACGGCACCCCTGACGGCGGCGTCTCGGCGAGCTTGCACACGGGGCCGCCGCCGACCGGTCGCGGTCTGGCCGGGCTCGCGGCTTGACAATTCGCCCGTACTCGGCTGGGAGCCCCGAAGCTGCGCTCGAAGCGGGGAAACGGCGTTATGTAACGATAGGCACAAGACATCTACTCCACGATTGGGCAAAAGCCAATGCAAAGGCGTGCGCGTACATAAACAACGGTAGAAAAGTGCCGTTGCTCGCCGCTATGAGATGCGTGCCGCAAACTCGGTCATCCGCGGACGTATCCCTCTCCTCCCGCTCGTACTTTCTCCAACTTGACGGATGTCTCGCGGTTCATGCCGCCGAAACGATCGTCGGGATACCGGGTAATTGCTACAGCCGAGCGCGGCACAGTTTACCATTGCTCTCGCTGTGGAGGGTCGAAAAGTCAACTACCAGCATGGTGGATACCGTTTTTTTTTTGTTTGTGTTTTTTTTATTCTTGCAGATTTCTTTTAAAAGAAGCCGTGAACGCTACACTTATGCGGTTTCTGCGAGTGAGTTATACGTCCAGGGGCACGTTATGCAGTTTGCTAATCTTTGCGATAAGTCGGCTAATTAATTAGAGTTCATTAATTAATTTTTAATTAGTGAAAAAAGACATGATTTCAATTAGAAAATTGCTGAGCGTCGTTCAAAACGCCTAAACCAGTATTTTTTGGAAAGAATGAGGGCGTGTGAAGCGCAGTAGTGCGCTGGAGTTATACCACTCATGAACCAGGTGCAAGGGTGGGGCAGATAAGAGACAAAACTTGCGCAGGCGCCTTACCGAAACCTCTAGCCTTGTACCTGCTCCACGAGTGGTAACTTTAGTGCGCTTCTCACGCGCTGAAAGACTTTCTGAAAATGACTGATTCAGGGATTGTGATCGACGCCCAGCAAGCTTCTTATTGGAACCGTATGTCTCTTTTCACTAATTGAAAAGTTAGTTTGTGAATTTTAATTAATTAGCCGAGTAATCGCAAAGCTTAGCCCCCCCCCCCGTAATGTCTCCCAGGGCGTATAACTCACTCGCAGAAACCGCATAAGTGTAACTTTCATGACCTTTTTTAAAAACATATATGCAAGTATAAAAAAAAAAAACACCCTGATATGGGAGGCAGATATACCCCTATTTGGCAGGCCCAGATATGGATATATAGAAAATTGGGCAGATCTGGCTATATAAGGCTTATATAAACTGATGTGCTCGATATGGCCAAATCTGACCAATTTTTTATATATCCATATTTGTTGTTTTTTTAATATAAGTTCAGATCTGCGATTTTCGTAAGGGGTGGTACAGCGACAACGATGGACCCGTGTCATACAACGCGAGAAATTCGGTTTCCCGATCATGTCTTCTACTGTGTCGTCACGGCTGACATATTCTACACTGCCGTGTTGCGCTCTCCGTTCGTTTTCGTACCAGTAACGCCTACCTATGTTAGAACCGATAGTACAAACTGGAATGCCATCCCACACTCGCTGATATGCAGTGCCAATTTCGTTGGAGAAATGCCCTCCAAAGAAGTTTCGTCCCCATCGTACGTGTCGATGACATTTCCGCACCAGTATGGCATGCAGACTGTACTTCATAAAGAGAGATTCGGACGGTACCAAAACTTTAAAATATGAATCCGGGAAAATTACAATGAAACTCGGAATCAGTGGACAACCAACGTTTGAATAAAGAAGTTTATGTGGTGTGCTTTCTCTTTTGATGAGCGTTCTTTTGAATGTGAAAATGCCGACACCCCAAGTCCTCTAGGCAATAATTTTTTTTCTCGGCTTTCAAACCACGTATTGTAAATTTTTTTTAATTGAAAGTACCGTCCACTGGTCCCTTCGTACCTGTAAAGTGTACATTTCCCACACCAGTGGTATTCTCTTGACAGCCCTTGGGGGTCAAAGTGGTTCCAATTCAGGTTTGCCACCCGAACTAAATTTCCACCTGGTTTCCCTATGCCACGCCACCTCTTTTTGGTACAATAAGTGTTGTGTCAAGTTACTGTCATGTCCAAGCACCTGTGTGCCCAAATATTCACTTCGCAGAGCCCGGGTATAACACAACGTTTTGGGTCCAATATTGGATATCCCGTTTAGCTTTATTCCTTTGAAACATAACTTTCACACCTGCAGTCTTAATGAAACTTAGCACACTTTGTGCACAAACTTAGTGAGCATCTCACTCGCCTTCAGATATCATCGTCCAAACAGTCCTACTGTTCTAGCGACAAGCGAAACAAATTTCCTACTGAGGCAGTGGTGAACACACTTTCCTCTAGTGAACATCTTCTTCGCCTCCAAATTTCATCGTCCCAGTAGTCCTATGTTTACACTGACGAGCCAAATTTTCCACTGAGAGCAGTTACGGTGGCGGCCATCTTGCTTTTCAGAAAATTGCCCCTACCCCTTTTTTGAACGCAACTAAAGAAATGGCCCCTATTAAAGACGAACTCAATATTTGAAGTGGAAAACAGCTAGATGGCCGTTTTAGGTCTGCCCCAGTGCTCATGCAATGTCACACACAGCGTATCGGCTCAAAAAGCAAAATTTCCGTACGTACGCACTTCCGCCGCCAAAGCTTCACATGTGGAAAGGCGCCGCAGGCTGCTGAACGCGCCTCACCGTCGAACGCCAGTTCCTCCACCAGTGGCGCTATACGCGTTTCTCAAAGCGCCCCCTATAGTTCCCGCACGGAGCGAGTAGGAAGCTATGTATGAAGCAATCCAGCTTTTAACGTTCTTTAGTGCGTGTCCGCAGAAAATGTTGTCATTCGGTTTGTGGACGACGAAATTTCACGCAACTGAAACGCAGGTGTTAGCAAAAAAACAAATGGGTCGTTAGTTTTTTGTACAATAGGAGTTTTGTCTGCCGAAACACGGCGACCTTGTTACCCACTGACTGTAGATGAGCCATTTAGCCAGTGTAGTACGACTCATAGCCCGAAATCTTTCACGGGCACCATGCAGTAGTGATGCACGCCAGTATAATGGTCATAAGGATCGAAACGGAAAGGGGGGGGGGGGGGGGTGGCAGGAATCAACCCAGGATCCCTGGTTTCTGCAGCGCGAGCTTTCGCTCCACGTGCTCAGAGCTAGTGCGCGCTAGCCCTCTCGGCTACCAATCCCCCCACTTGATAGCAAAAATGCTTCGAGATGCTGGTTGCGGAAAAAGACTCAATCAAGAAAAACGAGACACACAATCAGCTAGTACATGGGGAGTATACTGCGCATCATACTTAGTACTCACAGCCACAAGTTAGGGCATCGACGCCTGGGGGAACTTTTCCACCATCCAGGGTGACGACACTTAAACCAAATACTTTACTAGGGGGAATACATTCCACTCTGCTCATTTGCATTAGACAGAACGCCTATAGACAGTTGCAAGCATGGCGCCACAAGTGGTGCCCCATGCGTGCAAGCGCGTGCAACGCGCGGGTGAAGGTAGCATTGGCAAGCTCGTAATCGCACGGGCGTGCCTGCTCGAGCAGAGACATGGCGGCGGCCAGTCGCCCAGCTTGCAATCGTCTATAGCGCCGAAGATAGCCCTGATGGAGTGGAGGTCCGCGTCAGTCCACGCGTATGTGCACGTGAATGTTCGCGACGGCCGCGGCGGTGTCGTCTCCGATTCCAACTAAAGCCCCTTCATGTTTCAAAAGTAGCGCAAGGTGCGTCGATGCACGAGGCACGTGGAACGTGCGACCCTTGGGAAGATCATGGCGGCACAGCGCAGCAAAGTATTTAGCGCACCACTGAGCTAGAGTTTAGACGCCATGTTATTCTTAGAAGTGGCGCGCGGCACGTGTCTCGCGCATTTCCACAACAATGAATTTGGTATGTAGAACATCAATATCATCGATAGCCGAGACCTCCCCGACGACCCGACGATAGATGGCTCTCGCCAAGCCCAGAAAACCTGTCCGCGCCGAGGCTATTGTATTTGAGAGGAGTGGAATGTATTCCCCCTAGTAAAGTATTTGCTTAAACTTCCTCTGCTGGTGGAAGCACGTGCAATGCTAAGCTTTTATGCACTATCATATTTTTTTAAAAAATCCGAGTGGGTAACACGTGCACTGCCCGAAGTGAGGAAAACAAAAGCGCTTCTAGCGAGCTTCTCACCGCGAATACAACGCTGCCAAAGCTACTCGCGCGAGCACGTGGCTTCAATTATGGCTTTGCATGCGCGAGGACGCGTGCAAATGATCTGCAAAGTCCAGTTCCATGCTCGGGCCAGCAGTTCTGACAGCGTTGTACACCAATTGTGAAACATTGTGTAGTAAGAATAAATGAAACAAAGTTATCTATTTTTATCGACTTCTAGGGTGTTACACCCTAGTCACACTAGTGCTCTTAACTTTCATTAAGCCAGTGATAGTTAACATATACCGCTATTACACGTGCACCCATAACCGCAGTTAACTCACCTTAAACTGCTTTTACGCGTCACCACATTTACCGCATTATGCTCTCGGATATCGATTTTGTAAGAATTGAAGAGTGCGCGTGGACTGCTTTAATAGGTACTCAAGATTCTCAAGCGCACGTGCGCCCTTAGCTTTGACTGCATAGCCGCAGAATGGTGTCCGCAAGTATTGTGAGCTAGCTGCGGTTTAGCGTTACTGCCGCTAAGTCTGCCCGTGTTTAATACAATGGTATTAATCGCAATCAGCTGCAGTTACATGGCGACGTCAAATGTCGTCAACGCACTAACGATCATCGAGTTGAACTGAGCTGGCCTACCTCAGTTATACTCTATTTTACTTTATGACGTACTGCACAAAAGGCGAGAACCGCGAGCTCCTTGCTCCGGGACACATCTCGGCGGCTCAAACTCTCGTGCATTAAAGGCAGCTCCCAATGCTATGAACTCGCGCTTTTAGTCTTCGCTGCTGTACGACATTATAACCGGTGACAGGTCCAGAACGAAGTTGAAGCTCCTCCAACCTAGAGTGCCTCAATGTTCTTCTGTTTACGGTGATGCCATCGTTTGTAGTACCCGATGCCGACAGCACGCGCTCTCTGGAAAAATACAAAGAAATTGCAGGAAACAAAATGGCGCCGTAGCGCAGTCAGCGCCATGAGCGCGTGCAGGGACACGCTCTTTCACGCGCTTCAGAACAAAAAATAAAAATAAGCGTTAGAAACAAAATCGCCAGATGTCAACACCCCAAGCAAAGCGCACATGAAGGCACCCTACACCCACCCCTTTCCACTTCAGCAAAGGGAACGGTGGAGAAGAGGTCGCCTCCTCTCCAGCGTTCACTTTATTAGAGTGAAAACAGCTGGGAGGAGCTTTCACTTCGTTCTTGACCTGTCACCGACTATATGTGAAACGGAATATAACTGACGGCGGCTCTCCCAAATAAGGCTAAAGATGCCGGTCTCCGCCGCATCGCCACCCGTGTCCAGCGCCAAAGAAGCATTTACTATTGCGGACGATTGGGGGAGGCATGTAGAAAGTATCATAGCAGAGAATAGTGTTGGAAGAGGTATCCCTGTTGGGAAAATCTTGATGTTGGAACGGCGATCTTCATACAAGCGTAACCGTAATATGGGACATCCTATACCAGCGAAAAGGTGGCTCCAACGTAGTGGATTAAGGCAGAAAGACGTAGGCGGACGCAACCATACACGCGTGTCATAGTATGGGACACCCTATACCAGCAGGTGGATTGTGGCGGAACCATGAAGGCGCACAGAACCATACAAACATAACGCAATATGGGACATTCTATACCAGCGAAAAGGCGATATGACTGCAGCAATCCGGTATCGCCTTTTCACTGTTATACAGGGCGATTTTTACGTATTTGTTTAAAAGGTTCGTGAAAGCTACACGTATGTGGTTTGTGCAGGCAAGTTATACGGCCAGAACAACCTTAGTACAGGGGCCTAATCGTAATGATCACCCTGTTGTAAAATCTCGATGATGAAAGGATGACGGAACACACCTCATACAAGCGTAATCGTAATATGGGACATCCTATACCAGCGAAAAAGCGGCTTCAGTGTAGTGGATTAAGCGAAACAACACAGGCGGAGGTAACTTACAAGCGTGTCGTATTATGGCACATCCTATACCAGTGTAGTGGATTATTGCGGAACCAAGCAGGCGGACAAAACCATCCAAACATAACGTAATATGGGACATCCTATACCAGCAATAACCCAATACCAGCAAGAAACACAATACCAGCATAGTGGAGCCATATGGCTCCACCATGTTGGAATTGCGTTTTCACTGTTGTACAGGGCAATATTTGAAGCTTTGCATATTTGTTTAAAAAAGTCATAAAAGCTACATTAATGCAGTTTGTGCAGGCGAGTTATACGGCCAGGAGTACGTGGTATAGGGGCCTAACCCCATTGGAAAAAACGTACAAGAAACACACCTGCTGCTGGTACACTTTGGTATGGTATCATAATAATTCCTTGTTATCATGGATGCAGCTAGTGTGGTTTGGCGTTCTGCATAACTGGAGATACCGGCACCGCTATGGCTCCGCGCCTCTCTATACTAGCAGCTAGTTTGCTTGTCGATATGTTTCGGTGTGGCTGGTATGATTTTTCCTCCGACGACATAGGCGACCGCCATCCTTCCAACAAAAACGCTTATACCATAAGACCGCCGGTATTACGAAATCATACATGCAGAAAGGCGACCGACATCTTACAACGAAACGTCCGTCGTTTACCACCGGTATCGTTGCATATACCATACATGTCGAAACGGAACATAGACCGACGTTGAGCTCACACAAATTCCTCGGTCAACTCTTCACGGCGACGCCCTGGGTCGACTGTCTCGAATAATTCGCACCAAGAGTATTCAACAACCGCACCAGCCGTACCGCATAGCAAAGCCAGCGTGAACGGCAACAAACCGATCGTGACACCAAGCCGAGGATACCGCGTCACCGGTCGGCAGCGGTAAACCAAACGGCCTGTTGCTCATATTGTGGGCCGTGACTCGTACTCGGCCAACTCAGCGTCGTTTCGTGACTCCTCTCGTCATCGCAACCAGCCGCAAACCCACCACCCCGCAACCGTAGCCGGCGTCGGAGAAAAGCGAAACCGAAACGTAAAACTTCCGCCCAGTAAATTCCGCTGCCGCGGCTTTTCTAACTTACGGCATCCACGCTTCCTGTCGTCACGAAGCTGGCGGAGACGTAGAGGAGTCAGGGGTTGTCGGATCGTTCTGCGTTTTACGGGACAGGTGTTTTGCAAACCGTTTGTACTGCGACTCTGGTTCTAAACTCGACGGCGCCTTTCATAGTTGAACCAGGCATGGTCAGCGCTGGTCACCGCAGCGTGGCCGGTTAGAATCGTCCGATCGCCCGACCACCAACGACTTCGAAACTCCGCCGTTAAGCCTAGGATTCGAAGGCGTCTCTCTTTCCGTGAAGCGGTAAGCGAATCTCGTCCCGTTTTTGTTCTACTTCTAAATTATGTTAGGTGTGCTTCAGTGTAAATATGTGTGGCAAGTGTTCGTGACAATTTGAGCTAAAATAATTGTGCTTAATCATGGTTTTTAATTTACCGAAAATGTAAGTCGAGCGGATCAACGTGGGGCCATGCTTGAAAAGGATGTGCGATGTTAACTTCTACCTTAGCGGCTTAACAAAAAACACAAACAAACTGGTAACTGCTTGATGCGAGGCTGGTCCCAATGCAATGGATATCACTCGGAGTACCTTTCTGAACGGCATGCAAGCAATATAGCGATCAACGAGACGAGCGACGGCGACAAGCTACGAGTGCCGGCGACGAGCGACGAAGATTTCTGACTGTTGCTGCTTGGGTCGCTCGGTTTTTTGGGTTTCTAGAAAACGTCGCTTATCGCCGTGGTCGCTTGCACCAATCGCTTTCATAAAGTATGCCTCGTTGCGCGGCTGACTGAGCGACAGCGAGTCCTCGTCGCTGTCGCTTGTCTTGTCGTTCGCCGAATCGCTACACTGCCCTCCACTTTTCTGCACCGGTGCATGAGGTGCCTGTAAATTGAACGAAGCTTTTGTACACCTCGATCGTTCTCCTGACCAACTTATACTAGCGATTATTTTCAGCCTGTCGATTACATTTATGCTAAGCGGGGGCTGCTGGGTCATCATATAAGCCATTCATTTGTGTTTAATTAAAACGCATCACTGACCTAAACAAAAATCCCGCTATCTTAGAGTTTATGCTCTAGGAATGTATCGCTTCAGATAATTTTGTTAATTTCTACTTTTAGCCCCTGCCCTGCCAGATACAACATCTAGCCTAAAGCAGTGTTTCGGATATCCTTCCAAGACCCGAGGCGGGTCGTCATTAAATCCAGGAGTCGGCGGCGTCTCATGGGCGTGTTGCTGGTGCTTCTTACAGGATGGTGCTACTGAGGGACAAGTGATCATGCTTGAGAAAGGCAAGTATGGCCGCCGTGAGCACACATATTGCTTTTTACCTTTGCTCGAATCCACTTTTTTAAAGAAATGCACAGTTTGAATGTGTGCATCCCTCAATGCTTCAATAGTCGTCGTATTATTAATCCGCAGTGCTCCAATAGTTTCTCTAGACCATGCAAATGAGGTGCAACACTAAACCACATGCTCTCGTAACGGTGCTGGGCTGAAGCACAGTGGAACACACTTTAGCCTTAAGAACGCAGTACAAAATAGTTGACGCCGGGTATAGGCCGAGTGAGACTCTCTTTGACCAAAAGCTCTGCCGAAACAAATCTGCCACCATATAGAGAGTGCAAAAGAACCCCGCATGCTTAACCTGGAGAAGGGCGTTCTTTTTTGCATCGGTCAATTTTTTCTTAAACAAATACGCCTCTCAAGTGGGCTCATTTTCGTCTTCTGCGCATGAGAAAGGAAGTAGCGGTGACGTCAGAACGCCAAGCCCTGATTGACTGATCGCGACCCCCTATCTGAGCGTCGTCTGCTCCTTTGCAACGTCGTCTGCGTCTGTCTTATACGCCTCGCAAGTGGGCTCATTTTCGTCTTCTGCGCATGAGAAAGGAAGTAGCGGTGACGTCAGAACGCCGAGCCCTGATTGACTGATCGCGACCCCCTATCTGAGCGTCGTCTGCTCCTTTGCAACGTCGTCTGCTCGCAACGTCGTCTGCGTCTGTCTTATACGCCTCGCAAGTGGGCTCATTTTCGTCTTCTGCGCATGAGAAAGGAAGTAGCGGTGACGTCAGAACGCCGAGCCCTGATTGACTGATCGCGACCCCCTATCTGAGCGTCGTCTGCTCCTTTGCAACGTCGTCTGCTCGCAACGTCGTCTGCGTCTGTCTTATACGCCTCGCAAGTGGGCTCATTTTCGTCTTCTGCGCATGAGAAAGGAAGTAGCGGTGACGTCAGAACGCCGAGCCCTGATTGACTGATCGCGACCCCCTATCTGAGCGTCGTCTGCTCCTTTGCAACGTCGTCTGCTCGCAACGTCGTCTGCGTCTGTCTTATTCGCCTCGCAAGTGGGCTCATTTTCTTCTTCTGCGCATGAGAAAGGAAGTAGCGGTGATTTCAGAACGCCGAGCCCTGATTGGCTGATCGCGACCCCCTATCTGAGCGTCGTCTGCTCCTTTGCAACGTCGTCTGCGTGTGTCTTACCTTTCCTGCGACTTTCGGAAGACGAAATAACTGGAGCGGTACGTTGTTTTTGTCTAACAACTAGCAGCCGCGCGTCAAGGAGGGAAGTCAAAGGACTCACTGGCGAGGTGTCCCGAGGCGCCGAGGTTTGTTTGCAAAGAACCGAGAGTGAGGGTGGTTACTGTACGCAAGTTCCCTCCCAAATACGTTTTCCCTCCTTTCGTGTGCGGCGAGACCCCTCACTCTTTAACGGCCTTCGGCGGGTTGGCGCAGTTAACGTCGTCGGCTTTACGTCTGCTAGTCAAAACTATGGTTGGTTTACCTTTCCTGCGTCTGTCGGAGATCCCCCGCTTTTTTACCGGCGAGAGTAACCGTTAAGTCGGAAAACAAAATAGATGACAAGAGGAAGAGGTTGACCTCTTAATCTAAAATTGAGGTCAGCGATCAAAGTATAAGACGGGAAGGGTTCACAAGGGCCGCGCGGGCATATTGTCACGGGTGGTGAGTCGTGACCAATAAACAAGAAATAAACAAAAATAAATAAACGTTTAATGTGGCGAACTTGTGCCAAAAAATAGAGAAGGAAACAGAAGAAAGCAGAGCGTCGCGGGCGTCGAAGTCGGCGTGTCAGCAGAATCGAGCGCTGGGGCGAGACTGACTCGACAAGGTCGCGGGCGGCCTCTTATCTAGAGTGCGTCGCTATCTCGAAGATTCGGCGAAAGCGGCTCGAGCGTCGCGTGATCGGGCGAGAATGAACACGCACTTTCTAGAAAACAAAAGCAGGAATAAATGATAGAAGTTACATGCGGTACATGAATAAACGAGAACTTTCTGGAGGTCCGTGACCGAGCGTTGCTTTCTCAGCCCTGGGCGCGGCAATATTGCATTCAGCACGCCAGCCGGTCATGGGCCGGTCGCTGAGTCGGAGTGCCGGCTAGGCCTATCTGCCGTGCTCGCTTGGTCGTTGTCGGTGGAATCGTGGCCGTTGGAGCTTTTCCCGAGTGTTTGTGGATGCAGCGTTCTTGTTCGTCGTAGTCTGTTTTAATTACTTTTTTTATTTTTTCTTGCTTGTTGAAGTCGGGACGCGTGAGAAGCGCACGTAGAAAAATAAAAGTCCGTTGGTCGTCGCGACCCCGACGCTGTCGGCCATGCTGATTTGGTCGTAAGAAGTGCGTAAGACAGCTTCGGAGCTGTCGTAGGATTTCGTCGTAACCTGCGCAAAATTACGAAAATTTTGTTTCGTGAATACGAATTCGTTCTCAAATTTTATCTTACGCATATTTTTGGCGTAAGATCGTTTTGTGAACCTGGCCTCTGCACTTTGGAAGTCGCAGGAAAGGTAAGACAGACGCAGACGACGTTGCGAGCCAACGTTGCTAAAACACTCAGTTGGGAAACTCCTATAGGGACAGCTTTGAAAAAGTGGCCCCAATCTGTCTCCGAGCACCGAGCTAATGACGAACACAACGCCACCATTTCTCCCGCAGCGGCCACTCGAGGAACTGCACGTTACTTCTATTTTGGTTTTAATAACAGATACAGCGGAAGAGGTTACAGGGGTGCCACCCCCGTCTCCCCAGCGGACACGCCGCGAATTTCTATTGAAGTTAAAATGCACCTAGGTCAGGACGCGCTACCTGAAAGGACCGCTGAGGCATTGTTGTATAAAAACAATACTAATTGTTCCGCAAAACCTTGTAAACTAAAGATCATAAAAACATCACGTGCCCTTCATTTTGTGCTAAACTCCCATAAGTTTCATACAAAAAGAGTCTTTTCCGTTTGTTTTTACGCAAAAACAGGCTTTCAAAAAGCTTAAGGTGACCACAGTACAGACAAATGGTAAAGAGTGGCGCTGTTGTCGCATTTAGCTCGGTCTCGGTGGACGCCAGCGGCCCAGGTTTCGACGGCGAGTTTCCCAACTGAGTGTTCTAGTAACGTTGTTGCGAGCAGACGACGTTGCAAAGGAGCAGACTACGCCCAGATAGGGGGTCGCGATCAGCCAATCAGGGCTCGGCGTTCTGACGTCACCGCTACCCCCTGCGCAAGGAGCAGACGAACTTGCCCTCCGCATACCTTCAGCCTCCTTGAAATGCTAACATCATGTGACACACGGAAGTGCTGTAAACCCATTAATATTGGCGAGCCCTTCTTTTTCGCGGCTTTTAATTTTGCGAAATTAGGTGATCGCGATTATGTCCTCTGTCACTAATTCGAGAAGAAATAGAGGCCACGATGATAAGGGGTTTTACTGTAGAATGGAGAAAAGAGGAGGTCACATTTGGTTTGTATGCAAGAGTAAAATAACAACAACAATCATCGTGTCGTCGCTCTGTGGGCCTATCTGTATCTATTGAATAACATGAATTTTATTTTAATTCATTAAACTTTGCCCCTACATTGTGGGATGTCGCCTTCAAGAGGAACAGTGGTTTTCCGCTGAAGCAGGCAGCATGGACGCGTGCCACAGCACAACGCCATTCATTTTCAGGTTGTACTCCAGTTTGAAGGAGAGTCCGCACAATATGAGAGAATCACGATTCAGTGGTCTACCTCGGGCGTGGACAAGGTTTGCTCATTCTAGAAAATGTGTCTAAAAATTAGGGACTGGCGACGAATGTACCCGCGTGGTAGAAAGGGCCAGACAAGCCTTGTGAGCGCTTTGCCCGTTAGACTCTCAGCCTCTCAGGCTTAAACCCACTCTCTCATTAAATGTGTAGATGTTTCGATAGGCGGGAGCGCTTATTTGAAAAATGGTGGATGGCAATACGCATACACTGTTGTTTATCTTTATCAGAAAACTGTAACATGATCAAAGGTGGACTGCATATTTGCAATACGTTTTTCGTACCTAAAAATATGTCCTACTAAAAATATATGGCATAGCCGACGACAAAAAGAGAATGGCTGGGCGTCCTCCGGAACGCGGTTGTAGTTTTCACCCCGCTTTGGACAGACGTTCTCACTCGAGGCTCATGCGACGCTGAAACGTCATCGAAGGTAGCAGGCGGGCTAGTGGCAGAACAACTGAGACTTCGTCCTGCCTTTCTCATTCTGTCAGTGAGTGTGTACTTCTATACACTAAGTCGGCTTAACCTGGACAGGGCTGAGGAGAATAGGCTTGGCGAGTGTCCTTACTGCGTATGCATTTGTACAGCTGAGGCAGTTTCTAAATCAAGTACCTTGTGTATCATGCCTTCAAAAACACATCATTTGGGGGAGCAAAAGGAGTTCTAAGACATATTTTTGTTTGTATTGTCCTATTACGCATCGACTCCTTCGAAAATGAGCAGTCGACCCAGCCTGTTGAAAAATATAATGCCTGCCAGATAATTGTTTTGCATTTAGTTAATATCTCAGTATTCCGTTGGGTATCCCAAGTCATTAGTCATTAGGACGCAGTCTCTCTGTAAGTCATTCATATTTAACATTTATAAAACTGTTTGCCGAATAGCGGCACTGTCGAGGTCATGTTCCCAGCTCAAACAATCGCTGGGCACAAGGTGGTCGTGTGGTTACAGGCAGGAAACATTCGGGTTGGAATGTCTGAGTACGAACCTCGCAATGTAGCTGACGAGTAGGCCAGGGCCCCACTCACAAACGCCTATACTTTGTATTTCTCTAAGCTGGACCACTTTTGGCACACCAAGCCGTTGCAGCAAAAACAGCGTGACACGTGATTATAAGCTTGATGTACCATGGTGTCCAACTACAAGGTCACATGGCCTGCTTTCTGCACTGAACTCGCAAGGATGGCTTGAAGCTTCTGCCGTGGTTAACTTTAAGCTGAGATAGTTTGCAATAATGCTTTTGGCTTTTAATGTTGTCCGGTACGGTTAACAATTTGGCGATATAGTGCTGTTTCGAAAAGTCGGCGCATTCATGACAGTATCACCTAATGAATGTATGCTAGGTTGTAAACTCTCCGTTCTCCAAACAAATGAAATGAAATTTTCTTGCAATTGCAGCTGCTTTGGAACTTTATGATATGAAGCACCTCATGGCTGCAAGCTGTGACTGGATCTTGTTCTGTGGTGTGCGCAGGCCCAATAAAGGAAGTCACTCCGAGAGACTCACCAGAGTTTCCTGCCCGTGGTAGTTCTAAATTTTTCTGTTGTAGGTATCCATCCTTTCTGTCTTTCACTTAATGGTACTCGGGAGCTCGATTTTCATTGTCGCCGGTTTGCCTCAGAATACGCTGTAAAACTGTATCCCGCATATTTTTGTCAAAATAACTTTTCTTTGCCAAAGTTACAGATTTTTTTTTTTTTTTGCAGGTTGGTCTTTCTTGTTTTTATTTACAAATCTATTTGAGTCTCCACGGGCAACACTAAAGCGTTATGCCAAAGGCGAGTACAAGTTCATTGCTCAAGCTTTTTCTCAACTGATTGCTAAAAAATTGGTCGTGAAAATTGCATGCCGTTGAAACCTTCTTCCAGCACTTTCTCTGCAGCACGGAAAAATATATACATAGGACATACCCTGTTTTTTAGACTGCTTTATCATTCTGCAGGTCTGCCTGCCATAAATAGATGTCGTGCTACTGGAGAGCAGGCAAATTCGATTGTTGTTTTTGCCATTGCTTTGTTTTAGCAGGGGTCTTAATAGTTCTTGTAACTTTAGAAATTTTCCTAAAAAGCATGCCGGGAAGAATATTTTGTTTTATTAGGTAGCTGAACATAAGGATTGAGTACCCTTTAGTCAGTAAAATAGATACTGTGTGCCACTGTTCTGTTAGTGCCAAGTCGAGTTCAGCGCTTTTTGGCACTTCGCTCAGAGAAGTACCCATTTTTTCGGTTAGCCTCTTTGGTGCGCCAAAATCTTTCTATGCAGACACCTGCCCTCTGCTGGTACACTCTACCCTCATGCTCAGTGAGTGTGTGAACTGGAGTTCTATCCGCAGTCGACACTCGTTCAGCTAGAGGGTGGAAAAACCTTTCCTATAAGTTGTAGCTTTTTTTTATTGTCTTTACAGTTGAATGTCAATATTCGACAGAAACCCAAGCAGCACCAGAAAGTGAATTTCGATCGGCCGACGGTTGGTCAGTGTCTGGACAGCTTGGCCACTTTAAGTGCTTGGCCACCGGAGACATAAACAAGGCCGGCAAGAGTCCGGCCACAAACTAGTTGTTTTTAGCTTGTCCGCCGGAGACATAAACACTGCCGAAGCGCCTGGCCAGAAGTGCTGATTTTCAGCTTGGCCGCCGGAGACATAAACACGGCCGGTAAGTGTTTGGCCAGCAGTGCTGATTTTCAGCGCGGCCGCCGGGGACATAAACACGGCCGGCAAGTGTTTGGCCAGAAGTGCTGATTTTCAGTTTGGCCGCCGGAAACATAAACATGGCCGGCGAGTGTTTGGCCAGCAGTGCTGATTTTCAGCTTGGCCGCCGGAGACATAAACACGGCCGGCAAGTGTTTGGCCAGCAGTGCTGATTTTCAGCTTGGCCGCCGGAAACATAAACACGGCCGGCGAGTGTTTGGCCAGAAGTGCTGATTTTCAGCTTGGCCGCCGTGGACATAAACATGGCGAGCAAGTGTTCGGCCAGAAGTGCTGATTTTCAGTTTGGCCGCCGGAAACATAAACATGGCCGGCGAGTGTTTGGCCAGCAGTGCTGATTTTCAGCTTGGCCGCCGTGGACATAAACACGGCCGGCAAGTGTTTGGCCAGCAGTGCTGATTTTCAGCTTGGCCGCCGGAAACATAAACACGGCCGGCGAGTGTTTGGCCAGAAGTGCTGATTTTCAGCTTGGCCGCCGTGGACATAAACATGGCCGGCAAGTGTTCGGCCAGAAGTGCTGATTTTCAACTTGGCCGCCGGGGACATAAACACGGCCAGCAGGTGTTCGGCCAAAAGTGCTGATTTTAAGTTTCGCCGCAGGGACACCCATAATCTAAACTTTCATCGCGTTGACGAAACTTTGGCATAACAACGGGCAGCGAGAAAAGCATCATGAGCGAGTGGTTGGCAGGATATTAGTGCGTGCATCGCGCGAACACTGTTAGCGCAAGCAAACGATCACCGTTTTATTCAGTTTTTTTTTCGTTAGACTTGAAAGGCTATTGTCTTAACTAGCACTGTCGTGTGATATGTTCATTTGGAACATTACCAGAAGTGGGAAAATATTGTGCCCGTCGTTGTTCTATGAAAATAAAATACGAAAACAGCGCCCACGTCATCTTTGCGCTAACAATACCGCTCTGTCGCTGCGCGGCACTCTTAGCGCGAATACCACATCCGCGATTTTTCGGTTAGTGCTCCACATATTTACTTCCCAACTGCACTCGAAGAAAAAAAAGTTGTAGTCGGGTGCATCGGGCGCACATGCTCCCCTTTCCTGGAAGACGCGCCCTCTGTTACCCAGCAAGTGTATACTTGTACACCGACCATAAGCCCCCTTCTCTACCTTAAAAACTTATAGGTGTATCAATGCACTCAGCTTAGTAAACCGCCACGCTAGCCACACTTCCCGATCAGCTTGTGCTTGAATCGGATAAGATTGGATATTTCAGGCTTTGTGTTTTGGAAGAGCCTAAACAAGACGTCTCTCATATATTGATTAAACTTAAGCTAGTCTCAGTAATGTTTTAATAGGTGCTAGGATAATGATTTCCTGAGCCAGCGAAAGCTAACAGCTTCGGTTAAAACCGCAACGGAAACGTTCAAAATCGAACCACACGTAAAAGAAAAAGAAAATGAACATCTCGACCTAGATGTGCAGAACGCTGGTTTTGTTGTTAACAACATGGTTGTTGGCGGGTGGTGGGCAACGCCGTGACGCTATTGACGCTATCGTGGTGATTGACGCCAGTGATGCTCGGCCGTACTACACAGTAAAAGTTTTTACATCCTTTAAGGGTGTAAAAGGGGTGTTGTAGCAACTTACACCCTGGGCTACACCCTTTTAACATCCTAAAAACTAGTAATACAACCTCATAATTTTAACGAAAAAGGTGCTGTTTTGTGTTACACCCTACATTTAGTGAAGAATGTGAGAAGGGTGTAGAAGGGGATGCTAAATAAATAATGTGAAATGGTTTTGGAATGCTTATATATGGGCTGTGTCCATAATGTGCAGGTAAGATTTCTGCTTGAAAAGCAACAGTTGTTAGCAGTCTAGTTTCTTATAATGTCAGTTGTAATTCATGCAAATAGCTGATAATAAAGTGCCTCTTTTGCATACAATTTTTATCTTTGCAAACAAAATTTAATAGATGAGCTCATATTTCATTTTCTTACAAATCACTCCATGCTAAGAAATTGGAAAGCAGGGTGAAATGCTCTATACTAGCATTTTTTACAAATATTTATTGATGGAAGTGTACTGTGAAAAAATCAGTTAGTCTCGAGTTTATATCTGGCAACATGAAATCAAAATATAGTGAAAATGTTTGACAAATATTAAGGACATGCTGCTAGAACCTGTCACATGAACATGTCAACCTGAGTAATATATTCATATGAGAATATGGTGACATGCACAAAAACTCACACACATAAAGAGGCAAATCCCATAATAAAACAGTCCGAGACATCCCATACAAAAATGGCCTATGGTCGTCTATGGAAAACTCAATGGCAGGCTATCACCCCCTGTAGCTCTGCATGGTCGGCCTTAGAAATTTATAGATACAGCTACAGCCAGCTATAGAAAAGTTTAGGGCCCTGTGTCTAAAGACTCAAGGCTATATTTCAATAACAACAACAACAAAAACAACAACAATAATAATAATAATAATAATATTAATAATCATTAATAAGTTAGTGTTTTAACAGTGTCCAGGGACATCCAATTGTTCTTCTTGCGGGCGCAGTGCAATAGAACGCACAAACAGACGCTTGCGCGCTCGCAGTCGCACTCATACACGCGCGCACGCACGTACACACGCATGCACACGCGCAAACCCACGCTCGCGCGCAGACGCACACGCACGCACAACCAGAGACGCACACACGCATGCACACGGACGCATCCACACGCGCGCGCACAAACACGCACGCGCATGCACGCACACACACGCAAACAATTACGGCGAAAGAAACGTTGCTTAAGTTAGTTTCGGTTTCGGTTTACACAAAAAAGAAACAACCTAAAGTTTAAATAAAACCTAAGATTTACTCATTTTTTGTCATGTTTTAGACTATTATTCTAAGGACATTCTTATTCTTTCTAATATAATAATAATTTGCTTAGTATCGCTCTAAAAAAAAATAACGATAAATAAAAAGGAAAAGAGACTCTTGAAGACTGCGCAAGGCAATCGCTATTGCAATCAGCTTCCGTTGGGCTCGGTTGACTGGTCGTCGAAGTTTCAGAGGTTTCGGAAATCTCCTCTTTTTTACGTTTTAGCCGTTTTAGTGGATATTTTAGATATCTTCCTTAGTGAGAGCTGGGAGACGCTGCGTCTTGCCAACGCCCATAAGTTCAGAACCGCCCATGCATGACTCGTGCAAACGCCGGTAAGCATCTTTCTTTTGTTTCTGCGAAGTGGGCTGCTGTTTCAAATTTTATCGTGTACCGTGTGCTTGCTAAGCTATGCTTGATTCTAACTATGCTTCTGCCCTGTGTTATTTCGTTATTTGAAAAGGGCGTATCTTCAAAACCTGTGGCTCGCTCCGCAGTGTGAGAAAGATTCCCGTGCGGCGGAACCGTGGGCATGTTCTGGGCGCCGTCGTGCGGCGCTCGTCCGACGACGCTTGTGCGGAGCGTTCAAGTGCCGTCTGTAGGCAGTTCAAGCATTCAGTCGCCGTCCGAAAGTGTTAATCTCAGGTCATGCTAGTTCAGACGTCTTGTCCTAACAGCCGCTCGCCACCGATTTGTTTCATAAAGCGAGAAAAACGTTACAAGAGCGAGCATGCAGCATGATTTTTTGCATAGCTAATGCCTGTGCCGTGGAGACGCGAAGTCTCTTCGTCATATTTCCGAGGGTAAAAGCGCTGAAAACAACGAACAAACAACGCCCTGTGTTGTTTGTTTCTTTTACTTGTCCGTTGTTTTTAGAGCTTTTACCCTCGGAAATTAGGTCTCTTCGCGTTTAGCGAACCGGCACACTTTTTACGTTTACGATTGTGTGATGCAAAAATTAAAGGAGTTTAGATGTCACTTTTTTAGTAGTGGCGAAAGCCCTTACAAACAGGGCTTTCCCCAGGAATTGAAATCAGTGGGGGTGTCTAAATTTTTTTGGGGGGGTTAAAGGGGGGGGGGGGGGGCATTCCGAATAAAGGAGTCGTTGTGAATTAAGGGGGTGCCTTCGGAAAAACGAGGGGCGGTCCTAACCCCCCCTAGGGGGGGTCTAGGGAAACCCCTGCTTACAAAAATCAGAGCAGCTAGAAAAAGCAAAAACATGAAAAAAGGCGGAAAAAATTGACTAATGTCAAACCTGAATATTTGATGGAGTTCAAAGACTACCACCGTACCAACTCGCCCGGTTATTCTTTCTGTTAAAGAATAATAGCCAATAGTAATAAACAAATAAATGCCAAATATTAATTGGTTACAAAGTCGTAATTGGTGTAGTGCAGCCCACGCTACTCTACTCTTTTGATGATATCAGGTAATGTGTAAATGTATAGGGCAGTTCATAGCAACCATTTATGCCCGAACCATTATATTGAGTTTTTTCTTTATATAAAAGTTATTTGAAAAAAAGTGCTCTTCCTAAATTAAGCCGCACCAATGTATGTACAATAGCGTGTAACATTTATGTATGTTTTCAGCAAAAGAAAAGGAAGCATTAAAAAAAGGCCAATCATTTTGTTTCCTCTCTGTTAGAGCTTCTTTCACGTACACGAAAAATGTGGGTGTCTACGTCTAAAAGAGTGGAATTGACATTTCCTGCAGGGCTGGAAGGCCTGACTCAGTTTGGCTGGCAGCATGAAACCTATGGGAAGCTGGGGAACTGAACCACAAGAGTGAGAGTGACACCCGCCTTCCACTTCCTGAACGAGGGCACCATGAGGAAGGGTGAGCTGCCCTAAAGTGAATGCAATAGCAGGTGGGTCGTTCCAGTGAACCCCTATACAAATGATACCAAGCAGAAAATTATTAATAAATGTGTTATTAAAAACATGGAATGTGAATGGCACGGACAAGAAGGAGGAGATCAACACAGCGCTGTGTTGTGTTCATATCCTCCATTCCCATATTCATGATTTCTTTTCAATAATTGGCTACTAACTAGACCAATCATCACCACTAGTCAATAAAAGTATGCTGCTATTTATTAGTATGCATTAACACCGTGCTTGCAGTTGAATCCTACAGTCATTTATTAATAAACAAAAACGAGGGTGCAAGCTAGCTAAACAGGCTAAACATAATTTATTAAAGACGGATTTTCTGAAGGATGACACAAACGCAGAGAAGTATCAAACACAGCTGAGTATTAATGAGCAAAAAATGAATAGGCGAACCAAAAAAGAAAACGTAGGGGAAGACATGAAGTCAGTCTTTACAATTTCTCTTCTGCTTGCCACCACTTTACAAAGGGAATTCCTTCCTGGGCCTTACAGCGTTTTACTGTTCACAACCCCTGACATACCCAAGGACAGTAAACATAAAAAAAGCAACCTACTAACATTTGGGTAAATGTGATTGAACAAACAACAGGGAATGCCTTGAGCTTTCAACCTAGGAAATAAAAAAAAATGGACAACATCAAGATAAAAAAAACAGACGGACGCATCACACCTGTTTCTAACAAAAATATAGGCCAAGAAACTTCTTCCACTCGATGGCAAAACACAGGGAAGGCACTAATAGATTTCTAGGTTTCATCTTCATGAAACCTAGTTACTTCTTCATGAAGTGAGTTGTGTTTAGTGTGACTCATTATTTCTTTATCTCGTGCCTCGTATATGGTGATGTGGCAATCCCTCTAAGTGAAAAAAGTGTAAATTTGTTCAGTAAACATGATAAGCTGTAAATCATATAATAAGAATATAAGAATATGCAATACCATATATGATTTTCGTACAATTTACAAGTTCTGATATGTGTATTGGACACATTCCAATGAAATCTTCACTGGGGTCTATACTTCATTTCACCTTTCGTCCGAGCGCGGCGGACGCTACCAGCCAATCCAGCGTCGAGAGAGCGTCATGTGACCTTGAGCTCCACATAACCAAAACGTCGTATGATACTCTCACGGCGCCAGATTGGCTGGTGTGGCCCAGCATCCACTGGGCCACCCCATCAGGTGCCCATTTCATGCCAAGCACCCTTCACCAAGGGTGTTGGCAAGCACCCTTTGTGAAGGGTGCTTGCCTGAACGCCATAAGGGTGTTAGCCCAGGGACAAACTGATTTACACTCTTAAGTTTGTAAAAACCTTTACTGTGTACTCAAGGCTTGTCTTTCCCATTAGTGCCAGTAAGCTTGTGTAAAGTGAAAAATATTGTAACTGAACAGTAGAGAGTTTTAGAAGATCGCTCCCATGACTCCGATAACGATACCCGATACTCCGCCACCGCCTCCCTTGCGCATGCATGGTATCGTTATCGGGGCTATCGGAGGTATCGGAACGATCTACTAAAACTCTCTATTGTTGCACTGTCCCTTCACCTAAAGTTACTTCTTTTTATTTTTAATTTACTGCTGTACTACCGGGGGATCTTAATGATGGGACAGCATACCATCCCTGAACCTACGACGACTGGAATGGTGGTCGCAACCAGCGTCGTAAGACTTAGTACTCAAAAAGTCCAATAAATATTGATCAGCCTTGCAGCAGCTTCGCGTGTCATTACTATGTAAGGGTTTCTGGGGTTGAGTTATAAAACATGACCTCCCGAGACTCTTGACAGTCTTCTGAGGAATACTGAGGCAGTCTGTGATAAATTATGTATTAAGTGTATAACTACAGCCACTTTCGGCCAGTGACTGGCCGGACGTCAATGGCCAGTGGCTGGCCAAACGTGAATGGCCAGTGGCTGGCCGAAAGTGACTTGCCAAAGGTGAATGGCAAGCCACTGGACTAAAGTGAATAGCTAGTAACTGGCCAAATGTGAATGGCCAGTCACTGGCCAAAGGTGAATGGCCAGTCTCTGGCCTAAAGTGAATGGCCAGCCACTGGACAAAGGTGAATGGCCAGTTACTGGCCTAAAGTGAATGGCCAGTCACTGGCCTAAAGTGAATGGCCAGCGACTGGCATAAAGTGAATGGCAAGTCACCAGACGAGGACGAAAACACTTCTATTGCCGAGCACTTTGGCCAAGCTTGGGCCATCGAAAATCGGTTTGGCCATAGTACACTTGCCAGCGATGGCCCATTCACAACGTGCTGCTTGGCAATCTCTCAGGTTGGGGCGAAAGAGGGTTAAACGAGCGCGTTTAATCTTTTGCGTTTATTAGGTACCCATCATTTCAAGGCCTACATGGCCTTCCTTGTCCTGGTTGAAACTATGGCTGTGGCAGTAAAGGAGCAGTGTTTTTTTGTAAGTACAAGTAAAAAGTGTAAAAATATAAGGATTTATGTGCTGATTACGAAAGAATATTCTATTCATTGTAATGTATCTCTGCCATGTACATGAGCTTGATTTGCTTTTATTTTCAGCTAGCTGGGTGACATCAAGATCTGGAGATCCTAAAGGCCACAACGTTGGACTCAATCTTCTTCTGTGGTTTGGCCAGGACCATGCGGGACGTAATCTCGGCAACAAGAGCATCGCGGCATTTCCCGGCCAGTGACTTTTGATAATCGTCTAGACAGGGGAGTCCTTGTGCCACCAGGTATTCGGTATGCCGCTCGAAATAGGCATTTTTCTTTCCTATTCCTTAAGTGAAACAACAAAATACTAAGCCTAAAATAAAGCGGCATATTCAAATCTTGGGTTGGATGGAGTTCCAATTACAAAAAGGAGTCTGCAGACATGATTAACCTGTGAACTTAAAGCCCGCGGATGTAGGTTTGACGGGGTCACACACATATCTTCCCGCAGATGGCTACGCTCACGCTATACCCAAACAAATTCTTAAAAAAAAAACATTGGGTTAAGTTGCTGTCATCAATACTATGTACCTACCGCGTCCAGCAGTCGGGAGATGGGAAATATAAAAAAGCAGGAATTTCCACATTGTTAGCTCTGCATAGATTTGTATAGTGAAAAGAGCATAGCACGTCCAACTTAAGACAACAATTCAGTGCAGGCCTAGTTTCAAGGTTCACAGATGAGTAATTGCTCTTCATAATAAAATGAAAACTGCTTAAGTTGTGGCCCACTACGTGCTTTCTATTAGTTTTAAAAAGTGTTATGATGTTTTATACAGCTCGCACAAAATATTTTCTTGAAATACATAGGTTCATGGAAATTATTATGTGGGTCTTTGCAGGCAGTCATGGTAAGACCCATCTTTAATGTCGTGTTCCACTTATTCAAAGTTGGTTAGGCCTGTAAATATTGTAGGTCACTAATTAAATTTTTATGCTACGCAATGGGCACAATCATCCGTAATGACTAACTCTACCTAAGGGAACTTTATACGTTTACTACAACAAGATGCTTTCGCAAAACTAAGTATTTATTTTATTGAACTCCTGCACTAACCTTGTCTCTCGAAATAAGATAAGAATCTGGAAATAGTTTTTCTTCAACCGCGCTAGATACTTTCAGTTCATCAACTTTCTCGCAAAGCATTCAAGAGAGCCAAACCTTTTAATGTACGGAGAGAACTCTCCGAATAACGCAGCTCACAGTTTGTTTTAATCTATAAAGAACAGTCGACACTCTAACATTAATAATGACATGTTACTTGCTTATGTAATGCTTATTGTTCCATATCAAACTGCTTTTTCTTGCTACTTTCATTTTCGGTAGACTCGTTCACTCAACTCCCTCCCTAGACTGCAGCGCTTAGTTCACCGAAGTAAATTGCATGAACGTGGATGAAACAGGTTTCTTTGAGTGTGTGTCTAACACATATTTTTCATATTGAATGTGCTAATTGTATCCACATTCTACCTTATAAGTTGTATTGTGACATTTGATTTTTCTACAGTACGTTTCTTCACATCTGCGCTTGTTGAGCCCCCGTACTGAAGCTATACATCTAGTAATTCACCACTACATCAATATATAAAAGTGTTGATGTTGAGTGGAAATTCAAGTTACGGAATCTGTCATGCTAGTTAAGAACCAAAAAAAAGCTCTATAGAGGAAATTTTGTTAGAGGGCTCTATGGGTATCAAAATAGCACATGCCATGCTAAAAATATGCAAACTCTTTTAGCTATGCAAGGACGACAGTGCTGCGCCATTTCTTGTGTCACAAAAAATCAGTGGCATACAATGTTCCTTATGGATTTTTAAACTGTCAAATTCAAAGCCTAAAAATTTTATTCAAGAATGTTCCTTACTACAAATGTATCTAGAGATTTAAGCCACCGACTCATGCATAACTATGTGGCGCACATTCATTTTCATGAGCATTATGGTTTACAAGGTGTAGCCAACACTGATTTAGTGCACTCCTGCTGAAACTGGGAGGAGTTGTCTGGGTATGAATAAAGAGATAAACATTTCTTGAAATCAAAATATTTCAGAACGGACAAAAGGAGGGATAGTAAAGCGGTGTCTTAGATTCTCTTTTCTTTGTCTTATCTCTTATTTTCACTTTATTTCATGTGAGGCAGTTAATTTTCTAGAGCGCAGCCTTTAGGTGCCCATTTCGCGGCGTCGCCGTCGTCATAACTGCCCTGCTAAACTTGCTAGAAAATTGAATTAATGTTGAGGTTATGCGACATTAATTTTTCCACTAAATCTTGCGGAGAAACTGAATTTGTTTAGGGTTGATGTGACACAAAGTCATGCGACGTCATTTTCCCCGCTACATTTAGCGGGAAAACTAAATTGGTGTTGAGGTCACGTGACATCAATTTCCCCGCTAAATTTAGTGAGTAAAATTTCCTGATAAAGTTAGGGAAATTTCCCGCTAAATGGGAGGGAGCAGAACAGGAGGAGGGGCATACCCTCCGATCCTCCTCCTCAAGGGCTGTGCTCTAATTTCGCATTGCAGAGAATTATAAACGTCTTTAATTTTTCATCTCATGTTTATTTAATTTTTATATCGCAGGTGCGCTCTCAGCATAAATCTGGGCTGTGCTGGCCCTCTACGCACACGTTAGGAACTCCTGAGCGGCGAGAGTGAGAGTTTGGTCTGACAGATCAAAAGACACGTTTGTTCAGTATTGAATTGATAATTATCTTCTTTTGATCGAATGTCAATCTTTGCTGCATGCAATTCTATTAAAAATAAATACTTGCTGCCCAATTTACCCCGTTACTACATTTCATTACTGATATTAGTGCTCCTCGACGTCCTGAGACAAGAACGTATTGGTGTGCAAACATCGTGCTTGTTTCAAACCAATCGCTGATGCAGAGACTCGCTGACATCCAGCATTCCAATGGAACGCTAAATGTCCGCGAGTCTCTCCCGAACGATGCATACGGGGAAGGAACCATACAATGATATCGTATTAGGGCATATTATACAGGGTGCTTTTTGTGCGCTTTACAGATTGTTTGAAAACGAGCTGTAAAAGGTATACTTACGCGGTCATGTGCACGTGAGTTATATGGCCAGGGGGTCATGGTATAAAGGGCTAAATGTAATGATGAGTCGGCGTATTAAAAGGAAGTGCAAGACTTCTTTCAAAAAAAACTAATTGGAGGATGATTCTAGCGAGTTTTATCATGCGAATCTGAATATCACGTTCGTTTTCCACGAAGATTTAGCGAACCGTAAGAAAAAAAAAAAAATCTGACCAGTAGTGTATAGCTTGGATAGGCGCTGAAGATGCGTGAGCGGGGATTTCGAAAGCTGCTTTTGTGACGTCACTCTCCAGAAAAGAGGGTCTTCAGCGGTACTTTGAAAATGAATTTATGCTGCCTCGATTCACCAAACTACCAAATAATTTTGATATTCAAGATTCTGAAAGTCAAATGAAGAAGATTGTAATGTCTTCCCTGAAATAAAAAACCGCTTTGGCTTCCCTTTAAGTTTATGTTCCTTAACCTAGTAATTAGAAGAAATAGACACATGGTTTCAATTAGAATCTTGCTAAACATAATTTAAAAGACACGAAATCAACTCGTTTTGTGAAGATATAAGACAGAAGCAGAGTTTTACGGCGTTCTGAAAATAAAAAGTTTCAATTTCGGTGCGTTTCCAGACTTCGGTTCCTTATCAGAGCGCATCATTGTGCCCGCGATCCTGCTGCCCGTCGTCAGCAGTGCGAAGCCGCCCCCTCGCCTTCCTCGTAGGATGGAGGCAAGCAAGGCGCACATGTGTTGCGCGTCCAAAGCCCTGAGAAACAGGACCGAGGGCGCAGATATGTGCTCCGATAAGAAACCGAAACCTTAAAACGGATCCAAATTAAGCGTTTTTACAGTACGCGTAAAATGCTACCCCTGCGTTATATCTTTCTAAAATGAGTTGATTTAGTGGTTTCCGATGACACTCAACAAGTTGCTAATTGAAAGCATGTGTTAAATTTCTCTAATTAAAAAGGTAATTAACAAATTGTATTTAATTATTCGACTGATCGTTATGATTAGGCCCCTATATTATATCACCCTGGCCGTATAACTTGCCTGCACAAACCGCATAAGTCTAGATTTCACGACCTTTGCAAACAAATATGTAAAGCTTAAAAAAAGTGAAAACCGTTTACAACTCCCTGTAACGCCGAATTGGAGCGCAGCTCTTGAGGAGGAGGAGGGAAGGGTACTGAGGGGGGTGTAGACCCCTCCTCCTCCTTCTCCTCCTCCTCCCCTCATTCTTTAATATGCTCCGGGGGGTCACCTGACCTCGGGGGAGGGGGTCACGTGACCTCGGGGGGGAGGGGGGTCACGTGACCTCGGGGAGGGGGCCACATGACCTGGGGGGCCACGTGACCTGGGGGGCCACGTGATCTCGAGGGGTCACGAGACCTTGGGGGTCACGTGACCTTGGGAGGATCACGTGACCTTGGGGGTCACGTGACCTGGCGGCCACGTGACCTGGGGGTCACGTGACCGGAGGAGTCACGTGACGGGGTCGCGTGACCTAGGGGGTCACGTGACCTTGAGAGGGGTCACGTGACCTGGGGGGGGGTCACGTGTCCTGGAGGTCACGTGTCCTGGGGGTCACGTGACCTTGGTTACGAAGACGGCGACGGCGACGCCGCTCAAACCGGAAACGGGCCCCTAAGAGCTGCGCTCTAAAACGGCTGCGCTTGGCAGTGAAAAGGCGATACCAATATTGGAGCATGTTGGAGCCATGTGGCTCCACCATGCTGGTATCACATTTTCGCTGGTATAGGATGTCCCATATTACGTTACGCGTGTATGGTTCCGTCCACCTGCGTGGCTCCGCCATAATCCCCTTCGCTGGTATAGGATGTCGCATTATACAACACGCTTGTATGGTTCCGCCAACCTGTATCGTTGGGCTTTAATCCACTACGTTGGGGCCGCCTTTTCGCTGGTATAGGATGTCTCATATTACGGATACGCTTGTATGAGACTTTTTCCAGCATATTTTCGTCATCAAGAATTTCCACCAGGGAGACGCTGCCTCAAAAGGCAGCGCTGTTCGCTGGCGCATCGGTAGCGGCTCCGAGCGGACGCAGGGTGCCTGTAATAATCGCAGCCCGATCGGTCTGTGCTACGGATGTCTTCCAAGGGTAACACAACACAACGAGAAGACAGCGAATGGGTTCACCGTAATTCCTAATCGGCCGTACTCGAGAGCAGGCAGTCCTTGCCCGCCCACCTTGATTGTCGCCCGTCATACAGAGCTCGCAGTCAGAGTCCGTGTCCAGGCCTACGGGTCTTCCTTGCCACGCCAGGGCTGCGTAGGGTAGCTGTTCCGGGCTATCATAGCCCGAGGCTTGCTGCGGAATCAATCAGGGATTTTCAGGGCCTAGGCCAGTATGGCCAGGGCTTGCCGTTCAGGCGGTCCAGCAGCAAACCTCACTGGTGGACCGCTCCGGATCGCAATGAGTCAAACCGGCTCCATCGTTCCTGCCCCACCTAGCATCGCGCACCACGCTCTTTCCCGCATGAACTCGTGTCGAAGGGCTTCCGGTAGTCGGGGTCTCATAGGCCTCTCAGAGGAGTTCTTTCATGCCAGCCGGTTTATTCCTCAATGCAGTGGGGAAACAAACCTGAACGTTGCGGTCGGGGACGTCTAAGGTTTTGGCAGAAACGGCTGCTCTTGGTGTTGCCGGGGCGGCCATATTGTAGCGTCCGAAAGCGGTGTAGTTGATCAAGAAACCTACGGTGTCGTTTGTCTTTTTTTTTTTTGTAGCGAAGCCGCGGAAGACAATGTCGACAGCCCCTTGTCCGTCGCTCGCTGTCCAGTTCACCACAATGCAGCAGAGAGCCCGTTCTAAGCTGGTCTCCCCGACGTGGACGGACCTGCCCCTTTCCTCGTTGATGTCGCCGTGGGCGTAAATATAACTGCCCGCGTCCGTCGGGCTCGCAGAGCCCAGCAAGCCACTTCGGCTTTTCGGCGTTCTGCCAGCTGGTCAGCGCCTGTGACGTCGTCTCCATGGAGGGCTACATTGGCGGTCTGCCAGGCCGAATCAGTGTCAATCACCCTGAGCACTTGGGAAAACGAATGGGCCTGCGTTTGATTCCAGTGGACTTTCTGGGTGACGCCCTGTATGTTTTTTTTTGTTTTTCCAGGAAGCCATTCTGCAGAAAACAAAGTGTTAAAACAATACAAAATTAAAAAACACCCCGCCGCAGATTGTGACAGCGGCCATGTAAGCGTCGGCCTGTGAGCATCAGCGACTTCGTCGGCAAGCATCTTTGCAGTAGATGATACTGCGAAAATACGTGCCGATGAAATTGTGTACCGTGCGGCTAACTCGGAGAGTCCTCATTTTGGAGCTCACTTCTGGGTATCCACGGTCAAGGGATTTCCTGTTTTATGGCAACATCATTTTAGTCATCTTCGCAGCGTGACGGTAGAATCTCTTGAAATTAGCGGTGTGAACTGAGCCAGACACCCCGTTTTTTATCTTGCCGAATAAGCCTAGAAGTATGACACGACGCTCGCGTCTTTACCTTGTAGGGTCCCTCTCACCTTGGAGCAAGCGATGGGGAAAAAGCAGTAGCTGCGCTGCTCAGACGACGAGTTTTTCTCAGGTCTGGGTGAATATGGCGTAAACCCAGTCAAACCATTGCGAAAGCAAAGGAATCCAATGCCAGTGGCGGGATCGGAAATGCCATACCCCGTTCCGTAACGGCTGCGTATACCTTCTGCGACTCGATGTAAGCGTCAGCGTACCGACCCGTCCACGCGCATGCGGGGTCAAGGGACTCATTATGCATCGGAGGGGGCGGCAGCTCAGAGAGATAGCCTGCTGGAACTGTTTGCGCCTCAAGGCAAACTTGACAGCTACAAGCCCACCAGAATGCCTTTCGCGTCATTCCCGGCGAGGTCGTGACGTGACATAACTTATAAAATGTCTTACTGCGACTGGCACGACCAGCCAGAATGAAGTCAAAAAAGCATCCGTTACGTCACCTTCGTAGCTTTTTAGGAACCACCCCCCTGAAACGAGAGTCGTCCCCTTGCCCTTTGTCGCTCGTTCGCATGGTGCGGAACAACAAGCCGTCTTGGACCAGCAGATGTGAATCGTAGTGCTCATTAACTTGCCTGTTAGCGTTCCCGGTGTCAACTGCTATTCCTGCAATTTTTCCGACACCCACAGACAAAAACCCATCTGCTCTCGGGGCCTCGATAGGTTCTTTTTTGCTCACCACTTCACCCCAAGCAACGATCTTTAAACCCCTCGAGCAACGTCCTAAATCTGCAGCGAGTACTGACTGTTTCATTTCCTGCCAGCCTTTATCCAGCCTTCCAGTGAACATGCGGTACCTCTCTTCCCCTTCCGAAGACGACTTTCTTTCATCTTACTCACACTACTCGTCACCCCTGGTTGCATCACCTCCTTCCTACTGCTATTCTGGGCTATTGGATAGAGCGCATCCGCAGCCTCGTCCTTCGAGTTTTTTCGCTACTCGACTCGAGGAGACACCTGCTGAGCTCAGCCGTGAGACAAGTCTCCAAAACTAAATCAGACTTTATCTCGACGGGCATCGTTAGCGTTAGTGAACAACCCGCTCAGCGAATCCCTGAGACTTACTGCGTCCGACCAGAAGCAGAAGCACTCTGACCGGGCCCCACGTTGGGCGCCATTTTTATGTAGGATCGCTCTATTATAATCGCCGCACTATTGATCTGTGCTTCGCTACTCTCCGAATGAGTGACACGACAGTACCAGAATACTTCGGATGGGCTTATTGTGCTTCCCGGTTGCCCTTCCACGAAATCCGGCAGTCCGGGCCCGCCAACCATGCTTGTCGCCCTCCATTCAGATCGCGCAGTCGGAGTTCGTACTCAGACGCGCGGATCGTCCTTCTCGCGCTAGCTCTGCGTAGGCTACCTCTTCCGAGCTACATTGCCCGAGTCTCGCTGCGGAACAACTCCGGAATCGTCATGGCCTAGGCTGGTATGGCCAGAGCTCGTCGTTCCCGCCGGTCCTGGTCCGAACCTCGCTGGTCGGCTGCTCCGGGGATCTCTGTGGGCTAGACCGGCTCCATCGCTCCCGTCCGGCCCAGCCTCGCGCAGCACGCTGTCTCGCGCCAGCTCCTCTCTGAACGAATAGCAGCACCTGCCACAGTCAGCACGCTTTCGTGTTTAAGCGGTCAATTTGCAATGTGCAATTTTCGCCGTACATACAAAGCGTGACAAGGCATCACGAAAATCGCCTCAAAAAACCGTCAGGCACCCATAAGATTGCGCGAATCAGGTCCCACTAATTTTAGCGTTACGGAATGCTAAATGAGCATTACGTCGTCACGCCGCACTTACCATCTGACCCCATGATGCAACATGACGCAACGAACGTGATGTGACACCATGGCATGAAACTATAATTCTCAATGTGACGAAGCTATGACGTCACTCTACTCTGTGTCGCGTGACGCGACGTCGTGGGACGCCATGTCATGACACTGTGACATCACCTGCCCCAAACCATGTACGTGGCCACTGGGCATAGTAGCAGCACACCAATGTTGGACCTACATTGGACTAACAATGGCAAACGCTGGCTCCGGAGGTTGGTCCAACATTGGTATTCTGGCCGAGCGCAACTTCTTCCAATGTTGGCCCAGCCATTGGCACCAACGTTCGGCCATCGTTCAACCAATGTTTCAGCCATCATTGGCACCAACGTTGGGCCATCGTCCAACCAACGCTCCAGCCATCATTGGCACCAACGTTGGGCCATCGTTCAACCAATGATCTAGCCATCATTGGCACCAACGTTGGGCCATCGTTCAACCAATGTTCCAGCCATCATTGGCACCAACGTTGGCCCATCGTTCAACCAATATTCCAGCCATCATTGGCACCGATGTAAGGCCATCCTTTAACCAACCTTTCAGCCTTCATTGGCACCTTTGTTAGGCCATCGTTAAACCAATATTTCAGCCATCGTTGGCATCCACACTATGTCATTGGCTATGCCAATTTTGGCTTTCACACTAATTCAATGGCTACGCCATCATTGCTTACGAGTTCATTCATTGAATAGGCCGTTATTGGCAGTCAAGATAATTCATTGGCATGTCCCAATGTTAATGCCATATCTTTAATGCTGGCTATGCAATGATGGCAACGCGTTTAAATCCTGGTTATTCCAACATTGGGTTTTAAGAACCCCTGGCGTGTTTCGTATTAGCCGCCCACTGCAAGATAAACATTCTGGGCACAAATGGCAAGGTCCTCGTATGCTTTGTCTATGCACTATTTTATCTGGCGAGCAAATGAGTAATTCAAGATCAATTAATACTTTTTTTCGGAACTTTTAATTAAAGGTGCTAGGGAGGAAGTTCAGCGGGGAGCCTATGCCTGGTCGTGGGGAGGGTCTTGGGGCGAGTCCTGGGGCTGGGGAGCCATTACGGCTTCCGAACACCTCTTCCTGCGGCCTCTCCTGTCGCAAGACCCTGGCAGCCACTTCAACAACATTTTAAAGTTTCCGATACTTCAATTTTTAGCTTCGCACTGATGGCATCTACGAAAAGATCCAAAGGTTTAAGATTAACGCTTTCAAACCCACATTGGTCTTAGTAAAGCACACTCCCAAGCAGCACGTTGTGAATGGGCCAAGACTCTACATAAGTTCTCTTGTTTCCGTGGCATCGCGATGTTCTGAAGAGCTTTGCTCACAATAGACTAAAAGTTCTTCCGCAACCTCAACAAAGTCGTCGTGAAGTCAAGGATGACTGGCTACCATTACCTCTTTCTGAACTATGTAACTGAATCTATCATGCAGAATCAAATGAACAGACGCGATCAAGCCACGAAACGCAGTGCTGGCTCACCTGCTCTAGCAGAAGCCTAGCCGCGGCGTCCCTCCACTGACAAAGGCTTGCTGAAATGAATTGCTCTCGAGCTAGCATCTGGCACCCATGCCAATTATTCGTTATCTCTGAATGGGTATCGTCTGGGAGGTTGGATATCTCAAACTTATTTAAAACGTCCCGAACTGAATTAACCCATTTAATACACGAAGGAAACGCGTGAAGAAAAAGTACGCGCACATGAGTTTGTAAAGAGGTAGAAAAACAGACACAAAATATTCTCTTAAAATTCCCCAGCTGGGGAATTTTAAGAGAAAATATTACACACAGCATGTTCCGTAGAGCAGTAGAAACGTGCAAGCGATCTGCGAAATGCAAGGAGGTACGGGGTAATTCCAGGCCACATTGTCTGTTCTCCCGGCAGCTGGAAAAATATTTCCCCCGAAATTCTCCTGACAGACGCCTCTCATTGACGGTGGCATTCAGTTCATCGAATGACGTTTCATTGACAGATCGTTTTATAGACACGCTGTTTCATCAGGAGATACTTTTACAAAATATGATTAGCTTTTTTTTTCTTTCTTCTGGTGAGAAGTTACCCAAAATCGTCGCCGCAAATGGCATGTAGGGGGAGACGCGTGGGTTAACATTCTTGTAATGAGCCGTCGCAGAGCGTTGCCGCGAAGCTGCGTGGACGGGTCTGCCGGCCGGTGACACTCCCGCGAAAAAAATGAGATATTCTGCCGCCGGCACAATAGCCCTGAAAAACCAATGCGGGCAGTTGCGTCCTATTGGGTCGTGAAAACAACTATTTTAAGCTGTAGAGTAACTCCCTGGTGAGGTGCCCGTCTCTTATGCGGAGGGCCCCTGGTTTAATTGTCAGTGTCTGATTACTTTTCTTTTTTCCTAGGCATATGGCGATACCTACGGCATTTCTTTTTTACAATTAACACTAAAAAAAATAATTAAAGTTGTCAACAAAACTTTATGAGAGTCCCCTTCGGGCGGTGAATGGAGGACAGCAAGGCGTGGGCCGCCGGCGGGCCGCTAGGAAGCGGCGTGTACAGGTGGGGCAATTGGATTTACATTTTTCTAATGAGCAGTCGCAGACTGTGATACACGCGCTGTCCATGTGATACAAGCGCCGTCCAAAACTGGCGGAATTTGTTTTCCCCGGACTATGTCCTCCATTCACCCCGGAAAGGGCGCAGTCCCATACCATTTGATTCAGCGAAGTTTCGTGCACAACATTCGTTTTATTTTTTCGGTGATAATCATTAAAAAAACAAAACATGTTGTAAATATCGTAAAATGCTTAAAAAATGTTCGAGAGAAAAAAAAAAAGCTCGGACTGGTGGATTGAATCAGGATCCCGCTTTGTATGAGACACACTTTACCAGCGAGCTACTCTACGGCTTCAAATAGACGTTTTCACGATTCGTTTTATACGAGACCCAATAGGGGCAACTTCCGACATTCTTTTCCCGGGCTGCCGGCATAATATTCACCTCCGCGAAAGAAGTTCCCCGCAGCGTGCGATTTGCGTAGCGAGTATTGGTGATATGCTAGTGTCGACGAAACGTGTACTCACGAAAAGTTGTCTATGAAACGAGTTTCCACGAAGAGCCGGGAGAAGAAGAAAGTCAGTATTCTACCGGGAGTTGCATAATTTTAGGCAGCTAATGGGAGGCGACTCTCCATAGAATTTCGGAAAAATTATTGTCCCGGTTGCCGGGAGAATAGACACGTACTGCCTAATTCTATAAATAATCTGGAAGAGGACCCGTAGAACAGCGGCCACTCGTTGCCAAAATGCAGATTGCCGTGCACTTACCAAAAAATGAGCGGACTTCAAAGATATATTCCGAGATACTTGTTGATATGGGCACTGGAGAACAACCACGTACACGCACAAACGAGATGGTAGGGCTCCGTGAAGATTCAACACGATGCGGTACAAGCTGTCATTTGCCGAACCAAACCACATCACGAGAATTTCTGTGACTTCTTCGAAGAAATCGCCTGTTGCCGATATACGCGTAGGACTTTTCAAACACTGAGCCACACAGGCCGCAGCCAGGGACAGGAATGCTGGTAGGGGGAAGCAGGTGGGTTGCTGGAAAGGAGAGGAGGAAGCACTTCCCTCCCTCCTGCATTTTGCCTGCATCCTGCTTCTTCAAGGTCCCCAGGCGGGTGCGCCCACAAAAGGCTTACCTTCGAGGGTCATCCGAACAATGAACTAGGCGAGAGGATTTGTCACTCCATACTTTTGTGAGCGTCCCAAAGTTGATAGTGCAGTGGATGCTATGTGAGTGGTCTACCAAGCAGTGTCCTTCAGGCAGGTGCCGTTCTCTGCCTTGTGACCCGCTTGGAGACAATAGTCACGTGACCGTAACCGGAGACACGCTTGGCCTAAAATACGCATAGCGTCTACTCTGCTGTCAATATCGAGTGAACAGGACAGCAGTACGAAGGCTACTCGGGGACAACTTTTCTTGGCAATGCAGTGGAAGGTGCAGGCCCGCTCTCCCTGTTTGAGCGCTGAATGTCGCTGTGCGCGGGCTCTCCTCTTTTTGACTGCATTGCCAACAACAGTTCTCGCCGAGATAGTTTTTGGAGCAACGAAGGTACTGCCCTTCCCAAATGTTAACCAAAAACGGGAGACATGAAGATGCTATGTTTTACCCCGTAAAACCCACACTCTAAACTAAAATGCAAAAATAACAGCGTCTGCTTTCTGCGCACGATGTCCCCAAATAAACTGAAATTACAAAGAAAAAATATATTACTCAGAAATAACCTGTGCCGTATATTTCGCAGCACGCTAATATATTTTTTTTTATTTCGCGAGGGTTGTGTACATGTATCCAAAAATATACCATTTTTTTAAACCATGTAATCATAAATGCAACACAGATGCAACACAGATGCAAAAATCCCAAAAGCTGACGTTAAAGAAGAAGAAAACGCGAATCTCACAAAACGATGGCAACACATGGATGGGTTCTGGGCTCGAAAGTGCTAACGACTTATCATATCGCAGAATAATAAAAAAAGAAATATATCAGCAATAGTGTCTGCATATTTGAGGGATTTACAGAACAGTGAGGTAATAGGACATCCCTAAGGTGACGCAGAATTCACGATTAAGTAATTAAACATTTGTTTCGGGTGTTAAAAAGCTTTTTAATGTATATTTTGTCGTTCTCGACGTGGGCGTCGACGGACATAGCGCCGCTGCTTGCGCCCCTGTCGAGGTGAGGACTACTTTTTACACGTTGTAGCGACACTATATCGCGCTATAGACTCGTAAATTTTTTCCCGCATGCAGCCTCGAGCGAGTTGTTTCGAATGTCGGTGCAAGACAGAAGCAACGGCGCAGCAATCGCGGCATGAGAACCGACTGCGCCTCGATCTGGCCGACCGCGCACACTCTGCTGTAAAGTGAGCGTGGGAACTCCGAGCCCCGTCAGCTCACTAGTGTTACAAGAGGCTGCTTTATCGTTCAGACCTTGCAAACGCCTGCGGAGCCATTCCAGTGCTTGGCGCATCTCCCGCGCAGCATCGCAACCTTTTTGGCGCCAGATAGGCCAAGAGAGCCCGTAGCATGGGCTGCGGTTCATACTAAGTTGAAGCAGAGTAGCCGCGAAGTACGTGAACCGTTGCGACGATGTGTGATGTTGAAAAATAAACAGAGAAAAATTATCTCGCGGTTTTTCCAGTTTCCGATGTCGCGATTTGAGGCATGAATGCTGTAAATGTCATCGAGGGATCAATATGTTGACTCTATTATTGCGTTCATTCGGCTCGCACTCTACACTCATGAACTGATCTTTTGATTTTTGAGACTTGCATTTTCTAGTGAGCTTCGTGAGAACGCCAGTAGTTTCTTGGCGCACCGAATCCTGCAAAGCCAATAAACTCCACCCAAAACCACTCCGTTGTAGTTTCGTGGGATCCTGAGGCCAGTGATTACAGTGACGCGTTACAATTTTTTTTCATTTTTGGTGACCGCCCGCCTGTCTACCCTGGTCGGCTCGGAGCAAAAAAAGACAAAAGACGCCAAGAAAATCCCTTCCCTGGCAGTTTCGTGTAATTCCGGTACCCGGGAAATACAGTGACCCAAGCAGCACATCTTTGCTGGGCCAACATTGGCACAGCTGCAAGCGGCCAATTGTCAAATAAGTTGGCCCTTCGTTGGCCATCATGGTAGAAATCGGATTGGCATTGGTACCCCAGCCAACACTTGGCCAGCATGGAGGTGGCCAACCACTGCCATTGTAGGAAAAGGCAAGAAAAAACCATGGCCCAATTGGGTTAGCCAACTCGTTTTTGCTGTTGGCCCCACCACTACACCCATGCGCTCCTAAAAATGCCCGTGCGTCTACTTTCCTGCAGTGCACCCAGGGAGCCAGTCACTGTAATCTATGTAGGAACCTTGGCAAATGAGCAGGCCAATAATGTTTAGACCTAAAAGCGAAGTTTGCATTAGGGCACCGAGCTTAACAATCCACGTTGCTCAGTGTCCATCGCAGGCTTCATTTTAGGTCTAAACGTTTTCAGCCTCTCGTCTTCCTCCCTGGATGGCAGTGGTCGGCTCTCCAAGTGTTCTGCAGGAAAATAGACGCACAAGTACTTTTCACCTATATGAAACGCACAGTTGATGGACAACTGGCAATATTCCAAAGCATGAATTAGCACATATATCAAGGGATAGCTCCGTGTGCTGGCCACTTATCTAGTACATGCTGAACGTGACATACAAATAATAAAGTGAACAACGCACATCCAAGACTTAATTTTTACTTAAGATTTTTCTCCCATGCACAGCGCATGGTACTCACAATCAGTGTATTCACAACCCATGCAGTGCATATGGAGATTCCTCACATATGTGATATTCCATAGTTGGGAATTTTGCTAATATTTAATCAAGGCTCATGTCCTTTGACGAGTCTTGTTCTAGCGCTACAAAGAATGACAAATTATCAACATATTTGTAAACGTCACTGGTTCCCTGTGAGAAGTTTTATTATGAACAATTAGGCTATACATATGAGCCCAAAATTATTAACAAAAATTGGTGAAAGGCCATCACATTGAGGCAAGTAACCTAGTCGTCAGCAAAGGAAAAAAATATTTTTTAAACAGTTTAGATGAAAAAAGGATGTCATGGGACAATTTTACAACGAAGAAAAAAAATTTTAGAGCTATATTTACGGCGTTACACGAATTTGTAGTTGGCGCACGCGGGCGCCAACTGCAAATTCGGCGGCGGTCCTTATTTATCACGTGGTGCTTGCTTTCTTTCAAAACCATTCCCATGGCCTCTAAAAGTAACTTATTCATCTTTGTTTGAAGTATAACAAAAAAGAAAGATTAATAAGTAACTTTTAGAGCCCAAAGGAAACTCCTGAAAAAGCGCGAGCAGACGTGATAGACGGCGGCGCCCCGAAGCAGAGAAACTTGTCCGGCGGCGGCGACGAACTACAAATTCTTTTTGTGCCTTAAATATAGCTCAAAATATTTTTTTCTTCATTGTAAATCCATTTCATAATATTCTTTTTCCACCTAGCCTGTTTAAAAATAGTTTTTTTTTCCCTTTGCATGTGTCCTTTAAGGCTCCACAGGCTGGTTTGAAACAGAAGTTGGCTTCCTCCGAGCGTCTCGTCCACCGTTGCGGTCAGCCGCGAACTGGAACCAGGCCTTCGTTGTTACCTTGACCGATGTGGTTGTAGCACCACTGAAATGGCTGTGGACTGCAGCTGCAAAAAGAAAAAGGCGCACGTTTTGTATGTTATAATAATCAGTCAGCCCTAAAGTTTCATATTCCGTTTCATAACATGTAGGAACGGTTGCGGTTAGCGATTATGCTCTTACCAAACAGCAGCTTCTGTAGCCACTTGTATTAACAAAACGCAGCCTCCTCCCCTCTTGATCCCCTCCAACTTATTTTTTTTGCTGTTTCATTATCAATTAGTGAGCGCAGCACTCGGCGCGTTGCATCCTTCTCATCTGTGCCACCAAACTTGGAGCAGTACCAACCTGCAAGAATTTTAAATCCTGTGTTACCACCAAGCATGTAGCCGCTTGAATGTGGTTAGATCTAATGACAGTTACCATGGACTCCAAGCTCTCCTTCCCTCTTAAAAGTTGTCCAGTTCCATGACATCAGCAACACTCGACACGGGCAGCTGTGGGCATCCTTCAGAAAGTTGTACGCAGGCAGACTGCGCAAGCCCGGGCATCACAAGGCGATTCAGGGCCCTAACCTCCAACATGAGTTCTGCCTGCTTCTCAAGCATTTTCTTTTCGAAGGCTACAAAGGGAAAATCGTTAATTAAGCCACGCTTCATTCCAATTGTTTCCATGAGCAGTTAGTTACCACTCACCTGCAATACGGGAGAGCAGCCCCTGCAGGGGCCCCCGACTATATATATCAGCATGGCAAAAAGGTGTACAGCACAGGTGTCGTTTTAGAAATCATTCTAGTCAGAAAAAAATAATGCTGCCTTTGAGGTAAAGCCATGAACGAAAGAGACTGGAACGTCCGTTTACGTTTGACAGTCTAGCGGAGGTAGAAGTAGCCTTTGTCCACTTAATACATATGTACACAAATTTAACATACTGCATGCCAACCAGTTTCCCTTCCCTAACATGACCAGTAAGGACTTCATATGCGTTAGCATTAGATGACTCACTAGAAGGAACAGCTGATGGTGCCTGTCTGCGGACAAAACAGTGCAAAGGACGAGCACAACCATCTCGTGCCGAGTGGCAGGGCATGACATGCTGGGCCGAGTCTGAACTTGCAGGTGTGTGGAGCGCGTACAAATTGGTCTGAAAAAAATGAAAGGAAGATTCATTGGTGGATCCTTAGGAAATGCGTTAACATGACCCTTGGGAAACGCCACACGACCCCCTTTGACCCTGTAACGAAGCGGAAAAGAAACAGCAAAAAGAAAGCCCAAACAGAAAAGTGGAGTGGTCAGCCTTAGCGTTTTTCAAAGGGGGTTGTGTATGGCGTTTCCCAAGTGTCATGCTAACACATTTCCTAAAGATTCACCCATGAATCTTCCTTCAATTCTTCAAGACTGTATCCATGCACGACAACAATAAAATCTTAAGGGTTTCTTGATGCCACATCATTCTTACCATGCGAGCCTTGGCAGTGCTGCGAAAGTGGCATGATTGAGTGAATTGAGGAACACGTATTGAAATATGCAACAATATTTAAAGATGTAGCTTTTGAAATAGTCTCGGCTTACCAGAAAGAGCCATAAAGTGGGATGGTTGTGAAGCTCCAATTGCAGGCTGCTGCATATGATATTCACGTATGTTGCCTTCATGAAATATCAATAATAAACTTAGTTTGAACCTTGCGGTTTCACATTTTTCACTGTTAAATAGCCACAGTGTTACAAAGCAGCATTTATACACTCGTGAGGTAGATATAATCTCACATGCGTGGCAGAGTTGGCAACACACTCGGTTTCCACCTTGAAGCCCACGGTTTGATTGCTGCCACCAGTCAATTTTTTCTCTTTGTTAGCCTTGCTGAAATGTTCCTGTCTTTTCTGTTTGTCTTCAATGTCCCTCTTTCCTTATCGTAAATTAGTAACCAACACGCTCAACCTTCTACATTTGCGAGACTGCCCGTGTATTCTGGCCTAGAATGATGGCAACCCGCGTGGGTGCATAAAATGAATCATAATTTATCGCATGCACTCAGTCTTGCACTAGCATTCGATCCTCACTGCCATACCAACATTAATGGCCTAGTGAAAAATATTATACGAACCTGTTTACAATATCCCTATATGACTTACGGGTCCTCATATGTTTATTGGGCATGTTCGTATAATTTCATATAATATTTCTACTAGGGTGTCGCCGTCCCAACTGTCTTGTTTGTAGACACAGGTTTGCCCTATCAAACGTTTGATTTCCGTTTTAGTTCCTTGTCTGATCCACAATGACAATAGTCCCTGCTTACCAGAAGCCGGAGAATAGGAGGCTTCTGAGGGTCCTATTGAAGGCTGCATCAGATGATATTCACGTTCGTTGACTGTATATGATATGAATTAAAGGCTTAGTGTGAACCCTGCTGTTGTACCGGATATTGCAAAAAAACACTAAAATGGCCCGAAAAAATCTGTAACTTACGGAATCAAGTAGTAACTGTTCTCAAAAATGTCGGTCATTGGTCACATTTTTGTGCATTTTTGTGTGAATTGGAGTTCAGACTTCAAATTTTAGCGCAAAATGTGACCTGTGACGGACATTTTTGAGAAGAGTTTCTACTTGATCCGTCAAGCTTCTTCTGACTTGTGCGGGCCATTTCAGTATGTAATTTTGTTTTCCCGACAACTTGTACATTCCTACACCGACAAACTGTCCCAATCTGTTGCAAAACAGCAATTACACACGTGGATGCAGAAACATTATATAATGTAAACGATTTAATTTTCGCGAAATCAATATTTCGCGCTTTAGGTCAAAACTGATGTTTTGAAATAATTCCCGGGTTCTAATTTTCGCGACGCGGTGAGACCTCAATATAGATTTCAATGTATTCACATTTTACAGGAATTGTTCGCGGGACCTATTTTTCGCGAATTGTAGGCGATTCGCAAAAATTAGGTCCTCGCGAAAATTAAGTCGTTTACAGTACTTACCAGAATGAGCCAGAGAATGGAAGCTTGTGAGGGTCGAACCGCAGGCTGCGGCAAATGATATTCACGTATGTTGTCTGCATGAAATATCCATTTGAAACTTAGCACAAACCCTGATATCTTAGACTTTATTTCATAAAAAAACAAATGATTAACTGTAAAATGGCAGGGACATGATAGCATACCGTTGAGATCCCACTGCTCCATCCTTAATGGTGGTTCGCTTGCACAGCCTTGTAAAATCGAAATAAAGGAACAATGAATTTCAGAATAAATCCCAAACACAAATTTAATCTACATACCACTTCCATGCCATTCAGCTGAGGCAGGAGGCCGAGTGGAGTTTCCTAGATCTCGTCGTTCTGTGTGAAGAACATTTGTTAGATATTAAGAGAGTGCAAAGGTGGTATTGACTTGGGTAATATTAAATCTTCATAGCAAAGCCGAATTATGCGCACTGCAATTTGATTAGGTGGTCTTCGTATTTAGCTGATCTAGCTTAGATGGCGGACAACTCCACACTCGTTTATAAATATGCCAGTGCGTTCAGTGCTTCTGCCGTCAGACGATTGACCGCCAGCCGAGTTGGAGGGGCTCTGCCCTTATTTTCCTTCTTACAATTGCACAGCCTCGTGACGCCCTGTAAAGTGCACATGCCCGGCTCGTGCCTGTAGGCAGCATCTTGGTTGTCGAGTGACACCACCAGTTTGCAAGCTAATATGTGCTACGTAACCATTTAAAATTGAAAAATTGCATAAAAGCCGATGAAATATAGGGCACATGTAGGTTAAATTACCTAGAGCAAGCAAAGTTTGTAGAGAGTGCACACAAAAAAGGTTAAAAGTGATCATGCTTGACTATGCAACTGTCAGGATAATTTCTAAATTACAAGGTGATTTCCTGGAAATAGAAATTGTTAGATGCTGAACATACTTGAGGGAACCAATGAGGCAGGCATGGGCGGTTGGGGAAGATGATACTTCATCAAAGAGTCAGGCTCCTCGTCACTTTCAGATTCAGAAATAGACCCTTTCCAGAATTCAGTCTGGCCACTTTGATCACTATCATCATCATCTGAAAACGGCATATGTGCTATACTAATGGCGGCCTTCTGTTTACAGATGAAGGAAGAAGTTGAAGATGCTCCTAAGCAGATGATTCGATGCCTTTACATTCTCGAAGTTAGCGCGACGTGAAGCAGGAATTGGACGCAAGAGCTGCGTAAGCGTTCATTCCTAAGTCGGTTCCAGTCAATCTGTTAGTAGCGCTCACTCGGCTTCAAAGCACCTTGATGTATAGGACTCTATCAAGGCGTCTATGTGGGTTGGCGCTTCGTTCCGACTGGCTGCATTTGTTTCGCCACCGACACTAAAAGAGATCGAAAAATAATTGTAGTGAAGCGCACATTTTCGTTTACCGTTGACCTTTAAGTGACGGTGCCCCATTAAATACTGCAGACCACAGGTTCATTGCCGCCATTAGTATAGTAAAAGATAAACTGCCATTTGAGTCACCAGATGGCACTGCATTCCGGAAGCGGTCTATTGCCTTCCTTTTCCGCACATGTCTTGAGCGTTCCCCACTACTTTCATCGGTGTCAAGGTTTGATGTTTCTTCAGCTTCTTTCAGCTTAGCTTGTGCAGCTGTCAAAGTTCCTGGGAAATCAACCAAACATTCAGTGGTCATGTCTTTATTAATTTCTGCAAAAGAAGAAATCACTTGATTACTCACCTTCAGTCCTTAAAATCCTGGCCGGATGCCGAGTCCAAGATTCATGTGGAGTGACATACTTGCTCATGAGCTGATTTCATTCCTTTGTACTCTTGCATGGACGCCAGCGGGCGAAAACAACCTTTTTCACACACTATCCATAACGTAGGAACTACTGCCAAGCTTGAATCAGAAGAAAACTCTATGATGCTGTAACTGGAGCAGAAATACATAAACAATATGCATGTGAGCCTCTGGGATCACCATATCCTGGTGCCCCTGGTTATAAACTAATAATATTTAGAAAAGGTGCCTGAGAGGAAAGAAAGCAAACTTTTCTTTGAGTGGCAAAAGCATCCCTTTAACAACGACCTCTGTTGGTTCAATAGCTATGAAAGTAGATGAAAGGTCTGATGCACAGCAAATTGAAAGAAGTCTGGATGAATATGATACGTATACAGGTCGGACACCGAAGTAAACTCCTGACAGATAAGCCTGAGTTGGGAGGCAGAAGTCTGGATGTTCTTGACCTTGAGCACACGGTGACCATCAAGAAGAATGTGCCGATCTGCCTTGTTAAGACTGAGCATAAAGCCCTTAATTTAGGCTTTCTCGAACTGTCCATCAGCCGGTCCGAGTGTAGGTCCGTCGCTATGCCGTGTCGATGCTACAACCCTGTATATTGCCTCCTTGCCTTGCATTTCTGCGTGCCTCGAAACTCTGCATGCAATGTCTTCAGACACACGTCGATGTAGTTGCTGCAAGGGCTTGTTGCCAGACCTGATGTAACGCTTAATCCTATAGAGGTATGCCTCAAAGGGAAAGCTGCTGAAATTGTCAAGAGGGCCCAATAGACGGCAGTCAGCAACCAAATGAATAAGGGAGTGCATGTTGTACACTATGCTCTCTTTGCCAAAAAGAGATAGGCTCATCCGAACGAAGAAGTGCAAATGTTGCTCAGCATAGTCCAGCAAATGCTGCAGTGAAGGTGTCAAGAGTATGGTTACACAGAAATGAAACACTAGAAAGTGTTCATAAAGATCATTTCGCAACGAACCATGCAGAACGACCGGTCCTCCATAAACAACAAAAAAGCGACACTCAATAGCCTTCCATTTGTCATAGTCGCTGAGGCCTCGACACTTTCTATGAAATTCCACTGGAACGAAATCCCTGAGATCTACCAACCTTTGGGAAATGGAGGCTACAGAGTGGGAACTCATTTGCACTTGCAGTGGTCCCTTAATCCAAAGCTCTGGAAGCTTCATTCCAACGCCTAAACAGACAAGATGTAAGTAGTCCAAGGGGAATCGTTTTACCATAGGGATGCCAATATTTGCAAATGGTGACACACTTTTCTGATGTCCTTCATCCAGCTGTCTTGCAAAAGAGCCATCTGTTCTTAAGGGAGCATTTAAGCAAGGGAATGTCATCCTTCCATGGAATTCACCTTCAACTGTATATTTATCACATCCCGCATAAGCATTGTGAGACACTGTCTGTTTTACAAATGCCCGAGCAGGGGCGTCGCAGACAAGTGCCCTTAGTGCAAAAGTGTGGCGAGTGGTTTGATAGTCCAACCCATAAGCCAGGTATCTTTCAAGCTCTCCAATGCATGGTCCAAGAAATTCTTCAGCAGATGCAGGTTTTTTCCCCGTTCCACAGAAAACACCAATAATAAAAACCGACCTTAGCGCCCTTTGTGAGGGATGATGAAGAAGCCCGAGAATGCACCAAAAGTGTTTTGAACTGTTCCGAAACAGGAGTAGGCAATCAACGTTCAACGAAACTTCAATATTTTGTGGCGCTAAATAGCCATCGGTCCAGGACCTGCTTAATTCCATTCGCTAGGCCGAAATGGTGGTATTCCCCGCCGCCAATCGCTATCACTGAGCTTGCTCTATGTGCTTCAAGAAGGGTAAGAGCAGTCCTTGGCAGACCAGGACTTTTCTTGCTCAGAATAGGTAGGAGAGCATCGATGCTCGTATGCTGGACATTGCAATCGACAGCCCACTCTCGAAGACTTGCTACTACGTCCTCTTGAGACCCTACGGAACTGCTCCAGTGATGTCTGAATTTGTAGAGCAATCGCAAGACACAGACGCGTCGCTGTCTCCCGGCTCAAGAAATGCGGCAGAATGACGTGATTGAAACAAAGCGACAGGTTCGCAAACCGGCTCGTCGCTCTCGACGGGCGAAGAAAACGTGGAGTTCAAGCATTCTGTACCTGAGGTACGCTGACCAGTAGCTTCCTTGGGTCTTGGCGAACAACTTTCTACAAAGTCAGAGCTACGAATAGTTTCTAGGGACGCTTGGCTAGGCCGATTTGCGAAATGGGATGACGCAGAGCTCCAGTCTTCGAACTCTCGCTACAAAAGAAATTCGGCGGTTTCAATGTCATCAAGGTCGTTCAATACGCTCTTGCTTATTAGTTTACGTCGCTCGCGACGGTACTTCCGCGCGTTGTCAGACATTGTAATAAGCGCGGGGCGCGGGCTGCAACGACGTACCTGCTCTCTCGACAGTCTATCGACATTGCCTCCATAAAAACAAAATAATGCTATAATGGCTATACACAGTTATTGGTGTCACAGCTCTTGACACACGAACTCACCTCCGATACAGTGTACCCCTGACGACCAGGAGTGCGCACTCCGTATGAAAGAAACGTAACCGCTTAACCGTGTAACGGTAAGTACGCGCGAACTATCGGCGACCCGACCCCCGGCAGCACGAACAATGGCAGAGGAAAAGGCGCGAAAAGCTCGAAAGGCGCCGCCAAGCCAAAGGTAGCCAAAGCCAAAGGGCGCTATTGAAGCGCCACTGCGTCACCGTGCAGAACAGGGCAACTACGTAAAACGTATACATATAACACGTAATAAATTTAGTGAGTTTATAATAAATAGTAAACGGCACCTATCTTCGGTTGGCCTTTATATTTTATCATTCAAATAATGAAGATAATTACAATTGAAGAAACAAATCTTCCTCACGCAGAACCGCGGGACACTCGGCCAAATCGCCTACTCAGCGTCAGCGAGCTCGCCAACAGTGCCAACGTTGGTCATTCGCAGGGCCCATGGCGAAGGGCCATCAGTGAAAGCCAGACATGTACAAATTACTCAAAAAAGGTAATTAAGTTAAGTCACTGAGTATCGACGCCAAAAGTGATTGGAGTAGAGTAGAAATTACGCATTTGCAACAGTAATTGACTAAACTACTAACTACTGGGAAAAGTAGCGAGTTACTTTGAAGTTACTTTCGAAGTTACTTTTTTATATTGAACAGCGGTTTTGATCTGTGAATGAACAGCAGTTTTGATCTGTGAAAAACCCTGCGAGACTAAAATAAATGCAGTCATCTTATGGCTTACGATTTCCCCAAAATAGTTTATTCGCTCGCGTACTATCAAGAACTTTCAAAGTTCTTGATAGGAGAATTTTCCACTTTTCCTCCTAAAGACGTCCCCAGTCAAGCTGAAAAGACGTTCCACCGACGGGCTGGACGGAATCGCAGCGTTGAATTTGAGAAACAGGTTGTGCAGGGTCGGGTAAGCGAGTGTCGGAATCTTAGCTGTCCATGACGAAACATGAGAGGTTTGCCTCGAGTAGGGGGTCTTTTATAACAAACTCCCCTCCTTCTTTTTTTTCCCGGCAAGTTGAGATTGTTATGACTGGCCCCTTTTTATTCCCGCGACGTTAGGAGAGTACGCTGAACGAGTGCACCTGACCGTCAAGGGATCAAGTCTCGCGCCACGACGATGAGATCATCCGGACGACTGCGCGTCTCGTTGCAGTGCTGGTGCTACGCTACTGAAAAAAAGAAAAATGTTGGTGTTTAACAGAAGATGAACCGAAGTATACTTCGCCGGTGACGCCGGGTCCAACAAAAGGATCTCCCAAGGGCAACTCACTATCCTCGCCGGCGACTATGGTGTCCTGACGCGCCTGACACGGTAAATCGTCTTCAACAAAGAGGAAATCTCCCTGGCATGGAAGGTCGGAAGGACGCGAAGGATTACGTGAACAAGCATTGCCGCTCGTACAGTTGCCGTTGGAAGCGGGAACGTGCTCCCATGAACTGATTATCCGTGTCTGGGTTTGTGCGCGGGGGAGTCCGGCTTTGCAAAGGCGTATGCACTGACGACAAGGCGACCATTGGAACAGGCGCCCAGCTGTGAGGTCATTCCAGTGGCGCTTCCCGTGGAACACCCAAACCGCTTGAGGCACAACTCACTAAAGGTAGACAACAGGAAAACAACAAACCTCGGAGTGTCTTTCATGGTTGCAGCTGGAGACGCGGCGCCTGCGTGCATTACCGGATTAGGTCAATACCCGTCCAGGGCTTGTTAAGCACCTCTTTCTGCGCTCGTGCGCGCCGGTGTTATGTTTTGGCTGCTCGTCGCCCAACGACGTCTGTGATGCAGTTTCTACGGTTGCCGAGTATAAGTGCGTGGAAACAGAATGTGAGGGGGCCCCTTTTTCGGGAATGCCACTTCATCTGCCGGCGTCTTATTTATTTCTGCGCTCAAACTTCCGTGATGTGCAAAATTAGCACTAGATTTCGAAAGTAGTTAGTAATTTGAGTAGAAGTTACCTGAAAAAAGTAGTTAAATCAAACTACTAATTACCCAAATCAAGTTGTAATTGAAAGTTACCAAGTTACTCGGAAAAGTAGTTAAACTACAGTAGTTTGAGTAGAGTAGTTGAACTACGTCCAAGTCTGAGTGAAACCAACGGTGAAACTTGTAGCGGTGGCCAATGGCCAACCTGGCCAACATAGCATCAACTACTTGCCAACCATTGGTCATTAGTAGGGCCTAGACGAAAGCTGCGTACTTGGCCATGGGGTTCATAAATTCGGGCCATCAATAGAACCTGTATTGGTGGCCTACGGCCAACCTGGCCATCTTAGCATCGACCGTTTGCCAACGGTTGGTCAGTGGATTGTGCTGCTTGGGGAGACGCCATGCTGGCAGTTCACCGAATTCCCTGGGCAGTCCCGGTCCAGTCTAGTATGGCCAAGGCCAAATCTTGGCCCTAGGGTGCCTACATGCTTCGGCCGCTCCGTGTAGGCACCCTACTTGGCCCTATCGCTAGTCTAAGCAAGTGTGCTGCCTGAGTGTACCCTGTTGTAAACTTCGTCATCAAGAATCTATTCAAAATACAACATTTTAATTGACACCTTTCCCTCAAATAGGTATTTAATAAAGTTTGCCAATCAGTTTTAAGTCATGAATAACTTATTTAATTACAACGTCTTCCTAGCAGCCTTTTTATCAAGACGCCTTCTGCCAACAGTGACCTTCATTGCCTAGAGTGCTTCATTCGTTTTTAAAGCTCGGTTCTAGAAAACGAGGCACCCTGATACTTTGCGCCAACACATTTTCAATGTTGGTAACCCGTTGGCTAAGACAGGCCAACGTTGGTCAGCCTAAGCCAATCGATTACCAATGTTGGTAGCCCACTGGCTAAGACAGGCAATTGGTGGCTAGCTTAAACCAATCGATTGCCTACGTTGGTAACCAATTGGCTCTATTACAGTTTATATTTCTACGGGCGTTATCACTACCGTAGTCATTACTGCAGTTGCCGTAGTTTGTACGCACTTTAAAGTCATTTTTAAGCAAGCAGAATTAATGCTCAGCTCCTTCTGTTATGTGTTGTGTGATAACCCTTCTTTGCAGATTGAAATGCGCATCAACTTTATGTCACCTCCAACCTCAAACATAGGGCGTTCGAGATGTTAATTCAACGCGATTTTTTATTCGTGAAGACATGTAACTGCTTAATCAATCGCTGGATATTTGTTTAAGGTTTTATTTTGTTGCTAAAATATAATTGCTTTTTATTTATTTTTAATTTTGTCCGGTTTCGTCTGAATTATAGGCAGTGTTTTGCGGCACAGCAAAACGGGTTGCTTTGAGATTTTCAAGATCACGTACAGCTGACAATACAGACGTGTCCTAGGTACTGGGGAGGCGGCTGGAGCTTTCGGGGTTGAACCCTGCCTGCCTCCTCCCCCCCCCCCCCCCCCCCCCCCCCGCCTTTTGGAAAGGTTTCCCGGCTGCGTCGCTAAATGGGCATAAGAGAAGAGGCACTATGCTTTTTGCCGTATAAACATATACACAAATCGAAGGAAGCGTGCATTTTGTATTTCGTGTGGAATTTACTGAGCATAACTATCAGTTCTGGGAAGACGCGTGTTAGTTATAGTCGGTGAAAGGTGGTAGAAGCTCCTCCCATCTCTTTCCATATTTGTAGATCGAAAGATCGGGAGGAGGCGAACTCCTCCGCAGCGTTTACTTTTAACCTGTCACCGACTACGGTTTCTTTCTTCCTGGACGTTCAAAATTGCTGCAGCTCGGAATGCATACAGCGTCCTAATTCAGTAGCTAACTTGTTCTGCGTGTGAAAACGGAAGAATCGTTCCCCCCAGAGCCATAGCTACAGACTGTTCTCAGCGTGCGCGATCAGGACATTAAAAGAACTAAGCCAATTAATTATAACATTGGTAAGCCACTAGCTAAGACAGGCCATTGTTGCCCAGCCTAAGTCAATCGATTACCAATGTTGGTAATCGATTGGTTTAGGCTGGCCAACATTGGCCTGTCTTCGCCAATCGGTAACCAATGCTGGCAACTCAATGGCTAGCATAGACCAATGTTGGCCAGCCTAAGCCAATTGATTACCAATGTTCGTAACCAATTGGCTAAGACAGGTTAATGTTGGCCAACCTAAGCCAACCGATTACCAACGTTGCTAAGCCGGTGGCTGAGATTGGCCAATATCGGCCAGTCTAGGCCAATCGATTGCCAACGTTGGTAAGCCATTGGCTGAGATAGGCCAATGTTGGCGAGCCTAAGCCAATCGATTGCCAACGTTGGTGAGTCGTTGGTCAAGTCAGGTCAACGTTGGCCAGTATATTCCAGCGTACCACCAAAATTGGTTGTACGATGGCCACATGGGCCCAACATTGGACCAATGTTTGCCAATTAAATGCCAATGTTGGCCCGACGTCGTGTGCTGTCTGGGACGTAGGAGGAGGTTTAGAGAACCTCATAAACAAACACCCAGCGCAGCTTAAAACACGTTGCTCATTTTGTGTGTCGACTAAGCCCGCAGTGAAATTGGGTAGCGTTGTCTGGCAGCTGGCACGGTTGACGCAGTTCCGACTTCCTCTCGAACTGTTTCACCACGCTCGTCGGGTGTGTAGTCGTTAGATGTAGCAATTAGTCGTGACTCTCTCGCTGGCAGGTGGGACTCGCAGACCGTTTTGAAGGGGTTCCCCACGCGCTTGGGTGAGTAGACGGGCTCGAATCGAGCTGCTCATTAAACGCTCTTTTTTGTACATTTGGGCTGGCGTAAAGCGATGCTCACACTGCTAATACATATTAAAAAAAAAAAAACAGTATGGACACACTGTTCCAGGCGTGTCTCTTTCTCGTAGGATGACCCTATTACATTGATCATACAAGTACTGCATGCAGTCATGTTCGACGCATCGATATGTATGAAGAAAAACAGTCCGAGTGTTCTTGATGCGTGTCCGACGTTACTTCTTCCGTCATGTCTGCAGGGACCGCAATTTCCATTGTAGGATGTATGAGCAGTGTGACAGCGGCTTAAGAAACCTGGAAGTTGTTAATTCATTAAATATTTATTTATTTGTGTCCTTATCTATAAATTTAATTCTGCAGACTGCGTGTGTCTGAGCCGGATGGACAAACAAGAAAATAAAACTCACGTAAGTACATCAAACGTATGTGACAATGAATGGCGCGTCGACGAAGTTGCTTATAGAGTAGCTTAAAGGAGTCTCATCTCCTGAAATAGTCGGCATTCGGTGTAGTGCCGTCGTTATTGCTTAGCCTTTTTGAACGGCGCCTTTGACACACGAATCTATCTCTGTTCCGCTGGGTGACTGAATTCGGTACAAATGTAGCATAGCACAGACTTGATATTTCCGTGCAGGCCCGTGCAGCTGTTTACACGGAGAGTGGCCGACGGATCGTACCCCACATAAAATCGATCTTGGACTATCAATTTTACATGCTACGGCATTTGTTAGAAAAAGTCAAAGAGCAAAGGTGCATTAGTCAAAATAAACCTAATAATTTCGTGCAGATTAAATCCTACCCACAAAATCATAATCTGGCGGGAAAAGAAGTTGTTCTAAGTGTCCATCCCCACGTTCTCTCTGGACCTCTTCTCTCCTTCTGTCTCCACAGGAGAGCGTCTGTGAACTACTCCCCACAGAAAAAAGGAAAGTCTCTTTTTTTTTTTCTCAAACTGAACGAAGAATCAAGGGAGAAATTTGTTCTTTCTATATGCTCGTGTATAACACTGCCAAAAATCGGGCGAAAAGAGCTCAAAATTCGGAACATGGAAAAATGCTTCCAGACTTAAAATAAAAACGAGCAGATTTACTGCTTGCAAATTGCGCGCATGGTTTCATTAAAATCATGCATGCCATGGGCTAGCGCACACCAACTTCGAGCACGCGGAGCGAATCCTCGTGCTGCAGAACCTAGGAATTTTGGATTCAATCCCCATCCCTGCCCGTTTCGATTTGGACGAGCATCGCACCGGCATGCAGTCGTTTATCACTACTGCGTGGTACACGCTAAAGACCCCAGTCTAGCGGTTGTACCGCACTGGCTAATAAATTGCTCGTCTACAGCCGAGAGACAAGTCGCCCGATGAGGCAGACTAACTTCCGGCTGTATAAACATACACACACCCCAATTGTTTTCTTACAAAAAATGCATGCCATTTTGTTCTCATAAATATCCAGGCTTTTTTTGTGTGCTAAAAATGAAGTGCTAGCTTTAGAATTTTATTTCCCCAATATTATTGAGATCCGTGAGATTCTCTGGGTTTTTTCGCATGCATTTAATCCTTAACAGATTGATGGCCTCAAAGTAACACTCCCCAGAAAACACAGCGCTGATCATTATCTGACCAAAACATGGTTCACCGATCGGTCACAAATGCAGCTTCAACGTTCAACATGACATGGTTGTCCATTTACCCTTTTCCCATTTCTATTCGGTGACAATGAATCTTGAGGGTGGTTCACAACCCTGTAAATGGGGCACTTTAAAGACGTCAGAACGAACATTATTAAAGGATTCACGAGCCAGCGCAGGCTGATGGGCCGAAATCGCAAGGTGATCTGCCAATCTCTTAACGGAGTTCTTTTTGAAGGCCTCTAACGTGCGCTACTGAGAGGAGTCCCAGACTAACAGATAAACGACGTGTGCTTTGTGTCCCAGAGAATGATGGAGAGAGACCGACCCGCGATCCAGATCATTGATGGCTTCCGCTTGCCGGGATTCTTCTCCGAAGAGGTCTACCGGAGCGGTCTTCGCTATCAACCAGAGGACAGCGACATCATACTGGTCACCTTCCCCAAGTGCGGGACTCACTGGGTGCTGGAAATCGTCAAGGCGTGCTTCCGAGTCTGCAGGGGCGTCACACCGGGATGGGGCTTTCTTGAGAAGCACGGTCTGGACGGCATCCTAAAGGCCGACCGACCGCGAATCATTTTCACTCACCTGCCCTTTCACTTGGCGCCTTTCTCGCCATCCACCAAGTATATATACGTGGCCAGGAACCCTAAAGACTGCTGTGTGTCTTTTTACCATCACACAAAAAGAAATACAGATTACTGTTTCCAAGATGGAACTTTTGACGAGTATTTCGAACTTTTCATCGAGGGCCTCACGGACTCCGGCAGTTACTTTGAGAACCTTCTATCTTGGTACGCCAAGAAAGACGAGCCTAACGTCCTTTTTTTCACGTACGAGTCGATTCATGCTGACATGAAGGGATCTGTGCTGAAGATGGCTGGTTTCATTGATGGAGAACTCGCTGAGGAGCTTGCGGAAGACGAAGCAAAAATGGCGGCTGTAATTGACAGTACGAGTATGACAGAGATGGTGAAGGATTGGGGAGTACAGTTCGTGAGGAAAGGCGTCGTCGGAGACTGGAGGAATTACTTTTCGAAAGAGCAGTCCGAGCGACTGGAGAAAAAGTTTTTCAATGAAATGGAAGGTACATCTGTGCCAAGTCTTTGGGATGACGTGGACTGGCGTTTGGATTGTAAAGAGACCGCCTAGATGCTGATGTTTGCCTAATTAGCTAAAGCATAAATGTTAATTACTCTGTTCCGCCTTTCGTCGATAAAAACGATCTTTGTCGTGTGGTTAGTATGCACTAACCACGCGGCCGAAATTGTGTCGTGAGCTGTCTTTGACTACGTCGCTATAAACAAAAGAAAACGCTTGGCGTAGTGAATTTTGGTTATATTATTTTTGCTTCTCTGCCAATTAGGTCGCACCAATACGAAAGCCTAAGAACGCTTCAAATGATATGAAGATAATAAGGCAAGCCATGCATTGTTAAGCTTTCAGTGACTGCAATTCTAACTGAATTTGTATACATATGTAGATTTATTGGGATGGGTCAAATTAATAGTTTGATTTGAAGTATTGCAAGTGACGTGTTTGTAAGTTTTAGTTGTCACTTTCGCCATCCCTTCTACATGTTTCTTACTAAAAATCGCAAGTGCATGATCAGGCATACTTACTAGTAACTACATTTAAACTCAACTCAAAAGCGATGGACATCGTGATGTTGTTATCGTACATGTCACCATTTTGGTTCTTTGTTCAAGCGAATTAAGATAATAGTGCATTAGCCAATTTTTTTCAAATTCGGTAAACGTCCTCTTGGATTCCGTGATAGGTTCAAACTTATGGCTATAATGGTACCTCACAATTAAAAATTTCTTTACACTAAGATATACTGCGATTTTAAGGAGTTTTTATATTTCCGTGTGACTTACGGGAACAATTAAATTAACCATTAAGGTCTGAAGGGTTCAACAAGACTCGTAAATAAGTTTTTACAAAGCATCACATTAATTGAAAAGGGGGCAGTAGTTTTCTTATTGTGTAGCCCATAACGCAAATGTGAGTTATTTAACTCTAAGATTTGTGTGCGCTCTCCAACGGCGCTCCTGGTTATATCACCAGATGGATTAAACCTGGCTGTGTCTAGGGGCATACCTGGGTATGTTGAGGCGGATGCAAACAGAAACACTCACAGACAGGTGGCCATGTTTGTAATAACACACAGACATGCTATAGCAAAAAATAAAAACACACCAACATACAACAGCCGGTCATGGCATTCTTCAGGGGAAAAAAATATATAGTAAAAGCCTGCGCCCCCTTTATTGCCACGCTCGCTTTAAGAACAATAATAACGAGTAGTTAATCCAAGCTAGGTGGGTCACCAAAGGAAAACCATTACCATTAGTGAAGTGAACAACGATCGCCGGAGACGAGGAGACGCAGAAGGCCGTAAACCACCTTCTTGGCGCTACTGCACACGCCGCCTGGTGCGGCGAGGAGACAAATCGCCTCCTGGTCGAGGCGTTAAACTCGAGCACGTTTGGCCCGTCAGGGACCTTGGCTTAATGTAGATAGGAAACAGAACTAAAGAACAAAAACAAAATAAAAATAAATCCTTTTCAAGCAGTCTCCTGCGAAAGGAAAAAAAAAGTAAAGAGCGGCTTCCCTATATCCCCAAGCCCGCTCTAAACACTGAGATAACATGTATATAATCAAAACTACGCGCGTTAGCGGTAAAAACAACAACAACACATTAGTGAAGCGAGCGGCGAGTGACGGAGGCGAGGAGACGACGCGGTAAGCCGCAAACCATCTTCGCAGTGTAACTAGACACGCCGCCTCTAGCAGCGAGGAGACAAATTCCGCACTGGAGGAATATCGGCCTTGCAGGCAGATATTTGATCAGTTAACAAAAATGCTGTTTTCCTTTTTTTTCTGTAGAATTACGCGATGTGATAGCGTTTAGCCTGAACCAACTTGAAGCCTAGAGCGGCCTATGGAGTTTTCTTTTTTAGATGCCAATCCCAAGTGGAGCTAACGAAATAAATTTGGATAATTAACGTGACTTTATTTTTGCATGTGAAATCATTTTTAAAATTACGGTCCACGGTGGTAACATTTAGATACGTATTGATATTACGGTATACGTGAAAGTTGAAGTGTTATGCAAAGGGGTGTATTTTGTTTTTTAACAATGTCTGAATTGTGGCCATTGAAGCGCGTTATCATGGATTTTTTTAGTTTCCTCCATATATCTCATATTGCAGAGCGTGCCATTAATAATATATATCACGTCAGGAGATTGGCAGGTAATATTATTGAAGAAAGCTGCTGGGCACCTCAAAATACGATAAACAGTCCAAACGAAAGGAAAGAGCTGGTACAGGATACTCCGACAAGGACCGTAGCCACCGGGTGAATCGGGACTTTTGTATAAGATGGACATAGTATGCTCCCAAGGCTTCGACGCTTGCGGAAAGTGGCAAAGGGTGATTCGGGAAATATATTTTTAAATTTGTCGTCGGTGTGCATGACATCCAGGGATGGGCAGTATTTCAAATACAAGTATTTGAAATACGTGTTTCAAATACTTTGTGTATTTTACATTTGTATTTAATTACAAATTGGGTAATGTATTTGACGTGTTTATTTAAATACTAAAACGTGGGTATTTCAAATACAATTGTAATTAAATACAATTTTGTGGGCGAAAATACATCCCTCAAATTTATTGTCACTGTTTAGAGCAGGAAGAAAACCATGTCCTGCACCGAATGCAGTGTCTCTCAATCAAGCACAAGCGTTCGGTACTTCGCGATTACGGTGCTAGTCCAGGGCAAAAATAGTGACGGAATCGATGACTAACTAAGTGCCTGTGACAACTTGTGAGCTTTCCAACCTGATTTCCCTTCATATTTTTGCCTGGAACATTCTAAATGCGCGGGTCGTCCAAATATTTGTAACTGGTGCGAGTTGCAACAATAAAATATTCTCTAGCTAGTGCTGCGCGTCTTGGTCGTCTCGGTTCTTTGTTGGTCTATACCAAAATGTAATCGACAAAAAAAGCTGCTCGAAGCTCTGTGCGTTTTCACCTATTACGTCCAAGCTGATTACATTTTTTTGTGATTATATTTCTATTACGTTACTAGAGCCTCGCACACTAACTCCCGAGTGTGCAATGCAAAATTATAATGAGATACCAAGAAACCCGTTGCAGGTGCCCTGAAGTCGCTCACGCAGATTTTGAAGAATGTATTTGGAAAAGTATTTGGAGGAGATCAAATACATTTGGTTGTATTTGTATCTTGTATTTAAATACTTTTTTGGAAATGTAATTAGATTTGTAATTAAATACATTTTTGACGAAGTATTTTGTATTTGTATTTCGATACATATTTGCATGTATTTTGCCCATCCTTGATGACATCTAAATGCCTTTTCAGTATAGAATTTAGGCTTGATATTTTCTAGTAGCGTGGAAACTGAATGAGTGAATAAATCACGTTACCTCAGGTCTCACGATATTAATTTCCCCGCCATATACATTGTGGAAAGGGATTTGGTAAGTAGGTTTCTGAACAGCAGGTTACGGAATATCAGTTTCCCCAACAAACTTAGACGGCAAGCGAAATTGGGGCATAGGTAACGTGGCCAGAACCATAGACGTAAATTGTCCACTAAATTTAGAGGGGAAAGGGAATTAGTGCACAGGCTAAGGAGTGAAGTCACGTGACGTCAATTTGCGCGCTAAATTGAACAAATAAACAATGTTGATGTATAGGACTTGTGACGTCACGTCACGTGAAATTAATGCTCCCGCAGAATTTCGTAGGAATCTGAATTGCTGTTTGGTCACATGACGTCGATTTCGGTGCTAAATTTACCCGGGAAATTGAATTGATGTATAGGTCATATAACATCAGATTTCACTGTGCTTTGGTGAGGGAGCTTAATTTCAAATCACGTGACATCAGTGCCATCACGTGACTTATGAACCAATTCAGTTTCCCGGCTAAATTTAGAGGGAAATACTCGGACGGAGAGAGAGGAATCGACCGCGTAAATGATGACGTCACAACATGTTTCACCGGTCCAAACAAACCGTTGCTAGGGCCGTTGTTATAGACTAACGCTCAGGCAATCTTGGGTAAGTTACTTTTAAAAAGTAATTAGTTACAGTTACAGATAGTTTGTCAAAAATGTATCTAAGTTACAGTTACAGTTACTTAAAAATAAAAGTATCGTGTTGCAGATACAAATACTTCGTCATGGTAACTTAGTTACTTTTAAGAGGCTTTCGTTTTTTTTTTTAATTTAACAGTAAAGTGATTGATGACAGCAGAGAATGACTACGATTTATGTTTATTTGAAACTTTCAAAAAACTCTCAATTTACTTTTTGAGACATACTTTTACCCTCACAGGTTTTTGTTGAATCTAGTGTTTGCCGGCTCGATGCAAAACGAACGAAGTAATAAATTATTTAGTTCGTGTAACGCAGCAGCAACTGCTTTAAAAATATCATCACTAAAATTTTGCCTTATGATGCACATCCTTTTTTTCTCCAAAAAAGCGGGTGCGTTAAAGTGGAGTGCAGTATTTTGGACTAAAAATACTCTCCACAGGGCGAACGTCGTTGAGGCTAGAGAGCGCTGAGTTTCAGCCTTCCATCGTTCCGTCTCCATGCCTTACTGTAGTGTTCAGAAATGCAAGTCGAAACTCACTCCAAGGTGCTTGCGAAGGTTAGAGGAAGAGGACCACCCGGATGCGTATACTTTTTTGCAGTGTTTGCAGCGAGCAGTGAAGTTCTTGCCACTATGTTCGACAATGTCAAAGTGCAGTTCATAGCCGGGCCATGGTATCACCTGCCGTTCGTCGCTTATGGCAGCCTTTCGTTTAAGCGATAACTGTTAATTATCATCCAACTATTTTATTTCCTTGTGTCGACGTTCTCTCTCTCTTAAAGGCCCACGTTTAACGTCGTTTTTCTGCATGGAAGATAATCCTCTTCTAAACTGCGAGGGAGAGCCAATTTGGGGCAAGGTGAGAACAAGATATAGGAAAGGGGACACAAGTGGAAAGCGCGGCGTCGGCCTTTGAACAGTTCACCATTAGGTGTCTCTGTGAGGTGTGTCTGTCGCATGCCTCTTCCATTTATTCAAAGAGGAAAGGCTGAAGCAAGAAAACCACAAAAAAATGAAACAAATGCAAAATGCGTTTTCTGCCTCATGAAAAATAAAAAAAAAATAAAAAAAAACCTCTGCCTTCTGCTGTACCACTTTGCTTCAAGAAAGCATTTTTAAGTTATTCATTTAATCTGTCTCTTATAGTGCTCCGCACATGTACGATCCCGCTGTAGTGGTAGCAAAATAGGGTCGTTTTTTGGAGAAAAGTATTACTTTTCAAAATGTATTTAAGTAATTGATACAGGTGCTTAAAAATTATCAAATAGCAGTTAAAAGTTACGAAAAAAGTAAGGAGTTGCAGTACCGCGATCCAAGTACCGCGTTGCTACCCAAGGCTGTGCGTGAGGTTAGAAATGATTAGATAAAAAGTAAATTTCTTGTGAGCATTGCAATAGGCTGCAGCATTGGGGATCCTTCCAATCATACGAAAGACTGCAGGCGATAATTTTTTTTATTTTTTTAGAACACCAAGTTGGACACAACTAGACGATGCCATGCGTGCCTTCCAAGCAGGCTAGTCCTCTCTGGTCAACTTAACTGATCGCTAAGGAGAAGAAGACGTTCTGTTTTCATTTTGATATTGGCATTTTTTCTATTCTAGCCTAGTACAAGTATTGTAGCAGACTCACTCTATCCTTAGTCACTCGCAACGTCACAATACTCCTCAGTAAGTGTATTTTTTCTGTTGATCTCCCCTATGGCCAGTTACACGTTGGAGATTCCAGGGCACACCTTGTTTTCCCTAGATATATTGCCCTATACGGCTATACATAATTTAGGCATCAGCAGTAATTATAGATGTGCTCCTAAAGAACAATCGAAACCACCCATTTTCCAGTAGGGTAGAAAAGCAGAAGAGATGCGCTATTTTTCCAACCCTGTTTTTGCTGTATATGAGATATTGAAATTGATGAGTTTTTATTGGCTTTTCGAGGCGTCAAACTCTGAACGGCACTTTGTGAAAGGGTTCTTTTTAAGCTATTTTCTAATAAGCGAATTTCTGTGTGGCAACTTTGCAGAAATTTGAGGGGGGGGGGGGGGGGGCAACATGAAAAGGGGTGACCCACAAAACGCCTTTAATTTAGACGTTCTGTGTACTGCCCCCTTTTTATTCGTTGTTTACCACTTCAGATCTTTTCGAGTGTGCCTCAAAAAGAAGTACCTTATTTAAAAAAAGAGCCTATACGCGAGGGTTCTTTACGACGAACATTTGTTTTCTGAAAAGAGCTGAGAAGCACTCATGAGTGTTATTTATGGTGAGCTGATTCATTGAAAATGAGCTGATAGGAAATATTGAGAGGCTCTTGATAAAGAACCGTTTCAAAAAAATGTATTAAAATAACTCTTGAATGGTTATCAAGTAAAAAAACTGTCTTTTCAAAAAGACCTAAAACATATTTTTCAGTGTTTTTCACAAAGAACTTTCGTATAATAAAAGGAACTCAAACCATACCTCCAGGTTTTTCACAAAGAACCCTTTTAGGAGGTGCTTCGAAGAACTTGTTTTAGGATGGAAAATATAAACAAGCTGAAGAACCTGAGTTCTTTTACGGCAATATCTTGTTTAGAGTGCATACAAACCCCAAAGTTTTGCAGCTTTTCACAAATTCATTGGGTGCTACTGTCACACCCTTCCTATAATCCTGACTTAGCCCCTAGTTATTTTCAGATTTTCGGCCCTCTGAAAAATCATCTCGCAGGACAAATTTTCACACAGATTCCTATCTTGAACAAGCAGTTCTTTAATTGGTGAGGAATAAGGCGACAGAATTTTACGATGTTGGGATACTGAAGCTTGTATCCTCGAGAAAAATATGTTGCCGAGGTAGGGCACTATGTTGAAATGTAAAACGGTTAATTCTTGTTTATTTCTTATGGTTACCTGAAAATTAATTCAGTCTGGATATTTACTAGACACCCCTAGTCCGTTAGGATACCAGCCATTTAACTGTTTTGGCTGGTCTCTTCTTTTGACTTAAAGTCTGTGTTCCTTATATCCTAATGCTGCAATTCTATATGCTATGCATTAACTATGCAACATAACCCTTCAACCACCAAGTTATTTATAGAAAATTTAGAAACTTTTCCAATTTTTTTTTATTTGCACATATTTTTTATGTGGTTCTGAATTTGCAATTTGATTGATTTCTGATAGGTATTAACACAAACATTTTAAAAGAAAATGTTGATTTTTATGGAAGCTTTCCCTCAGTGCATGAAAGAGTAAGAATAACATGTGCTGAAATGCGCAGTATTTATTTGAAGATACGCACCATAACAAAAGATCAAGCGCCTAGACGTTTCTCCGTACTAGCGCTAACAAAGTTCCGTAAGTATCGATTCCTTGAAAAATTATTAGCGCAAGGAACACCATCAGAGGGAGGAGTTCTTCCATGTCAGCTGGTTCATTAATCAATGGCCTGTAGAAACAGACTTGAACGCTGTGGTCGGGGGCGTCTCAGGTGTTGGCAGAAGGGGCTGCTATCAGTAAGGTGGGGGTGGCCACGGTTTAGCGTCCGAGAGTAGCGTAGGTGATCGTGGGATCCCCGGTGTCGGTCTTTCTTTTTGCCGGTTTCAGCTGGCTCTTCCAGCGAAGCTGCGGCAAACAATGTTGACAGCATCCTGTTTGTCGCTCGTTCTCCCATTCACCACGATGCAGCAGGAAGCCTGCTCTAAGCGGGTTCCTCTGACGCGGATGAACCAGCCCCTTTTCGCGTTGATGTCGCCTCGTAAGTAAAACTGCCCGCGCCCGTCAGGCTCGCAGAGTCCACCAAGCCCCTTCGACTTTTCGCCGTTCCTCCGGCTCGCCACCGCCGGTGCCGTCGCCTCTATAAATGGCTACCCTGGTTTTCCGCTAAGCCAAACCAGTGTCAGTCAGCCTGAGCAATTGCTAAAACGAATGGGCCCGTGTTTCATCCCTGTGGACTTTCAGGGTTACGCTGTCTATGGTTGTTTTTTTTAGGAAGCCATCCTGCGGAGATAAAAGTGTGAAAACAACATACAAGGAACAAACACTTGGCTGCAGATTGTGGCAGCGGCCATGGAAGCGTCAGTCAGTAGGTGTCGGAGATTTCATCGGCAAGCATTTTCGCAGTAGAGCCTACGGCGAAAATACGTGCCGACAAAGTTGTGTACCGTGCGGCTAACTCGGCGAGTCTTCATTCTGGAGCTCGCTCCTTGCTCGCCACGAACAGGAAATTTTCTGGGTTCTATGGCAACATCATGTTAATCATCTTCCCAACGCTATAGTAAACTCCCTTCAAGTCAGCGATGTGAGCAGAGCCAGACTCCTTGTGTTCTTCTCGTCGAGTAAGACTAGAAGTTATACACGACGCTCCCGTCTTTACCTCGTAAAGGCCCTCTCACCTCAGAGCAAGAGATGCAATAAAACCACTAGCTGCGCTGCTCAGAGGGCGCGTGTCCCTCAGGACTAGGTAACGATGGCGTAAACATAGTCGAACTTTTTCGAAAGCGAAGGGATCCAAAGCCCGTGGCGGGATGGCCATATCATATCCGCGTTCCGAAATAGCAGCGTATAGCGTGTGCGACTCGATGTTGACGACAGCGTCCAGTCCCGTCCACGTGCATCCGGGCTTTAGGGACTCATGAGCCCTCGGAGGGGCCGGCAGCTCAGCGAGCTAGCCCGCTCGAGCCGTTCGCGACTCAAGGCAGCTTGGCAGCTAAATGCCCAACGCAATGTCTTTCGCATTATCCCAGGCGAGGTCGTAATGTAAAATAACCTAAAAAAATGTCTTGCTGCCACTGCCACAAACAGCCCGAATGAAGTAAAAAAAGGATCTGATAAATCGCCTCCGTATCTTACTAGGAACGACTCCCGTGAAGAAAGAGTCGTCCACCTGCCCTTCGTCGTTCGTCTGGATGACGCGGAATAACAAGCCGTTTTGGCCCAGAAGACGCGAATCGCAGTGTCCATTAACTTGCCTGCCAGCGTCTCCGGTGTTAGCTGCTATTCCGCGCAATCTTTTCCGATACCCACAGGCAAACACGTCCTCCAGCGTTCCCGGTGGCAACTGCTTTTCTCGCCATTTTATTGACACCAGCTGACAAACTCGTCCGCCAGCGTTCCCGGTATCGTTGTCAACCAGGTCAGTTGAACACGAAAAAAACGAGGACGCGAAAGAAAGGACTAGAGAAATACACCGCTGTCCAGTCCTTTCCTTCGTGTCCTACTTTCTTTCGTGTTCAGCTGACCCGATTGTCAACAGTATGTACCAACTAGCTCAACTAAAACCCGTAGCCCGTTCTCCGGTATCAACTGCTACATGCGCATTTTTTTCAAAACCGGCTGACAAAAACTCATCTGCTTTCCTGGCCTCGACAAGGTCTTTCTTGCTCACCCCATCACACCAAGCCACGATCTTTGGTTCCCTCATGCAACGCCCTAAGTCTGCAGCAAGACTTGGCTGTTTTATTTTTTGCCAGCAGTCATCGAGCCTTGCAGCGAACATGCGGTGGCTCATCCTCCGCCTCCTAAGAGGACTTTCGTACATCTCACTCGCACTCCTCGTTACACCCGGTTGCATCGCCTTCTCCCAAATGCTATTCTGGGGTGTTCGAAAAAGAGCATCCGCAACCTCGTCCTTCGAGTCCTTTCGGTACCCTACTCGAGGAGACACTCGCTGAGCTCTGCCGTGAGACACGTCGTCAAACTTCCAACATTCTTTATCTCGATGGGCGTCGTTAGCGTTAGTGAACAACCCGCGTTACAAATCCGTGGACTCACTGGGTACGACCAGATGTCGAGGTATAATGACCGGGCCCAACGTTTGGCGTCATTTTTGCGTGGCGTAGCTCTATAATAACCGCTGCCCTATCGGCCATTTTTTCGCGCGTCTCTCAAGCAGTGAAACAGCCCTATTGAAAATTCCATCAACATACGTAATTTGGGACACCGACTGCCAGTCAGCTGCCACGGTGGACCGTGCCCTGATGGTCCATCAGATGACGTCTGACTGCCACTGCCAAGGGAATTTCGTCAACAAGGGCTGCATTTATATAAGAGTAAAGCTATACGCACTGATAAATTTCGCCAAACGACTCGACAAAACAAAATGTTCGAGGGAAAAAAAAAGAAAAAAGCAGGTCCACCGCGGATCGAACCCGCGTCCACTTGCGTACAAAACGGACACCTTAACCCCTATGCTATGCTATCGCTTAGAGAACTCGGTTTGACGATTCGTTTTATACGAGTTTAGCGGAGCGCGTATAGCTATTTTCGTCCGAAGTGCACTCCGGAGTGCGTATAGCTTTACTCTTTATATAAAAATCAAATTCCGAGGACGCAATCTTGGATGGCTATGAAACGGTTCACAAGCCGAGGTGGCCATTTTGCATGGCTGTGAAACGGTTCACAAATCCTTAAAATGAATGTGATTCATGACAACGAAAATTGTCCTTGGAAACTGGAGGAATTACTTTTCTGAAGAACAGGAGGCTGGGGGAATGGTTTCTGAAGGAAATATAGGCACTTATCTGCCAAGGCTTTGAGAGGACGTACTGTGACTGCTGGGTGGAAAGAAATTTGTTTAGATGCGAAACTATAGTTAATCTGATTCATTATGGATAAAAGTCCCATAGTCCTACTGTCACATCGATAAAACCAACTGCGTGGAGAGCCTTGAGCAGGGGCAGATTTATGGGCCCCTCTGGTGAAGGGGGAGGAGCTCTGACAAGAGAGGTAAAATAATGAAGTGATTTAACAAGAAGTTCAGTTGGTCTAATTGGTTCACGACTGGATAAAGTGCCAAAGAACAGGGACAAAGTGAAGAAGGTATCAACACAAAGCGCACACGCAACAGAAAGTTTATTAGAAACATACTGACTTAAATACCTTAAAGTGGCCATGAAATCATATTTGAGCGTACACCTTTTTGCGGCTTCCACGTCTCTTGGGGTTCCGGCAAGCCAGCGGGCACGGAGAGATTAACCAAATATCATTGCGTCATATTTTAACCGGACCACACGGAAACCTCCTCCATTGACGAGGGCGACCCGCGGTACCGAAAGCGCGAGATATGTGACGTGTTCGGTCCTGGGCCTACTACTGGTCAGAGCCGCTAAAAGCTTCTTTTTAGCCGAAATAAAAAAAAAAAAAAAAAAAAAAACATAAGGGGCGCCAGCCGTTTTAATTATCTATAAAAGTAGTTTTTGGTCAGTATTCTAGGTCAGAGAAGAAACAAATGCAGTTTATAAAGTACGGAAACAAGAAATGACCCGTCGCATACCCGCCACCAAGCGGTAGAAAAGGCGGCGCATACTAGAAAGGAGTAGTGGGATCAGGCGCCGACACGGAAAGGTCCCGGATGTACGCGGCGGTGCTGCGGTCGTATGGCCAGGAGGATCCGACCTGCTCCGAGCGTCCCCGAAGGCCTTCGGCGGGAAGCTTTGTTTTGCGGTTTAGCCGTTTCGTGGCATGGCAGCGTGAAGTGGCTCCCATTCTGAACTGATCTGTACCCCGTGTTTACTGTCGTTTGTGGCCAATGAAGTGTCATGCCGAATTAGGGTTTCATCGCCCAAAAAATGCAACGAGAGCCGCCTTGGCTGCCGACTGCATACAGCCTTTGCAGAACATCCTTTGGTGGCGACCTCTCGCGCCGTCGACACGGAGTGCGGCAGCCGTGAGTGCTCGCTAAGCTCACCACCCCTTTTCTAGCTCACGGTAACTCAAGCAGAGAAGGACGTCATGAGGGAGGTTATTATTTGCTTGTTTTTGTAATTTTAATTTTCCTGTAACTTTTAAAATAAAGCGAATTTTGAAAAAGTTTCACCAAGTTACTACGTTCAGTGCGCTCAGGTTCGGTGCATATTAAAAACCAGTAAAAAGTCGTTGCAGTGCTCCTTTATTAAAACAATGTCACTTACAGTCACCCCCCATTCTTTCCAAAAATGTAATTCTTTTTTATCTGACAGGGCCACATACGGTTTACTGATGCACCTATCGGCGCCCCTTGGTTTGATGACAAGGGCTTCGTGAATTTCCCTATTTGTTTTTCCGCTGTGTCGTCCAAGAACGGTTTTGTTTGACAACGAGGGCGTGCACGGGCATCGATCGCACTGCATTGCAGAATGCCCATACGATATCTGTCTGAGTGCTGCTGCCTGTTCTCATTCACGGTAATTAAAGCAGCGGCCTACGTAGTTGCACCCGCAAAATAGTGGAAGGTCGTAGACAACAGAGGTACATTTTAAAATCTTTGAGAGCTCAGCTCTTAGGCGACCTTTTCCGGCTTGAGTGGCGTCGCCTTCGCCGTCGCCGTGGGCGTAACGACGCGTTGCATTATGATATGCTAAACGTAAAAAAACGTCACACATGACATCACGTGTGACGTCACGAGGGTCAGTAGGGTCACGAGTGACGTCACAAATGTCACTCGTGAAGGTCACTCGTCAAGGTCACGACCTTCACGAGGCCTTTGCGAGCGACGGCACGAGGGTCACTAGGGTCAAGAATTGCGTCACGTGGGAGGAGAGTGGGATAGGAAGGAGAAGGGGAGGACGAATGGAGGAGGAACGGAGGTGAATGAGAGGAGCAGGACGGAAATGGGGAAGAGGTAGGAGGAGGAGGAGAGGAGGAGGAAGAGGAGAGGCACACCCTCCTTTCCGTTCCTTCCCCTCCTCCTCCAGAAGAGCTACATTACAGTGAATTGGAAACGTCTACAATTTTTTCGGAGCGCAGCTCTTAGGCGCCCGTTTCCGGCTTGAGCGGCGTCGGCGTCGCCGTCGCCGTCGGTGTAACCAAGGTCACCCCAAGGTCACGTGACCCCCAGGACACGTGCCCCATCCAAGGTCACGTGACCCCTCTCAAGGTCACCCGGAGGTCACGTGACCCCTCCCAAGGTCACCCAAGGTCACGTGACCCCCAAGGGCACGTGATCCCCCCAAGGTCACGTGACCCCCAAGGTCTCGTGACCCCCCGAGGTCACGTGACCCCCCGAGATCACGTGGCCCCCCTCCCCGAGGTCACGTGACCCCCTCCCCCCGAGGTCAGGTGACCCCCCGGAGCATATTAAAGAATGAAGGGAGGAAGAGGAGAAGGAGGAGGGGTCTACCCTCCCCTCAGTACCCTTCCCTCCTCCTCCTCAAGAGCTGCGCTCCAATTCGGCGTTACAGGGAGTTGGAAACGGCTTTCACTTTTTTTTCATTTGTCACTATTCCTTTTTGGAGCTTTAATTATTTTGCACAACGCCGAAAGTTTATTCGGGGGCGATAAAACAACCGGAACGTTGCAACGCGACGTGACGTTTTTCAAGTTGTGTGAGATAGCATCAAGGTAAAGTATGATGTCCGGTATTTTTCCGTTCATTAACCTTTTGGGAAACAGCTCTATAATGTATTTTCAGAGCATCCGCCGCATCAGTGGGGGCCTTTTGCGGAGCACCCGAATCTGATAGGTGATTGACCGGCAACAGGAAGCTCCTGCCCGTTCTATGGCGACATAAATTTTTCAACGCAGCTCGATACCTTATTTTTACTTGTTTTGAATGGGCAAAGTCGTAAAATAACAAACATTTTTTTTCGTTTTTTTTTGTTTGGGGGGGGGGGGGGGGCAGGGTTACAGCACTTACAAGTGTTACCGTCTACCGGAGGTGTTATGGAAGGCCGTTTTTTTTTTTATTTCTTTAGGTACAATTGATTACTGCACTAAAGAATGCCTGATGTGGAACAGATTAAAAACATACATTCAACATTAAATGAGACGGCATCGCACTTCCCTCTAGACCTATTATTGAAAATATTTTATCAGCGCCTTTGAGCTACGGGCCAAAAAGGCACCATGCAATTTCAGTTACGACAAATGGGTTCAGACTCAGGAGGTTAGAAATCTGGAACTGCCACGCATTTCTTTCCGTCACTATCGCTATAAAACAAAAGTCCATTTCATCCGTTTCTTGGCGCTAAAAAAAAAACAAAAAAACTCAGGGGCAGGTTTTTACTTGTGTTCAACTCTGCCAGATCAAGGAGGTCTAAATCATAGCACGTTTTTTTTGCCCTTGACTTCGCCTTGTTCAGAGATCCTTGTGCTGTGACATCACCTCAATTTCGACTTCCTTCGCCTAGGCTGCCTTCGGCCTTCGCCTTGTTCATAAATTTTCAGCAGTCCAGAAGTTAGCTGGACTGCCGAAGAAGCGACCAACCAACGACATGAATCAAGTAGGGGTTACCTAACTCAGTGCAGCAACGCTGCCTCAAAACTTTAACGCAACCCTGGGAAAGTAACCCAGGTACACCGGCGATCCAAAACTCCCGCCCTCGGGAAAGCTTTCAATAGTCAGAGGCATGGCAGATAGGGCTCTGCTCCAGGATAGGGAAAGGTGCATCTCGTATGGAGTCGGTGTCCTCTGCCGTACCGTCGGTTAACGCTCAAGAATCTTGATAATGAAAGCAGTTGTTTACCACTTACAACGCGATAACCTCATGCTACCAGTGTCGGACAAGGAGGGGATATCGTCGTGACTCATGATTTGTACGCCGGCAAAGCCAAAAAAGCTGTCGTCAAGAACTTTAAGCTGGTAAAACCTGCATTTCAGAACAATGCGCAGTAGAAGTCCTAAGAAATTTGCTGGAATCTAGCCCTCAATGTTCTGGAAATAAGGTGAACTCAAGAAAAAAAAGAAAAAAAAAAAAGACCTGCCCCTAGAAATTGGCTGCGCGGTAAAGATCTAGCCCATAAAACCGACGTTCTTTTCAAAGACGATAGTGTCATAATCGATCGCAATTGAACTAGTGTACCGACGACGACGACGAGCACGACGTGCGTGCAAGAGCAGAGAGCGCGTGCAGGGACTTTCGAGTGGCAGCAGGACAAGCGGTCGCTGATGGCCGTCACCGAATAAAACCAGTTATTATTCGGTGGTGTAGCTGTTGTCGGCACAAACACAACACTGGCGACGAGGATGGGATCTCGATCCTGGCTAGTCGCTACGAAGCGAGGGGCTGTTCGGCGCCATGAGGACCACATCAGCAACCGAGCTGACCAACAATCAAACCAGCCAGTTGCGGAAGCGTGTCTAGAGGACACGAGTATAAAGTCAGCTCAAGGCCCAGTGCCCCAGTGGACTATTCCAATCAACGGACTATTTCAATCAATGAAGGGATCCGGCTGCAACCTCTTGGGGCGCGATTGGTTCCAAGCTCTCCACATCAGAGTACGTGGAATAAACCAATTGCAACAGCGGAACACGCCACCACAAGTACAGGCGGTTTTGCAAAGCCATTCCGCAGTATTCCAGGAGGACATTTCGGGATACGCTGGACCCCTGGTGCAGTTGGAATTGGAGGAAGGAGCGACCCCCAAGTTCTGCAAGGCTCGCCCAGTGCCCCTTGCACTGCGACCAGCAGTCACCCAGGAGCTCTCCCGACTGGAAGGACAAGGAATAATCGAACCAGTGCAGCATTCAGACTGGGCCACTCCTCTTGTCCTTGTCCGTAAAAAGAGTGGTGAAATCAGACTCTGTGGCGATTACAGAAGTACAGTCAATGCCGCTTCGAAAAAGGCGTCCTACCCGCTACCAACTACAGGAGAAGTCCTAGCGAGCCTAAGAGGAGGGACCGTATTCTCGACGTTGGACATGTGCCAAGCCTACCAGCAGTTGAAAGTGTCAGAAGCCGCCGCGGCGGTTCTGACCATCAATACCATAAAAGGCTTGTACAAAGTAAAACGCTTGCCTTTTGGAATATCAGCAGCGCCAGCTATCTTCCAGCGTACAATGGAAACGACGTTAGCTGGCATACCGGGAGTAAGCGTCTACCTGGACGATATTATCGTGAGTGGACAGAACAGCGAAGAACATGCAGCACGTCTAGACCAAGTACTGTCGCAACTGGAAAAGGCAGGTCTGCGGCTCAAGAGAGAAAAATGTCACTTCGCAGTGAGCGAAGCCAAGTTCCTTGGGCACAAGATTGACGCCGCGGGAGTACATACTACGGATGAAAAAGTGCAGGCCATCTTGGACGCACCAGAGCCGACTGGAAAAACGGAACTGCAAGCGTTCCTGGGCTTGCTGGCTTTCTACGATCGTTTTCTTAAGAACAGAGCCACAACTGCAGTTGATCTTTATGAACTTCTACAGAAAAATGTTTCTTGGGAATGGAAAGGCAAGCACCATGAGGCTTTCCGGAAACTAAAGCGGCTGGTCAAGGAGTCCACAGTTTTGGCGCACTACGATGAAAACAAGCCGTTGCTGCTCTCGTGTGACGCATCGCCGTATGGTGTGGGAGCAGTACTTGCACAGGAAGATGACTTGAAACGTGAAGCCCCAGTTGCCTTCGCGTCAAGAACATTGGGTGCTGCAGAAAAGAATTATTCCCAGCTCGACAAAGAAGGGTTGGCCATTGTGTACGCCGTGCAACACTTTCACGAGTACATTGCTGGGCGGCACGTCACAATTTATACAGATCACCAACCGCTTCTGGGAATTCTCGGGTCGACAAAGCCCATTCCACAGGTACTATCTCCACGCATGACCAGATGGTGCGTCAAACTGAGTGCCTACGATTACCCTCTGGTATACAGGCAAGGTTCGTGTCACCAGAACGCGGATGCACTTAGCAGACTGCCTCTACCAGGCAATGTAGACGAACCCTGCCTGCCGGGAGACGTGCTAATGTTGGCACTTTCTCCAATTCCTCAACTTTCACCTGAGAAGATTGCAGAAATGACAGGACAAGACAAGATTTTGACCCACGTGTACAGGGCTGTTCAAGAAGGACGCCTACAAAGTTTGAAGGGCGAAGATTATCGTCCATACAAGAGTATCGCGAATGAGCTGTCGACCGTCAACCGCTTTCTCACTCGCGGTTCAAGAATTATAGCTCCTACAGCATGCAGAGCCCAAGTATTGGATTTGCTGCACGCTGGTCACAGAGGCGTGGTGACCATGAAGAGCGCCGCGCGTGGATATGTGTGGTGGCCCGGCATAGATAGGGACATTGAGCGAAAGGCAAAATCGTGCCTTACATGTCAGGAGCACCAGCGCTCTCCACCACAAGTAACCGCTCCAGATTGGCACCGAGCATCGCAACCATGGGAAACAATTCATGCCGATTTTGCTGGTCCACTGGAAGGAAAAATGTTTCTGATTGTTGTGGATGCTTACAGCAAGTGGCTGGAGGTGCGACAAATGAAAAATATTCAATCCAGCTCAGTCATCGAGGAGTTTAGGAGCTTGTTTGCAACATTTGGACTACCAGAAAAGGTAGTTACGGATAACGGAACATCGTTCGTGTCACAAGAAACGGAAGCGTTCTTTAAGAACAACGGAATCAAGCACATCCCCAGTGCTCCGTACCATCCGGGCACAAACGGACAAGCCGAACGAATGGTGCAAGAAACCAAACAAGCACTGGCCAAAGACAACACAGGTGGTGTTGCCTGCAGACTTGCTCGGTTTCTCTTTAAGCAACATACAACTACAAGTGCGACAACAGGGGAGACGCCAGCCATGCTGATGTTTGGACGACAATTGTCAACTGCAATCACTCGGCTGAGTCGTATCCAAACCGACCAAGGGAGGAAAACCGCAGAAAATACTAAGCAGTCTTGTTCCCCCAGGAACATTTCTATCGGCCGAAACGTATTTGTGAAAGATTTCACCCAGCCGGGACACTGGATGCCGGGCACTGTCACAAAGAGGATGGGATCTCGATCCTGGCTAGTCGCTACGAAGCGAGGGGCTGTTCGGCGCCATGAGGACCACATCAGCAACCGAGCTGACCAACAATCAAACCAGCCAGTTGCGGAAGCGTGTCTAGAGGACACGAGTATAAAGTCAGCTCAAGGCCCAGTGCCCCAGTGGACTATTCCAATCAACGGTCAACCACCAAAAGAAAACGTCGAGCACAATACGCCAGTACCAGTCTCTAGCACGCAACTCGACGGAGCATCATCCAGACCGGTACGCCTGAGAAGGCTGCCTGACCGATATGGTGACTGTCTCTAAAGGGGGGAGAAGTGTCATAATCGATCGCAATTGAACTAGTGTACCGACGACGACGACGAGCACGACGTGCGTGCAAGAGCAGAGAGCGCGTGCAGGGACTTTCGAGTGGCAGCAGGACAAGCGGTCGCTGATGGCCGTCACCGAATAAAACCAGTTATTATTCGGTGGTGTAGCTATTGTCGGCACAAACACAACAGATAGTGATCGAAAAAGATTTGAGGCAGTTCCAGATATCGACCTCTCATAACCCGCCCGTCGTCACTAAAATTGCATGTTGCGTTTTTGGTCCGTAGCTCGGGGGAGGTGGCAAAATGTTTGAAGAATTGGACTTGAAAAAGGTGCGATGCCTTCTCAATTGATGCTTGATATGTTTTTTACCTTGTTTCCACATCGGGTCATCTTTAATGGAGTAACCAATTGCATCAAGAACAATGAAGAAACGTATTTCCGGAGCGCGTGGAACGCTTAGTCATACTCCTCCCTTCCTATCTTGAACATACATTTATGTCTTTGGATGGTGAGGCGCACGTAGAAAAGCGGGACATTGGTATTGGTTCGAGAGTATCCGTGTACTGTGTGATGTTTCTTTCGCAAACTGTGGCCAAGCTGCACTCAAAAAACTCGGAAATGAAAGTGTTTTTTAGGATCTTCAAATATGTCCATGATTACCTGGTGCTTGTCCTCCCACTTTTGGAGCTCACTCAGAATGATGCAGTAGAATTGACAGGTATTTTTTCGGCCTGCTTCAATGGTCTGAAGTTTACCTCGGAAGGGGCTTTGCAGTTTTTCGATGTAAAACTCACGTTTCTAGATGATCACACCAGTTTGGCTTTGTCATAAAAAAGTGTGCAACGTTACGACTCCGGTCATTCAAAACTAGTAAACAAATGTATCGCTACGTTTTGCCTCGTAGCTGCGTTGGAAAAATCCTGACACCATAAAATGGGCTGGAGCTCCCTGTGACAGGTCGACCACCTATTACGTGCGGGTTTTCCGCAGAAGTCCCTAACTGATACAGAGGTGGTCTGAAAATAAAGTATAAGAATGCTCCACAAAAAGTTCCCGAACGGCCACAAATGTGACCGGCCATCATTCTTTACCTTCATGCTATCTCTCATAACTTCAAAAATATTGCGTGGCGTTGCAACGCCCCGGTTGTTTTTTCGGCCCCGAATAAGCTATCTGAATTATGTTAAAGAATGAATGCTCCAAAGAGGAATAGTGATGAAGGAAAAAAACAACAACAAAACAAAAAGAGGTTTTTGAAATCCACGACCTTTGTCGTCTTGACATTGCAGTATCTTGGGGGAGCACCCAAGTAGGGAAAACAGGCCACTGCGAAAATGACTGTGCTAGAGAAGGCGCAACATCTATCGAACAGACACCGTGTGGGCGTTTTACAGTGCATTGCGATCGATGCCCTTGCGCCCCCTTGTCAAACACGTCCATCCGGGGACGGCAGTGTTAAAAAGGACTAGAGAAACTCACGAAGGGTTTGCCATCAAAATAAAGGGCGAGGATAAGTGTGTCAGTGAGCCGTCTTTGGTCCTGTTAGATAAGAAAATGCCATTTCGGAGGGATGGAGTCGGGTGACTGGATGTGATGGCGTTTTATTAAGGTACCTCTGTCAGTGGTGAAACGTCGACCAGACTCGCCGGTGGCCGGGACATCAAAAACGTAGTTTATTGGCAAGCGCTCTCTTTTTACCTCCCGCGCCGGTGACGTATGTCCGGCACGGGCATGCGCTGGAACGCGCCGCTCCTGGTTGCGGTGACGCAGCCGTACGGCGATACAGCATCCCCTCCCCCCTATAAGTTCAAACGGTCCGGCGGCTTCCGCAGGCGCGTAGAGCGCCTGAGAGGAACCGGGTCTGCTGTGGGCGTCACCTTGGGATCGCCGTTGGTGGCGACCTCTCTTTCGTCGGTGCTGGGCGGCCTTGCTCCCACCTCCGACCGGCCGGCGACTCGACGTGCCTGGTCAGCGCCTTCCGGGGACCCTGAAGCGTCTCGAGGTCGCAGCTGGTCCAGGTGCCGTCTCTGTTGGCCGTCCGGTGTGCGTAGCGTGACCATGCGCCGACCCTCACTGGAGACCACAGTCCCCGGTAGCCATCTCCGCCTCGGCTGGAACTGGCGTGACCAGACCGGCATTCCTGGCGAAAATGGCGGTGGTGTCGTGGCCGGGGCTTGCGGCTCGACCACGCTGTGCTGCGCTTCCTCGCCCCTCGAGAAGAAGCCGGTTAGCCTTGTCCTGGGCCTGAAGCCTAACAACAACTCGGCTGGCGACTTGCCCTCTTTCATAGGGGTAGATCTGTAACGACACAAGAACCTGGAAATACGATCTTGCAAGGAGCCTTCCCTGTTCTTCTTTAGCCCCTCCTTGATCGTGCGTACTGCCCGTTCGGCTAACCCGTTCGACTGAGGGTGGTAGGGCGCAGTGGTGAAATGACGTATATGGTTCCCTTGTAAAAATCGTGCCATCGCTGCATTTGAAAATTGCGGCCCATTATCGGAAACCACTGTTCGTGGCACTCCGAAACGCGCAAACAGTTCTCGGAGCACTCCAATTGTAGTCTCGGCCGAAGCTGTTTTGAGTGGTATGGCTTCAATCCACTTTGTTTCCGAGTCCACTAGTACTAGAACCATGTACCCTTCCAGTGGCCCCGCGAAATCCAAGTGCAAACGGGACCACCGTTGGTGGGTCTCCGGCCACTTGGAAGGAACCTGTGCCGCGGGCATCGTCCAACACTGTATACATGTCGAGCAGTTATTTACCAGCTTTTCGATATCTTTGTTTAGACCAGGATACCAATAGAGGGAGCGAGCCAGACGCTTCATCGCAGTCATTCCCGGGTGGGTATCATGCAGTTCCGTCAGCATGAACACTCGCGCAGCTTCCGGTAGAACTACGCGATGCCCCCAGGAAACCAGGTCGTGGCTTACTGTGAGTTCATACCTGCGGCTCAAGTACGGTAGGAACTGGTGCTGCTCCGGGCGCAGGTGCGACGGCCATCCGGCGTAAATCCAGGCTTTTACTTGGCGAAGCAGGCTGTCCCGCGTAGTCAGGGTGGCCATCTGCTGGGCGGACATAGGTTGGTCGTCCCACCCCCGCGTGTACAGCACATATTCAGTGAGCACTTCACTGCTGCCCTCCTCCTGCGCCGGCAACGGGAGACGACTAAGAGCGTCTGCATTCCCTTTGTGGTTTCCTTTTCGGTACTCGAGATCGTACTGGTAGGCTGCGAGTAGTAACGCCCAACGCTGTACTCTAGCCGCCGCCATTTGTGGAATTGCTCTTTCAGGGTGGAACAGCGCTGTCAGCGGCTTGTGGTCTGTGACGAGCGTAAAGCGGTTGCCGAACAGATAATCTCGAAACTTGGTCACTCCAAAAACCAGCGCCAACGCCTCCTTCTCGAGCTGTGAATAATTACGCTCTGCCTTCGTCAGCGTTCTCGACCGGAACGCTATGGGGTAGTCTTTCCCATGCATGCGATGTGACAACACTGCACCCAAGCCGTCTGGCGACGCGTCGCATTCTAGCCGTAACTGTTGCCGGGGGTTGTAGTGAACCAGGAACTTAGCTTCGGCCATAGCCTGCTTAGTCTTCCGGAAAGCCCTTTCCTGATCCCCGTCCCACTTCCATTGCGCTCCTTTTGCCAATAATCTATACAAAGGGGCCAAGGTGGTTGACAAGTTGGGCAAAAATTTGGCGTAATAGGTGACAAACCCAAGAAAAGACTTGAGCTGGCTTACCGAGGTCGGTCTTGGAGCTTCGGTCACTGCCTCGAGGTTGGTCCGCTCCGGATGAAGACCTTGGGCATCGATTCTGTGGCCTAAAAAGGACACTTGCTTCTCCCGGATACGGCACTTGGCTCGGTTTAACTTCAGGCCGTTTTCCCGTAGCCGCTGCAGCACCTGCCGGAGTGTCGACGTGTCGTGTTTCTTTTCTGCGATGACGATGTCATCCAAGTAGACTTGCACCCTTGGGAGCCCTTGCAGGAGGGACTTGATGCGCCGTTGAAGCAGAGCCGGTGCGGACGCAATGCCGAAGGCCAGACGATTGTAACAGTACAAGCCTTGGTGCGTGTTCAGCACAGTCATCTTTCGAGCCTCTTCGTCAAGAGGAAGCTGATTGTACGCCTTGCGTAAGTCCAGCGTGGTGAAGAGTTCCCCCCCATATAACGCCGCAAAAATGTCGTCAATTTTAGGCAAGGGGTATCGCTCCAGGTGTGCAGCTGGATTTACCGTCAACTTAAAATCCCCGCACAGTCGTATCTCGCCGTTTTTCTTTGCCACCGGAACAACAGGTGTAGCCCATTCCGACACGCTGACCGGCGAGAGCACGCCGTCCTTCTCCAGGCGGTTGATTTCCGCCGACACCTTGTCGCGAAGCGCGTAGGGCACCGGCCTCGCCTTACAAAAACGGGGTCGCGCATCTTCCTTCCTGTACAGCTTTACTGGTGGGCCCTGGCAGCACCCCAGCTTCTCTTCGAAAACGTCTGCAAATTCTTCCAGTAGGTCCTGCCCCTCTGCGCCGGCCTGCACCATGTTCACCCCAAGCGGTGCCCCAGTTTCTAGAAGCGGTGCCCCTGCGTCGTAAAACGCCCGCAGCGTATTCCTACCGCAAAGCAGCGGCCCTGGGCAGTTCACCACAATCAACGAGCTGCGCACCTGCGTCTGTCCGTACTGTACACTCATGGTGATCTTGCCGACAACGGGCAGCGGCCCCAGGAAGCACGACAAGCGTAGGGGAGTCGTTTCCAGGGCCGGCCACCGTTTACGGTGTCTTTTGAAAGCGCTCTCGGGGATTACGCTGACTGGGGAGCCTGTATCCAGAATCATTCGCAGCTTCCTGCCTTCCCATAGCAAATCCCGCTCTATCGGCGGCGTCGTGTCTTTGTTGGCTGTACTGTGAGCCACCAGGGCGTGAAGCATTTCCTCGCCACTCTCTTCCTCGGTGTTGATGTCCGCCAGCGCGTACGCACCTGGCTGGCTGGGCCGACTGTACTTGCACACCCTCGCCAGATGTCCCTTGGTGCCGCACCTGTGGCATATGGACTTGCGGTGCCGGCAGTCGTACGGCGATACAGCAAGTGGGTTTTCTAATATACTTTTAGTTGCGATTGCGCTCCGTGTTGTCGTTACCTTCTTCGATTTGTTCCTGTCTTTCAGCGCTTATATCCAGTCCAGAAATGATTTAACTTCACGAACGCATGGAATGTCACGGATAAGTGTGACGTCATGGACGAAGATAGCTGTTGTATCACCAAGAACGAGACATTTGTTTCTAAAAACGAACAGGTGCATGCCTTTTTTTTCATAATATAAGAGTCGCCCTTAAAGGCGGTCGTCCCAACTGGGATATTTGTCTTGATATACTCGTACTGATAAAAAATGCAGCGTAACGGAAGTCGAAATAAGCACACAAAATGAAGCGATAATCATCGGCTTCATAAAAGTTTTACATTTTTGTTGGTTAGCAAATACGGTCTTTAGGAGCCAGCATGCAGCTGCTTGAGTGTTTAGGTTGTCGGATATTCAAGCCTGGCTAAGGTCTGCGGGCGAATGCGAGATTGGTGCCTTAAGAAATCGTTTACCTCACGTAATACAGACATGTTTCTAAAGCGCGGTTATTCTTAAAAAAAAAAAAGTGAAAGCCGTTTACAAATTCCTGTAACGCCGAATTGGAGCGCAGCTCTTGAGGAGGAGGAGTGAAAGGTACTGAGGGGAGGGTAGACCCCTCCTCCTTCTCCTCCTCCTTCCCTCATTCTTTAATATGCTCCGGGGGTGGGTCACGTGACCTCGGGGGGGGGGGGGGTCACGTGACCTCGGGGAGGCGTGACCTGGGGGTCACGTGACCTTGGGTGTCACATGGGGGTCACCTCAAGGTCACGTGACCCCCAAGGTAACCCCCACGTGACCTCAGGGGGTCACGTGACCTTGGGGGTCACGTGACCTGGAGGGGTCACGTGACCTCAGAGGGGTCACGTGACCTGGGGGTCACGTGGGGGTCACCTTGTGGTCACGTGACCTTGAGATGACCTTGGGAGGGGTCACGTGACCTTGGGGGTCACGTGACCTTGAGGAGGAGACGTGACCTCGGGGGTCACGTGACCTCAGAGGGGTCACGTGACTTGGGGGTCACGTGACCCTTAAAGAGTCACGTGGGGTCATCTTGGGGTCACGTGACCTTGAGATGACCTTGGGAGGGGTCACGTGACCTGGAGGGGTCACGTGACCTTGGGGGTCACGTGACCTTGGGAACGCCGACGCCGCTCAAGCCGGGAACGGGCCCCTAAGAGCTGCGCTCTAAAATACATGTGCATGTGTAAATATTGATTTTATTATAAATTAAACGACATAAAAAAATGGAAAAAGGATTGCCAGACGCATTGTTGGTCACCCATTGAGGGGTCTGGTTCGTCGTCTTGCGGGGATCGGGGGAAAAAGAATCTAGGAGGTAGGAAGTGATATTGGGGATGGGCGTAATTACATATATGAAAGGTATAGGTGCTGATACAATGGAAGGACAGGTCGCCACCCCCCGCCGCCCCAACCGCAGCCGGAGCGCGCTCTCCCCTGCTGGGCGCCGACTTCAAGAAGCCGAAGCGCCACAGGGGCACGAGCGCCTCCGCCCAAATCAGGGCTACGGAACGAAGCACCCGTCGCTTCGACCGATCGGAGAACATAGTATGAAGGCATGTGGTATGCTATTTCAAAGTCTGGATGACAGGATTGTCGCTTGTAGAAAGTCCATGAAGACTTTCAGTATATTCGTTCTTTTTGTCCGGGATCCAGATGGTAAGAAGAGAGCGTTGGAATCCGCCGGCGAAACATGGTGTTTTAGTGTTTTGGTCAATGTGGTTCGCTCTGTCTCTAGCGAGTGACACTCCCAAATGATGTGTTTTCTGTCTCAATGATGTCGCATGTGGTGCAGTTGGGAGACTTAATGCGCCTGATGAGATGAAGTCTCTTGTCGGTTGAAGCGCAGTCGGCTCACAACCTCTCTAGGAGTGAGTGTTGACACCTAGGGCCCTAATCTGGACACTTGGCGAAAAGGTCGGTGTGAAATTCGGCGGCTTTGATTGGCCGGCGCCAATGTCAAGTGCGGCGTTAGCCAATCACGGCCACCAGATTTCTCACCGAGTTTCTCGCCAAATGTGCAGATTCGGGCCCCTGGAGAACTTTTCCGGCGGAATCAAAAGTGGTATGAGTGTTGAATTGGTTTCAAAATACGGGTGCATGTTTTCTATTGCCGTTGTTATAAGAAATTTTGCTGCATTGAACGGGTGAACAAAGACATGAGGACTTTTGGTCTGAGCGGGCCACTCCTGCTAGCGAATCTGCTCTTTTATTTTCGGGTATACCTACACGCGATGGGATCCATTAGAACCAGATGGTTGTACCCTGGTTTGCAGGTTGCCTAGTCAAATGTGCGATGAATTTGTCTTGTGGCCACGCTTTTTCCAGGTAATTTAGTTGTTGTACGGCGCCTCGAGAGTCCGAATAGATGGCGATGTTGGATAGGTTACTGTGTCGTAGAGTTTTGTAATTACTAACCAAATGGCGGCAAGCTCTGCAGTGGTAGAATCAACACATATATCAATTCGTCCTTTACCGTGGTGTCCAACTTCAGGCAAGACATAGGATGCACTGCACGAGCTGTCTTTTATGCTTAAATAGGTATAAATATGCGCCATGCCGAGTAGGTATTTTTATTGTTTCAACAGCGATGCTTTGCGCTACCACCACAGAAATATGCTTGCGTCTGCGGAGGTCGGCTATCACTGCTGAGACGTGGAGTTGACAGTCGTCCCGAAAAGGGGGAGGTATCGAGCATACATCCGTTGGGTAGCCGATAGTTTGGCGGAAATTTTTTTACAGCCTTTCCGACCTCAAAGCGGTGTCATGTCATTATGCTTTGAAGAAGTGGGTCCGGGGATGGCGGCTGACATATCTTAATGCTTTCTCCTATGCTTGGAGCTGCAGTGGAGAATATCCCGCCTCGGTCAAAGTTGGAGTGTTCTGTGCAGATTTAGGTAACCCAAGGCAGAAGGGCCTTCTTGTGAAAATTTTCAAAATATTTCCATTGCGTATAATTTATATTTAAGAACGGCCAGGCAAAAAGTATACGACTTCTTATTAGTCCCCGGTAGAGTGTCGTCATTGTTATCTGTCTGGAACTACAGTTTTTTCCAGATATTCGATGGAGAGCGCCGAGGAGCTTATGGAACTCATGGAGGAAACCTTTTACCGTGGGGCGCCAAGTGACGTGGTCGTCAATAATAACGCTAATAACGCCCAAGTATCAAACTTGCGGTTCACGTCGAATGAGCTTGCCTCCAATTTTAAGTGGAGACTATTTTCCTTTTATTCCGCCTTTAGGGCGATAGGTGAGAGCTAGTGTCTTAGATGTAGAGAGTGTAAAGCATGGCATGGTAAAGGAAGGAGGCCGTGCGATCTAGAGCTCTTTGTAGCACTGCGCGGACGGTAGTGGGCAGTCGGGTAGGCCCAGCGCACCATAGCACTACGTCATCCGCGTATATGGCCCAGTGTATGGGATAAGGTCTTCCCACAGGAAGAGCAGATGGTAGGTAGTCCGGCCATTATGATGTTAAAACGCAGAGGTCTCAAAACGCTGCCCTGTGGTACCCCCTGGGCGCTGCTTCGTATGGTACGCAGGTGGCTAGCCAGTCGGACAGCGAATGTTCTGTTGTTAATAAAATAAGTAATGAAGCGAAGGGCGCGCCCTTCTATTCCTATGTTCTGTAGTCGTTCTAGGATTACACAGCGTGGCAGTGCGTCAAATGCTCCATGGATGTCGGGAAAAACGGTGCCCATGACCTTTCCTTGTGCCTTTGCTTGCTCTAACGAGGATACGATGTCCCTGATGGCCTTTGTTGTTGACCAGCTTTTTCGGAATTCTGACAGCTGAGAACGAAATGCTTGCGCTCGTTCCAATTGCCAAGTTAAACGGTGGTGGATCAGGCGCTCAGTCAGTTTGCGTATGTACGAAGTGAAAGAAATCGGACCGTACGATGAAATGTCAGCTTGGTAGTTTTTTTATTGGTATTATTACTGAGTGTCACCAGGTGTCAGAAACATTCCCAGACTGCCAAATGTTGTTTATAAGTTGTAACAGTCCGGGAAGGAATGACTCGTGTAGGTTTTTTAGAGCCTGGTGTGTGATGTGATCAGAATCCGGAGCTCCACGTCGAGGGCATCGGGAGAGGGCATATCGGAGCTCGGGCAAGGTAAAGCCATTGTCTTTGTTGATTGTTGAATAGGATAGAAGGGGGGGGGGGGGGGGCTTTTGGAAGGCGGATTTCCCTGGGGAGGGCTTACGGGGCGTGAGAACTCGTCTGTAGAGTATTCAGCCAGTTTTTGGAGCGATGTGTGATTTTCCATTGCAATTTGCTGCATAGGGGCATTGAGGAGTCACTGGTTCTTAGAGGCATTGCACAGTAGTCCAAGGCCGTCTTCGGACTGGTAAGTTGTCACTCCCTCAGGTGTCTGGTTCAATGTCCCATAGGAGGCTTATTTCTTTTGACACAAAAGTGAGGCCAAGAACGCCCAGCTTTTGTAGATTCTTGCGAGCGAATGCTTGAGCTCCGGAGTTTAGGCAACGCAGTCCAAGGTCTCTGGTGACTTCAAGCAGTGCGGTTGCTCGTTCCGTCGTTGTGTGACTTCCCCAGGCGTAATGATTGGCCTTAAAATCTCCGCACCAGACTATAGGCCCTGGGCATCGCTCTTGTATTACTCTCAGCAGGTCTGGGTCCCACGATTGGGCTGGTCGGATGTAGGATGGTATAATTACGATTGTTTGATCAGCAATCTATAATTTGACGGCAACATGTTCGGCAACAGTGGTGGTCAGGTCAGACAAATCTATTCTTTTTCTTTTTTTGAAAGACGTGTCGCTTGTCTAAAAGGGAACCCAGGCAGCACAGCATTGTTGGACCCCCGTTGGCTCAATGTTGGAAAAAAATGGCTCCAATATTGGTCTGACGTTGGCATTTTCGAAAACGCTACCCGATCCAATGGTGGTTCAACATTGGTGCCAATGTTGGACCACTGGTTCGCCAACTTTCTAGCCCACGTTGGACCAACGTGGTTTGCGCTTTTTTTTCCAATATTGGCATAGAGGTTTCACCATTGGCTGAACCAACATTGGCACCCAGTGCCCTACACACTGGCTCTTCCAACATTGGCTTAAATATTGGCATTCAGTTTTATACACGGGCTATTCTTTGCATCCATTGTCCATGATATTTTTGGATGCCATTTTTCAGCCAGTGGTCTAACCAGCGTCACAAAACAGTGCAGAGAACCAAGCAAGTATCTTGCCCTTTTTCCTCAAGCACTGTTTTCTGTCTGATACTAAAATCTAATAAATGCAGCCATTTTACCGTGTTTGGATACTTTAGAAATCATTAAAGCTTGCAAATGAATCGTTCATAACGTTTGACAGTTCATAATTTATTTAAACCGAATAAAAATATTTAAAACATTCTGCAATCAGGGGAGCCTAGGCAGACTCGGCAGCAGGCTCGGTAGTGGACAGGGCAGAGGGCTGGGCAAAGGGGTTCCACGCAGGGGCCTGGCCACAGGATTCTGAAAGAGACAGAAGCGGGGGTTTGCATTCAGGTTAAGGGTTTCAGAGGCTCTCAGTTCTCTCTTACGCTTGTCAATAATGAATATCAAAATAAAACATAGCTTAATTATTAATCGCCATTTAATTAACTATTCGATTAAACGGTTCAGTTGCTCCTCAAGTATAAAATCTCGAAAGGCCTACCGAATTTTTTTATGTTTACTTTTCTATAATATAAACTTTGTTTTCGAGCGAATTATTTTTCGTTGTTTTGTATGTACAAAACTGAGTACTGCCTTCTAAAATAAACAGATGCGCAGATAAGACACCGGGGCCGGCTTGCTAAAATCAGTGTCTCAGCTGAGATTGGGTGAAAGAAAGCACTGTAAAGGCTGGGACGCGCGAGCGTCTTGAGTCGAGGTTTGAGTCCCGTTCAACTCGTACGCTGGCTTTGACAGTGCTTTCTTTTCGCCCGTCTCAGCTGAGACGCTGTTTCTAGCAGGACGGCCCAGGCGTTTACTATTGTTTTGTTCGTCCGACTTGCCGTTACTCAGAACTCGATCGATCTAGATTAAAATATTCATAGTGATTTAAAAAATTAATCAAATAGTACGAAGGTTATGTCATAAATTGCTCAATTCTACTCTTGTAATGTCATGGCGTCCCTTAACCTTTCATTTAGCTTTAAGAAGCCTTAGGAATTACAATCTCGCTATTTAAGTTCACACCGATATTTCTACGTTGATTTTGAAAAAAAAAATGTTTTTAAGATTTACGGTTTTCGCGGCACGGCAATATGTAGTTATAAATGTAGACATATTGCCTCCATAATATTTACAATTTATAAATCCAACCGCTGGCACCCTCTTTAGCTCACCAGTGTCAAACGCACTACTAAATTAAGAGTTCAATAATTACCCCGTTATACGTAAGAACCTGAAAGTTGAACAGAACTGGATGCTTGAATCAATCAAGAATTTAAAATAAATCACACACATAAAATAGCTTATCGTGTAAAGACAATTACTGGCAATTACACTCGCAGAGCGCGGTGACATAACCGACACTCCACTCGCACCCAACAAGCCGAACCTTGGCAAATAAGGACTACTCAACGCTCTGTGGTATTCGGCTTTGGACCTACCGGGAGGACTTTTTACTAAAGTACACATCTACCGCCAAGACGACAGCCACATTTTAACAAGGAAAATGAAATAAAAATGACTTCGAACACAGAAATATTCAATCAGAACGTCTCTCACGGCCTATTAGAATAAAAAGCACTTACAAATAGCGCTTTACAGGGCTTTTCCGGCCGATCGCTGTGAATTACACGTTGAACTCGTCGGAGATTCCTTGCACAGAGTTCGACACGGTTCAAACTCATCGGATAGTGACAAAACGTACATTGCGTAGCAAGAACACCTATCCCCATGGTCAGGAGGACCTCTCCTTGTCACTCACATCGAAGAGAGAGCGGTCCGTCGTGTCTTCGGTCCGTCAAAGCTAGTGGTCACACGTGTGCCCACAACGAAGGAAGATCACCGATGTGCAGGCGCTGTCGAAAGAATATCCATAGTCCTGGCAATCCGCATGTTGAAGATCGCACTTGGCACTAAGACGAAATGCGCTGCTGGTGATCGGAACTCTAGAACCATGGCGGAGATGCCGAGCCGCCTCGCCCGATAAAAACAGTTTGCTAAGCAATCAAATGCACTCAGACAACTTAGAAACGGACACCACGGTGTCCTGATATCCGCATGACTATCTTGCCGTTCTTGTGCCTTGGAAAAAAGAGCTATTTCTGCCACAAAAAAAAAACAACAAAAAAGCCTGCATAAATTGCGAAGCGCGTCTGCCAACTTGCAGTTCGCGGATGCGCGTGTTGGAAATTGAGGAGACCGTCCCCACCGTCTTCCAGTCGCTACCTTATCGTGTGGCCTTGATGCGCGCGATCCCACTTTCTGTGTGGGTGTGCGTGTGTGCGTGTGTTTCGCGTTCTGGACTCCATCACCCCTAAGCTGAGAGTGCAGAGGAAGCTAAGAAGCTCGGTGAACTAATCGCAGGTCTATTTTTAATCACGTGATCACTCTCTTTCCCGGAACCACGCGCAGAGAGCGGTGCAGGTGATGACTGGTCCGGCCGGCGCGTAGCTTCCCCGGCACTGTCAGCTTAGGAATGCGCAGTGTCCTCCTCCCTCAAGGTCGCCGAGTCCTCTTCACTCACAAAGGAGAGATTAGTGACGGCGTGGGGAAAATGGGAGGGGAAGCCGTTCCGAGGCCGTCGGCGCGATCCCTCCCGTGCATACTTCTCTCTCTCGAATTCTTTCCTATGTTTCTGCTGTTATTTGCTATTCGGGTTTCCAAAAACCAAGGTAGTAGAGATTGCTTAGACATGATAACCCTACAGCAAGAGGACGAAACGGGACTGACAGACACGAAGCTCCGAAGTCAGCAGGGAGCCTAATGTCAAAATTAAGAAGAGACAATAATAAATCAAATGCGGAAAAAAAGGGGCTAGACTCTAAATCAAGACCAACATGCGGCTAGACAATCCGGCTAGACTCTAAATCAAGACCAACATTGTCGTCTGCTATCAGTGCCTTGCCGCCGTGTAGGAGGCATTCGGGCTCTTATTGTGGCTGCAAGATCATAGAGTCAACATGATAATCTATTATGTTGACTCTATAACCCGGACATCGTTTTTCTTTCTTTTTTTCCAGTTGGCGGTCCTGATGAGCCCATATCGCTGGCGACTGCTTAATATGCACAGTGAAGGAGCAAATCTTCGCCATTAAGTTCTGTACCTTGTTATTGTCTTGTTTACTTTGCAGAAAAGCACCTGAATCGCGTTTTGAAGAAATAACATAAAATTTACAAGCGCTCGAGCAATTTCAACTTGTTGAGGTGAAACGAACGCGCCTAAACCAGCGTATTCAAACATGCTTCCACTATTAAGCCAATGGTATTGTCAGAGTAACACACACCGACCATTCTATGCCGCTGTGTTCTTGAAATGACAATGAGCCAATGGTACCAACAGGACAACAGTAACCATTATAAGCTTGTGTTTATCCAACATTGCCAAGCCAACAGTGTCCATTTTATGCCAGTCCCCATCAAATATTGGAATGCCAACGGCACGGACAGACCAACGTTGACCATTTTATTCCAGTATTCAACCAATGTTAGCAAGCCAACGGTACTCAAAGGCCGACATTGTCCGGTTTACGCAAGTATTTGTCCAATATTCGCAAGCCAATGGAACTTACAGGCCAAGATGGCCCATTTTATACCAGTGTTCATTCAATGTTCCGAAACCAATGGAACTGACAGGCCAATATTGCCCATTTTATGCCAGTGTTCATCCAATATTCGCAACCCAATGGAACTGTCAGGCCAACATTGTCCATGTTTTGCCAGTGTTCATCCAATATTCGCAAGCGAATGGAAATGACAGTCCGAGATTGCCCATTTTATGCCAATGTGCTTCCAATATTGGTTGGTCATTGGAGAAGCTGGGCCATCACTGAAGATTCCATATAATGGTATAGCCAATATTGGAAGCAGATTGGCTAAAGTGGACCATCATTGGACCTTTTTTTGCCAATGCTCTTCCAATATTGGCCCAACACCCTGTGCTGCCTGGGTAGTGTTAACGTCTCCTTTTTGTCTGTGCCCTTGTCATGTTTGCATTTCTTTCTGCGTGCTTTATTTTTTTTTATATTTGATGTTTCTGTGCATATTTAGTCATTGTCGACGCAGGTGTCAACAAACATAAAGCCGCCGCCAACGCCGCAACCGAAGTGACTTGTACTTCTAGTTTTACGAGACTCTATCGCGCTATAAAGTAATATATTAAACTCGAGTGAAGTCCCAAGAGGGTTGCTTCGACTGCCAGTGCACATGTCATCAGTAGAGGCAGAGCAACGACGCAGCAATCGCGACGCGAGAGCATACTGCGCCTCGATCTGGCCGGCCGCGCTCGCTCTGCAAATATGTGAGCGTGGGACTCTCGAGCCCCGTTAGCTTACTGAAGCTGCAAGACGCTACTTTGTTGTCGCGAATCATTTGCCCTTCGAACGGTTGCGAAGCCGTTGCGCTCGGAGTACCCTACCCAGCACCTTTCAGAAACCGTTCGCGCAGCATTGCAACCTTCTGACTGCGAGCGTCGGCGATTCATCTTGTGTTGAAAGTCAGACGATGTGCTGTTCTAGGTGTCTTTTATGTGTAACTCTTTCGTAAAAAAAGTTTGAAGTTTAAAAAACGAAAGCGTAATGGTGTACAATGTTTTAAATTTATTGATACAAAATATATTTATATATTTATAGATATATTTGTGTACATCTTGCGAAAAAATAGTCGCGCTTAGTTCTTCATTCTAAATTATAATGTGGGTTATACGACGTAAAACATACTGTCTTCAAACTTACTCCGTTTAGAACCACTTTTGGACTGGACAGCTTCTTTAGAAGTTCGAAAGCTGACCTTCAAAGAGCTGTCCTGTTAAATCGGTATTGACAGTAGGGTAGCCGCGATGCGTGTTTAAGGCCAATCGTGTCTCCGGTTAGGGTCACGTGACTACAGTCTCGAAACTGGTGATGAGGCAGAGCATGGAACCTGCCTAAACCCCAAGCTCGCGCATAACATCTACTGCACTATGAAACTTGGGTAGATGTGACAAATTCTCTCGCTGAGTTCATTGTTGAGATGCCGCCGAAGATTAGCCTTTGTAAGCGCACCCCACCCCCGTTCTGGGGCCCTAAGCTGGACGCTTGGCGAAAACGACGGCGAGAAATTTGGCGGCACCGATTGGCCAACGCCACACTTGACCTTGGCGCCGGCCAATCATAGCCGCCGAATTTCTCGCTGACTTTTCCGCCAAGTGTCCAGATTAGGGCCTCTGGCCTGCTTGCTTTGTACACCTTCCCTCTTTTTTTTTCTCTCTCTCTCTAAGCTGAAGGCGCGGTAGACGGTGCGTACTCGCCGGACGAATGATTCGTACACGTTTTATCGCTTGAATCCACTCTCTGTGCGCGGGTAACGGCAGAACAGTGTTGCCAGATTGAGCTATATATAGCCAAATTGGGCTACATTTTTTTTCTAATTGGCGTCAAAATATCGTGGTTGGCTGTGTGGCTATTTTGGGCTATTTCTAAGAATGCGGCGAACTTTTGTCGACCTCAGGTTCGACGCCGAACTTTGAGGTTCGGCTTGTTAATTTTCGAACTTTTAATCAGTTTAAAAAAAAAAATGTTTCTCTTTTGGCTAGTCGAGAGGAAAGAGAGGAAGGGAAAAGGCTTCGAACTTCTACAAACTTCGATGTTTTCACAATGCGCAGTGAAGGAATGCTTGCAGAGTTCAAGCGGTCTCCCTGCAGCGCAGTCGAGCAAACCAAACAAACGGGCCCGGAAGCGCGCCTTCAACCCGAACGCATACGGCTCCGCCCGGACGTAGACTGAACTCTCCAAATGCTGCTTTGGTGCCCATTGTGAGAATCCTTTGGCATCCAGGTTTGTAGAAATGAGAGGTCCGCAGTTTCACCGCTAAACAATGGACCTTTTTCCAGTAAGGAGCGCCTCATGACGGTTTCGCCGCCTACTACAAATGGAGGGCAACCGGACTCGCCTTCTCACATGGAAACAGATTAGTGTCGCAAGAAAACAGTGCCCCCCAAGAATGGCGAAAGGGCGGTCAAGGTCAAGGGAAAAGGGTGTGCGCGTGCGCAGACGCTTACTGGAAAAAGGTCCATTGACTACCTTCCAGTCGCTGCCCACCCCAAGAAAGGACGACACAATCAGAAATAGCAGGAACATGAATGGGTGACACTAATATTCTTCACAAAGAAGAAGAGACGAGTGGGATATTGGTAAGGACCTGAGATATTGGGGTTCCGGTTTGAAACATACAGTGTTCTGATTGTTCTCGTTATTTCGTTCTTTTACTGTATGATAATGTCTCCCGGGCTTCACAATAAAGTTTTCTTTGTGTGTTTTGTACTTCGGAAAACCTACGAAGGAAGGGCCAGTTTTGTACGGATTTTCATCATATCGAAGCTTTTTTTTAAATTAACAAGTAACAATGTACACAAAATATGGTGCATCTAAGGGTTTAAACAGAAATTGTAACGTGTATGTGTGAGTGTGAGAAATAGTCAATATAAGGCTCAAAAATCATTGTTTTTATTCTCGGCCATTTTGGGCTATATTTTTTTATGGCTTTGGCTATATTTGGGCTATACCTCCCAGTCGTTAGGCGGTTTTTTGTGAGACTATCTGGCAACACTGCGGCAGAAGCGTGATCGCGTGGTTTGACGGATGACGCATTAGCCGTTGACAAACTCGGAATGCCTGCGCTGCAAAGACCGGACCTAGTTTCGCACGTGATGCGGCCTGCGGGGTGCAGGCCTCCCGATGTGGATTTCGCTTCTGTGGTAAATGGTATCTCGTTCGAAAAGTCCTACCCGTGTCGATTTATTCAAAGAAGCTCAAGACATTTTTGTGAATCGTTTATTGTTCGGTTCGGCAAATGGCAGCGTGTGCTACATCGTGTTGAATCTTCACGGATCACTTCCTTCTAGTTTTTTGTTTGAGTGGTTGTTCTGCAGTGCCCGCGTTGACATATAAGTCGGATTACATCTTTCACGTCCGGTATTTTCAACGTTAATGTGCTGCGACCTACTTGGTGATCATTGTCCGTTCTTGTATGGGTAATCTTCCGGATAACCTCTAGAATTGGGCAGGGCCTATCTTCTGGCAGCCGGGAGAATAATTTTCCCGCAATCTTACCGACAGTCGCCTGCCATTATCTGTCTGAAATAATGTCACAACTGTAGGTAGAGTACTGACTTTTTTATTCTCCCTGCGTTTCGCAAAAACACGTTTCGTGGCCACCTTTCCGGTCGACATTTACGTTTCGTCGACATTCGTTACGCGAGTTGCACGCTGTAGAGGCATTTCGTCGCGCGTGTATTCTTGAGGCGCAACGTTTCCTCGGCCTTCGTTACACGAATTGCACGCTGTAGTGGGCATTTCAAAGCGCTTGTATTCCTGGGGCGCATGCTCACTGAACCAGCCCACCCTTTCACGTCCTATCATGGTAAGTCTGCAACAATTCTTTGCAAAAGAAAAAAAAATGCTATTCTGAGTTTTTTTTTATGAAACATCGCATGTTGATGAAACGATCTGTCGATGAAATGTCGTTCGATGAACTGTCTGTAACGCCAATGAGGGGCGACTACAGGTAGAATTTCGGGGAAACAATTCTGCCAGCTGTCGGGAGCAACCTAACAATTACCCCGGTTGCTGTTTGCTCTGCAATCTTCTCAGTTGTATAACAGCTGAGTAGTGCCTCTTCACATATTACAAATTGCTTAGTTTGTACTTGTCTACAGAGTAGGCTGTGTGTAATAAACTTTTAGGAGATTTCTAAAATATCCCTCGTGTCTGTGTACCCTCCTTTTTGCAAACAACTTGGCGAGTGCACTCGCAAACAGCTGGGCGAGAGCAACGATGGCCAAAAATCAGCACCAATGACGGCCAACATTGGATCGGGTCGCGCTTCCAGTGTTGCCCAATATTACGCCGGTCTTCGCCAATGTGGGAGCACCTTGGCTGAAACCATGGTTTAGCAATGGCCTAACATTGGCACTAATGATGGGGTCGACATTGGCTGAAACGATGGTTGAACGATGGCCCAACGTTGGCACCAATCATCGGGCCAACATTGGAAAGGATAGCGCTTCCAATATTGTCCAATATTGAGGCCGGTCTTTGACAATGTTAGGCCAATGTCGGACCGGCATTGGTGTGCTGCCTGGGAGGAGCATTATTACAAGCTATCTCAGCTTAAAGTTAACCACGGCAGAAGCTTCAAGCCGTCCTTGCGAATTTAGTTCAGAAAGCCAGCCATGGTGATCTTGTAGTTGGACGCCATGGTACGTCAAGCTTATATATATACTCACGTGTCACGCTGTTCTTGCTGCAATGGCTTGTAGTGTCAAAAGTGGTTTAGCTTAAAAAAATACAAAGTACAGGCGTTTGTGAGTGGGGCCCTGGCCTACTCTTCAGCTTCATTGCGAGGTAGGTACTCAGACGTTCAAACTGGAATGTTTGCTGCCTGTAGCCACACGACCAGCTTGTGCCCAGCGATTGTTTGAGCTAAGTACATAACCTCGCCAGTGCCGATATTTGACAAGCAGTTTTATGAATGTTAAAAATGGCTGACTAACAGAGAGACTGTGTCTCAACTACTCATGACTTAGGATACCTAACTGAATACTAATATATTAAGTAAATGCAAAACAATATCTGGCAGGCTTTATATTATTCAACAGGCTGGGTCGACTCCTCCTTTAGTCGAAGGAGTCCATGCGTGATAGGGCAATACAAACAAAAAATATGTCTTAGAATTCCTTTTGCGCCCCCCAGAGGATGTGTTCCTTAAGGCAGGACACAAGATACTTGATCTAAAAAGTGCATCAGCTGTACTAATGCATACGCAGTAAGGGCACTCGCCAAGCCTATTCTCCTCAGCTCTGTCCAGGTTAAGCAGAGTGAGAGTACGGAAGTACACGCTCACTGACAGAATGAGAAAGGCAGGGAGAAGTCTCAGCTGTTCCGCCACCAGCCCGCCTGCTAGCTTCGATGACGTTTCAGCGTCTCATGAGCCTCAAGTGAGCACATCCGTCCAAAGCCGGGTGAAAGGTAAAAGCGCGTGCCGGAGGACGACCAGCCATTCTCTTTTTGTCGTCTGCTATACTACATATTTTTACTAGGATATTTTGAAGTACGAAAAAAGTATTGCAAATATGCAGTCCACCTTTGACCATAATACAGAATACTGATAAAGATAACAACAGTGTATGCACATTGCCATCCACCATTTCCAAAATAAGTGCTCCCGCCTATCGGAACATCTACACATATGGTGCGTGAGTGGGTTCAGAACTAAAACAAATTGCACACAAGGCTTGTCTGGCCCTTTCAATAGTGGTGCAAAACTATCGATAGTACTATCGATAGTTGACCATCGCAAAAATGTCGATAGTACTATCGATAGTTGAATATCGAAGAACTGTCGATAATACTATCGATAGTCGACTATCGAAAAACTATCGATAGTACTATCGATATTCGACTATCGAAAAACTATGAATAGTACTATTGATAGTCGACTATCAGAAAATTATCGTTAAACGACTATCGAAAAATTATCGATAGTCGACTATCGTAAACCAATCGATAGTACGGTCGATAGTTTACTATCGATAGTTTTGCGACACTAGTAGTTCACGTCGCTCCCTCTTTTCTTTTTCTCGCTTTATTTTTCAAATGGGACACCGACTAGCCCAAGCACTCGCCATCCCAACTTTGGTTCAGCTTTCAGAGACGACGAACACGGGAGTTTGGGCGAAGAGAGGGGGAAGGGAGGCGAGCGGCGGTGTGGCAACTGCGTTCGCTCTAGTGGTGCAAAACTATCGATAGTACTATCTATAGTCTCCATAATCGCAAAAAATTTGACTATCGATAGTAAAAATAACTATCAATAGTACTATCGGTCATCGACTATCGAAAAAATCAGAACATCTCCACGTGCTGAATGATGTTGATTGGGGCGAAGCTCTGGTGGGGTGGATGATACTGATTTTATTGTTCATAGTTGGTGCTGATGGTGCTGATTTTTATTTATTGCTCATAAATAGTGCTGAGTTCCGGGTTGCGTTTTGACTTCATTATTACTGCTTTATGGTCGGTGAATTGCAGAGCGAGTTGTTCCTCTAGCGGATCAGCTTGGATCCGCTAAAAGCCGTGGGAACGCATCTACACCGCTTCAGTGAACGGTCCATGTCAGAAAGATAATGTGTGGTATGGAACGTGGTTATATACGTGTTTAAACATTTGACCGCAGTGTCATGTCGTCTATAGACGTTGAGGAAATGCATCCAAAGTTTAACGCGATTATATACGCATTTGACCGCAGCGCCCTCTCCTGTATACACGTTGAGCGGCTACATGCAACGTTTCATCTATGACAGACAGATGGGATGGCAATGGATGTGAGCACGGACGCCGGACAGATGCACAAGGCTAGACTCTCGACTATCGAAAAACTATCAATAGTCGACTATCAGAAAACTATTGATAGTCCACTATCGGAAAACTATCGATAGTACTACCGATAGTCGACTATCGGAAAGCTATCGATAGTACTATCGATAGTCGAATATAGGAAAGCTATCGATAGTACTATCAAAAGTCGACTATCGCAAAACTATCGAGGGTACTATAGATAGTCGACTATTCAAAAACTGTCCAGAGTACTATCGATAGTCAAATATCGATAGTGCAGCGACACTATTGATAGTTTTTCAAAAACTATCGATAGCATCGATAGTCGATTTATCGATAGTTTTCTATCACTACCTTTCAACCATGCGGATACATTCGTCGCAAATTCCAGATTTTTAGCAACTTTTTGTTTTTTAGAATGAGCGAATCTTGTCCATGTTCGAGGTAGACCACTGAATCGTGATACCCCCAGATTGTGCGAATCCTTCTTCAAACTGCGGTACAACCTGCAAATGAACTCTGTTGTGCTGCGGCACGCATCTATGCTGCCTGCTTCAGAGGAAAACTACTGTTCGTGTTGTAGACGACATCCCACAACGTACAGGCAACAACGTTAACGAACGAAAATAAAATTCATATTATTCAATAGACACAGATAGGCTCACAAAGCAAAGACACCATGATTGTTGTTGTTTGTTTTACTCTTGCATACGAACAAAAACGACCTCCTCTTTTCTTCGATGTACAGTAAAACCCATTATCTTCGTGGCCCCTATTTCTTCTCGATTCGATCACAGAGGACATAATCCCGGCCACTAAATTACGCGATATTTAAGGCCGTAAGAATTAAGGGCTCGCCAACATTAAGGGGTTTACAGTACTTCCGTGTGTCATATGGTGTTAACATTTCAAGGAGGCTGAAGGTATTGGTTTAAGAAAAAAATTGGCCTATGCAAAAAAAAAAAAAAAGAAACGTCCTTCTCCAGGCTAGGCACGCGAGGTTCTTTTGCACTACCTATAGGGTGGAAAATTTGTTGCGACAAAACGCTTGGTAAAACTATGTCTCACAACTAGCTATACTCGGCGTCGACTAATTGGCGCTGCATTGTAAAGGCTAGAGTGGCTTCCGTGCAGCTTCAGTCCAGCACTGTTTCGAGAGCATGTGGTTTAGTGTTGCATCTCATTTGCATGGTCGAGACAAACTAGCGCTGACCAGTTGGAGCAGTCCGGAATAAAAACACGCCGACTATAGAAGCATTGAGAGATGCGCACATGCAAACTGTGCATTCCTTAAAAGGAGTGTATTCGAGCTGAGGTAAAAACAATATGTGCACTTACTGCGGCCATACTTGCCATACTTGCCTTTCTCAAGCATGATCGCTTGTCCATCGGTAGCACCATCCAGTAAGAAGCACCAGCTACACGCCCATGAGACACTGCCGACTCCTGGATTGAATGACGACCCGCCTCAGGTTTGGAAGGAGATCCCAAACACTGCTTTATGCCAGATGCTGTATCTGGCGGAGCATGGGGTTGAAAATTGAAATTAACAAAATTATCTGAAGTGATGCATTCCTATAGCATAAGCTCTAGAATTGCAAGATTTTTTAGGCCAGTGATGATGTTTTAAATAAACACAGAAATGGATTGTTATATAATGAACGAGCAGCCCCCGTTTTCTATAAATGTAATCGACAGGATGAAAACAATCGCTGGTATGAGTTGGTCAAGAGAAAGCTCGCTGTGGAAAAGCTTCGTTCAATTTACATGCACCTCCTGCGCCGGTGCAAAAAAGTGTAGGGCGATTACATCATGTAAGCGATTTGACGAGCGACGAGACGAGCGACAGCGACGAGGACTCGCTATCGCTCAGTCAGCCGCGCGACGAGACACACCTTATGAAAGCGATTGGTGCAAGTGACTATGATGATGAGCGACGCTTTCTAGAAACCAAAAAAGCAGCGACAGTGAGAAATCTTCGTCGCTCGTCGCCGGCACTCGTAGCTTGTCGCCGTCGCTCGTCTCGTTGATCGCTATATTGCTTACATGCCGTTCAGAAAGCCGCTCTAAGTGATTACTATTGCATTAGGACCAGCATTGCAGCCACCCATAAACAGATTTTTTTAAGCCGCCCAAGTAGAAGTTAACATCGCACATCGTTTTCAAGCATGGCTCCTCGGTCATCGGCTTGATGTGCGATTTCTGTCAATGAAAAACCACGATTAAGCACAATATTCTAGCTCAAAATTGTCACGAACACTTGGCACACATGTTTACACAGAAGCGCTGCTAAGATAATTTAAAAGTATACAACGAAAAGGGGACGAGGTTCGCTTACCGCTACACGGAAAGGCCTTCGGATCCTAGGCCTAACGGCCGAACTTCGAAGTCGTCGTCGGTCCGGCGATCGGACGAGGCGAACCGACCGCACTGCGCTGACCCAGGCTGACCACGCCTGGTTGAACTAGGAGAGGGGCTGACCACGCCTGGTTGAACTAGGAGAGGGGCTGACCACGCCTGGTTGAACTAGGAGAGGCCCCGTCGAGTTGAGAGCCAGAGTCGCAGTAGAGCCGGACCGTCAAACATCTGTCCCGTAAAACGTTGAACGAGCCGACGACCTCCATGCCGCTACGTCTCTGCCAATGCCGCGACGACGGGAAGCGGGGAAGCGGGGAAGCCGGGAAGCTAGTGGGCTAGGGGAGTCGGGGAGCCGCGGCAGCGGCAGCGGAAGCCACTGGGCGCAAGCTTTGCGTTTCGCCTTTCGCCAACGCCGGCTTTGGGTTGCGGGGTGGTGGGTTTCCGGCTAGTTGCGACGACGACGGGAGCCACGAAAAGACGCCGAGTTGGCCGAGTACGAGTCATGGCCCATGGTATACGAGCAACGGGCCGTTTGCCGCTGTCGACGGTGCTGCGGTATCCTCGGCTTGGTGTCACGATTGGTTTGTTGCCATGCACGTTGGCTTTGCTATGCGGTACGGCTGGTGCGGTTGTAGAATACTTGTGGTGCCCATTATTCGAAACAGTCGCCCCAAGAAGTCGCCGTGAAGAGTTGACCGAGGAATTTGTGTGACTTCAGTGTCGGTCTGTGTTCCGTTTCGAGATGTATGGTATATGTAACAATACCTGTGGTAAATGATGGACGCTTTGTTAGAAGATTTCGGTCGCCTTTCTGCATGTAAGATTTGGTGATACCGGTGGTCCTGTAGTATAAGCATTTTCGTTGGAAAGACGTCGGTCACCTACGTCATCGGACGCGAAATTATACCAGCCACACCGAATAGTATTGTGAAGCAAACTTGCAGTCAGTATAGGCAGACGCGGAGCCATAGCGGTGCCGGTATCTCTAGTTATGCAGAACTCCAAACCAAACTAGCTGTATGCATATTAACAAAAAAATATTTTGGTGTCATACCAGAACTGTTAAAGCAGCAGGTATGTTTCTTGTACGTTTTTTTCCTATATGGCTGGAGCGCGGCAAACGCGGCAGGGTACACGAGCGATGAAAACATGCGCCCCGCGGGGCCCGTTTTCATCGCTTTTGTTTTAGTTCGGTACTGTGTGGGACTCAAACGATCACGTGAGAACATTCTAGCCCTCTGCGACGTTATCTATCTCCCAGGGGTGAGAGGGAAGCTGTTGAGAAATCACCCTTTCAGCTAGCAACAGGCCGGTCTTCACGAACAACAACGACGAAGCCGACAAGCGACGGTATGACTACGAGGCGAGAATGGTTTGGTGTTGGTGGTTTGCGTTCAAGGTGGGGAATCTGTGTGCCGAAATGTTGCTACCACAGCCGATGAAAGAGTTAACACGAGGGATGTACAGACGGTGCAATTTGTCCCGCAGAAACCTTTGGCGTCGTCAGGTTTGACGAGTGAGCCAATCGATGACTCCGGTAGAAGGAAAAACGTGTTTTGTGCTTTGGAATTTCTCTGCTGGGTTAGTATTTTGGACTCCGTTTTGACGCTTTGTCACTGCTCATTTCACTGGCACGGTCCTAACACCAGATAATTATTGCGTTCGGTGACACTTCATGCCATAAAATCAATAAAACATCTCGGTTTTTTTTTTTTTTCCTAGCGAAAGCGCCATGTTTTCATGAAAGCTGGTCACCGCCTCATACAAGCGATTTCCGCTAGTCGTTTAATCTGGGCCTCTTCTGCCCCCCCCCCCCCCCCCCCCCCCCCCTGAAACACGGCGTTGAGGGGTCAGCATACGTTCTGCGGTATGTTTTCTTTAGGGCTGACACGCCGTGCGCCCCCAGCTGTATCGGCGAAGTCCGACACGGCGCATTTCAATTTATATATGAATGTTTATACAGTCTACAAAACTATTCATTAGAATGATTTCGATTTTATTTTTTCAGCATGATTGGGTAGAGAAGCAAACAAGGCGTAGCTATAGTGTAGTAAACATGCGTTCTGCGGAATGTTTCTGTCTTTTCTTTTAGCATAACGGTAGCACAATAACGTTTGCGGCGGTTTTATTTGTTTTATTTTTAATCCGAATACTGCACGTTTTGGGCGTCCATAGCGTGTTTGAAAGCGAAGCACTGCCAGTTTCTCTACTTTCGACGCCAATGCTGGCCCAGTAACTACGTGCGTCGCGCGACACGCTTTTGCGCTCATGTGTTTTCGACACACAAATATCGCCGCGTATCGCCAGCTGGTGCGTCAGCATATTACCGCGCGTCACCCAGTTTCACCGCTCATGCGTCCTTTACTGTACACCGGGCAAGCACATGTCGATGTTGCAACACCCACCGGTGTACCAATGCAGTCGAGTTGCGACTGCCGAAGTCGCTTCCCGATGAGTGCGCGCGACTCCACCGCGGGAGGCGAGCGTATCTGCACCGAGTTAGATCTGCAGGGTGCCTTTAGAGCGACCTCAGACATGATGCAAAATGAAAGAACCATGTCACCTCTCGTATGCACATATTTCAAAAGAAAAGAACAGGCAAATTTAAAAGTTTTTCATATTTGTCTACCATGCTTTCACCGTCAGGTAGAACACAAGTGACATTGCTCTTTTCACGATTATAATTTCGCAATGAGCGATATTTTGTATTAAATAGATTTGACGCACACCGCCAAAAATGTGTTTGTTTAGTGTATATAATATAGTTTCTTTTTCATAAAATAAGGGTGATTGACTTGGATCACTCGAAATTGACAAATACGCTGATAAAACTAGCGCATTTTCAAAAAATTAATAATATGGATATTTCGTATGATGTCGATTGCGTTGGTTGCCTGGTGCTTGTCTTCGTTCCTGGTACTGGAAACGTCGATGAAACAAGAGACGCCATCCAGGTCGGTGGGGTCCCTTGTTCCATGCAGGTTGGCTCCCATGGAGCCAGGCCGGAAACCGAAGGCCGTCCTGCTGAAAAACTGCAGGGTTAGCAGAAAAAAAAAAAACTGATGATGTGCATCTGTGCGTGCCTCCATGCCCAATATATGGCATTCTTATTTTTGAATCCGACTTGGCCGGTGACGTCCATCATTTCTCGTGTGTACACGGACAAGCTCATCAAATATTACTCGTACCTCATACTTAATTTAATTGTCCTCCTGGAATTTCCCCCATCTTATAATTCAACACCTTGGGAAATGGAAATTTAGATGATTAGTTTAATTAACTTAAATTTAATAATTATAATTTAAATAGCAGCTTTATGTATTATGTAGACAATGCAGTGTTGAAAAGCAGTACACTGGTGCTGAACATTGCAATCAAGCTATTTTTTTTATCGCAATGTTCTGCACCACAGTACGCTTTTTTCAAAGTTTTGGTGGGCAATCATTACTTTTAATCATTGCACAAGTATTTCAAAGAATTTTTCAATAAAACAATATTTAACGAGTTTTGCAGCAAAGGCAGAGTACAAATCTTGGGTCATACTTTGTCACCGGTACCTCAAAATTGTACTATTGTTATATTTTTTTTATCTCAAACGTTTTGCAGCAAAGGCAGAGTACAAATCTTGGGTCATACTTTGTCACCGGTACCTCAAAATTGTACTATTGTTATATTTTTTTTATCTCAAACGTTTTTCAAAAAAAAATTAATAACGTAAGTACCGGGTGTGATAACACACACGAATTATGACTTTCGCATTGCATTAGCAATGCGAAAGCATTGCATTAGCAACAACAGCACGGCGTGGCTGTTGGTGGTCCCTACCAGTCTTCAAGAAGAAATCTTTCAAGCCTGCCACGATGACCCGACGGCGGGACACCTTGGTTACAGCAGGATTCTTGCAAGGATACGCGAAAAGTACTACTGGCCCAAGCTTGCGAAGACAGTACACCACTACACCCGATCTTGTCACGAGTGTCAGCGACGGAAGAAGCCACCGACGAGACCGGCAGGACTTCTTCAACCTATTGCGCCGCCATCTGCCCCATTCCAGCAAATCGGTAGAGATTTACTCGGACCTTTCCCACCGTCGACGCAAGCAAACCGATGGATCATCGTCGCAACCGATTATCTCACGCGGTACGCCGAGACAAAAGCCCTTCCATCAGGAACGGCTGTTGAAGTCGCGAAGTTTTTCATCGAGTCCATCGTCCTCCGGCACGGCGCTCCCGAAGTCCTGATCTCAGACCTTGGATCATCATTCATGGCCCAGCTGACACAAGAAGTCCTTCGTCTCAGCCACACCAGCCATCGGCGCACCACGGCGTACCACCCTCAGACCAACGGGCTGACGGAAAGACTCAACAAGACCATCGCCGACATGATCTCCATGTACGTCGACGTTGAGCACAAGACATGGGACGAGGTGCTGCCGTACGTCACATTTGCCTACAACACGGCCGTACAAGAGACCACCGGAGTGACACCCTTTCAACTGGTGCATGGGCGCAAGGTAACGACACTGCTGGACGTCATGTTACCCCACGAACCGGCTGTCGACGCAAGCGACAACGCCCAGGTGGTTGCCCAAAGGGCAGAAGAAGTCCGTCAGCTCGCCAGACTCCGGATTAAGGCTCAAAAACGTGTCGACACTGGCCGCTACAACCTTCGTCGTCGGGACGTCCACTTCCAGCCCGGAGACAAGGTGTGGGTGTGGACACCGATTCGCCGCCGCGGTCTCAGCGAGAAACTCCTGAAACGTTACTTTGGACCTTACAAAGTGCTTCGTCGACTCGGGGATCTGAACTACGAGGTGATGCCCGACGAAACACGGACTTCGTCACGTCGCCCTCCACGACCGGAAGTCGTCCCCGTCGTGCGACTGACGCCATACTACGCTCGATAGAACTGTGGACCTTATGTGTTCCAAATGACTCTTTAGTGTACCGTTCTGTATTATTTGCTTCGTTTTGTTTTCGGGTTGCATCGGGACGATGCACTTTTTAAAGCAGGGAGTAATGCCGCGCGCGCAGCTGGCCAAGTAGGCAGCGCGCGCGTGGCCTAACGGTTATCGCGCTTGCCTCCCACGCAGAAGGCCAGGGTTCGATTCCTGGCCGCGGCTACACATTTTTGTTGACAGCGTAATTTGATTTTCTGGCGAATTCGAGAACCGTCTTGCTGATTCAAGGTTAGAATGTTCTACGCGCCGAACCTTCTACGCCGAATGCTCTAGAAGCCTATGCGTGTACAAAAGCGGCTCCGCGTGGCAAGCCGGAGTCAGTTTCGCCCCAGCGTTCGACTCTGCTGCTACGCCGACTTCGACGCCCGCGACGCTCGGTTATTATCTTTTGTACCCTTTTATTTCTGGCACAAGTTCGCCACATTAAACGTTTATTTATTAGTGTTTATTTCTTGTTTATTGGTCACCACCCGTGACAATATAATATTAATAATTATCGAGTAAACTTATGTTCAGCTTTGCTTTTTTTGTAAGTACGTCCAGTTGGTTTCCGACGAGGAGGCTTGAAATCCAGGTTGCTGGTGCCGGGTAAGCTGTGTCGTGTACTGCCGCACTCGTTTCGCGACTCGAGAGGAGCCGCGCGATGATGGACTAAACATATAATCGCACGATGCATCTTGTTGGCGAACCTTGTGTCGAAAGCGAGGTTTCGGCAAAAAGTATCTTTGTGTTGTTGAGGCTACCCAAAAAGTTGCGCGCCTTTGAAAAGGTTGCGCGCGATATTCTTCTGGAGCGATATTTTGCTGAAACCCCGCCGAGGCCTGTCAATCACCGGAATAGAATAGTTTAGAATAGTTTATTCCAAGTTTCTTTCAAAATACATTTTCCAGAACCGTCTCACTTAAGCACATGCGTGCTTATGTGTCAGAACGGGCAGTCCAATTCTACACTCTTAACGACGTGCCCTCTATGGCTACCTATAGACGAATGAAACTTCTATTTTGGAAGTTACAGGCGTCGTTCTTAAAGGTTTCATACATTTTCTGTTGCATTAGAGGTTAAAACGGCGATTCTTTTTTGTTTTGTTTTTTTTTGTCTAGAACCATATTTAGTAGTTACACTGCGACCCTTGTGTGGTAACCTCTAAAATGTAACGTTGAACAAGAACGGGTAACCTGTACAGGATTGACACGATTGTTTATTTTTCTTTCCTCTCAAAAAGGGAACTTCGAAAGGGGGAGGGGGAGTGAGCTAGGGGACGACACGAGCGAGAGAGGAGGCATAACAAGAACCCAACCCTTTTAGTTCAACGAATTCCGAAGCTATAGAGACGTAACCTCTAGTGACCAGACTCCTTGGCGCCTTCACTGCCTTCACCGCCGACGCTTCGGTTTTTAAGGAATCGCCGTTGTGACGACGCGCGGCTGTCGTGCATTATTTCGTTTCGGAACTCGTTGCTGCTGTTTCATCTGCATTACTCTAAGACGCCAAATCTTCACAAGGTATGCTTGACGCTTGGCTGGTGAGAATGATGTTATACTTGACGCAGAAATGAATCTGCATCACAGCTTCATGCTCCGCGTTTATTCTGGTCGCCATGGCGGTTTTGACGAAGAGAGACGTATTTGGGATCGTAAGAGGACGGTGCAAAGAAGAAGGCTGCGAGTGTGAAGGCTACCTTGTGTACTTCGTTTCACCTTATGTTGTACCGCAGTGAAGGCTAGAAGAGCGAGCTCATAGCGTTGGCAGCTGCCCTTAAGTCACGAGAGCTGGCGCCGCCGAGACGTACCCTAGAGCAAGGAGCTCGCGCTTGTAGCCTTTCCTGCGGTACATCATAAGGTGAAACAGAGTATAGAATCCGCCTCCCTCACTACCAATGCCTCGCAGTTAAAATGCGGTTATGGTCAGCAGCACACACCTTCAACGTATGGGCACCTGGGGACTTTTGGTAAGTAGATGGTCTCCTTCCAAACGCGATTGGCAAGGCTATATTTGAAGAGTGTGTCGATTGCGGTTCCCAAATGCAGGAACATACGCGCATATGTCACAGATTTAGCCTTTTGCTTGACCAGAGCGCGAAACCTTCTGTTGGCGGTTGGTTCTGTTTGGAATGCTTCCTTCGATTGTGTAAGCTCTTATTTACCAGGGGTTCATATCATATGAGCGAATGACGTTTTAGCGAATGACACTTTAGCGAATAGGCATCATTTGAGCGAATAGATGTTTTCACGAATGACGGTTAGCGAATAAGATATTTGTAGATGGCGGCAAGCTGTAGGGACGTTTCGTCGCGCGTGTATCATTGGGACGCACGTTAACCCATGCGAAAAACCCATTTACGCCGCTTCGCAACAACACACATAAGGCTTCTTAAAAAAATTTGATGCAACCGCTTACCTCTGTTCGTAGACGGCGGCACGTTGTAGAGACGTTTCGTCCCGCGTGTATCACTGGGCGCGTATTATCTATTGACCACTTGTCCGCGCCGCTTCGTGGTGGCAGACAAGGCGGTACATAAGCTAATCCGAGCTGTCAATGATTATAAGTAGACCCATTCGCTAATATCAACGCCATCACTCCCCAAAGCGCCATACGATGAAACGTCGTAGTTTTGTTTTCATTCGCCAAAACTTCGTTCGATCAATCGAATGCCTCCCGGGTTTTACAAAGCCAAACTTAAGAGCACGCTTTACATGTTCCATCTTTAAAAGCAGTGAAGTTACGTTGTGTACGTTATGTTCACCCGTCGTAGTTCATGGGACTACAGTTATAAGTTTTACACTTTCCAGGGATGACGAATTAAACGAAAAGTGTGTTGGATAAAGGGGCGAATATACTCCGTCTTATCTTAATCAACACTGAGACCAATGTGCATAGAACGCCTTAATTTGGCAAAATATTGAGATTGAAACATTTATTACATAAAGTCGGACAATGTCTCCTTGTATTACTTTTAACGTGAGACAGAATACACATATGTTGTCAGACCAATATTGAGAAACGTTCAGCACACCAACAATATGAAAAATTCCCCAAGCGAGTTAATTTCTTTTTTGTCTGTTCACACCGCAAGCAGAGGTGCCAGACAAACCCACTTTATCTGTCCCTCACATATACGAAGCAGCTGAGAAGATTGTGATTTACGGCGGAAAACCAGGAGAACTTGTTCCACTGAGTGATCCGTGCACACTGGAGAAAGCCCTCGTGATGTGCCTTGGCATCTATTACATTGAGAACATCCACTGCCCTCTCGCACTTGCGCAGCCGTCGATACCGCTCCAAAAACTGCTTTTGCCCAAGGGCACTGCACCCCGAAGGTTAATGAACGGAAAACTGACAGCATTGCTGGGTAAGCTGGAACCATGAAGACCTGTGTGACCTATGTCGAACATAAACTTGCATAAAAAGTTAATCCCTTTTGGAACATCGTCGTGAACAGGGCGTTTCATTCTTTGTAATCACTTTACGGCTTTGACAATAAAAAGAGTAGTTCTCAACATTTGTTTCATTATTTAAGTGCCCAAGCGCATACTTTCATGCCGGACGTCCATATTAGCATATCAGCGAGCCTACGTAAGCTTAAAAATGACAAGGGTCACAAATATTATTGATTATAGCCATATTTAAATTAGGGCAGATTTTCGGGCGAGGAACGTGCTTCGTGTTTAATTTTGTTGAGCAAAAGTTATATTCAAGGAGGGTCTCAAATTGGCGAAGATGTCTTGCTGGAAAGTATACGTAAGTATGTACTTTGCACAGAGCGCATTTTTTTATTCTTTGCGGTCTTTTTAAGAAAAGGAGGTATTGCTACGTGAATGAAGTCTTTGCCGGGTTTTTGTGGAGCTCGGCGGACATTAGATGAGAAGATAAATGTCACATTTTGTTGACTAATTAATCAACATATGTTGATTTACTTTTGAATTAATGGCTAAATTGCCGCAATTGCAGTCTTAACGGGACCAATTATTAAACCTGAACCAATTTAGACAGTTCGTAAAAAAAGCAAAAATAATTTTAGATATTTTTTGTTTAAAAGTTTGCGTTTAAAAGCTTGATTGAAAACCGCACGCAGAGAGGCGCGCTTGATTATGGTGCATAGAAGCGTGACTCAGTTGTATCGGGCCTCCTCGCAACCATCTCGACGGCATGCCTTTGTTGGACGCGCCGGCGTCAAACGTAAATGAGAGTGACGGAGGCACAGAAGTAACTACGCCACTTTCGTACGGATTATATTCAGCTTGCGGTCTTGAATCAAGCGAAGGCGAAATTTTGACCATGGATATCTCAAAGATCGTTGTTTTTTCGCGAATGGCCTCAATCGGGTTAGGCAGTAAACATCACTCCCGTTATGACCAAGTAAGCCATTCATTGAAAGGTTAATTATCGAATTTTGCTTAATTAGTGAACATAATGTGACGTTTATCCACTCGTATAATGTGCGCCGACCACGTGAAACTACGGTGAAGACGGCCTCCACGTAGCTATTACCGCCTTTTCTAAAAACAACTACGTATAAAGAAAAACAAAAGCCCCGACGCAACGGACGCCTACATTTTTAAAGTTTAAATGAAAAAAAAAAACGGTGTACGTCAGACGCTACTGTAACCTTCATATGGGAGCTTTCACGTGACCACTGCGTAGAGGGTACAGTGTTGGCGGTTACATTATAACTCCTATAATCAAAGGTACAAATTTGCAAAAACGTACCCTCTAACTAAGGGTACCCGGCTAAGAGTGTACAAGTGCTCCTTCCCTCCCTCCCCCCCCCCCCCCCCCCCTAACGCATTACTACAGAAAAAAAAGAGAATCAAGAAGAATAAAACAAAAACTAAATTGCGAGAACCCGCGGTGTGTCGTACTATGGCCTAATAACCATGAACACTTCGCGGAAGCAGAAATGCCGACGGAGTCAATGGCCGCTCGGCATTGCTTTGTCCTCTGACCTTCGAGGCGGGGCGAGCTTTTGGAAGAACTGGATTTTAGGCCGATCCCGTATCCTAGCCTAAATGGCAAAGGCCTAAAAGAGAGAAAAAAAACACAAAAGCATGGCGGCGAGGGACAGGCAGAGAAGAGTTGCTAACGGTGCGCACGGGCGATACGTGCAGTACGAGTTGGTGCAGTCGCGGTGCAGTTGATGGGGTGGCGGGCGGATACCTTAATTCGCGACGAGTGCAAGCACGGCTTGCAAAGGTGATGACACTGACCGTTTGCCGATGCAAAATGACCGAACTACTTCGAGGCTATCCGCCAGTTCTTTGACGTTCGCGGTCTTTCTCCGGTTTGCCAGGACTAATAACCCGAGTGAACCGAACTTGCCGGAGTTTGTCGAGTGGAATTAATAAAGTAGACTGTCTCTTTACACTCTGCCGACTTTATATTTGTTTGATGCGAAATGTTCGATTTATTTACGGTGAAGATTAGAAGGTTTGCCGAAATTCTTGCGAGTTAACACGACACAGTATTCGCGCGTCAAACACCGCGTGAACAGGCCAATTTCGCGAAATTCTGGTTTCGCCAAACCGATACGCACTGAAAGGGTGGATCGTGTGAATAAGCCTTAAGTCGGCGGCATATATCGTAAAACAAGACTACGACGTTCTTTTTTTTTTTTTTGTTTTTTGCGAGAGCGCTGCTTGAAATGTAGCGTTAGAGGCTGCGCAATCTCAAAAAGCAGCGGTGAATCGTCCGTTGCCTCAAAACTGCGGATCCGCCCTCCCTCCCCCACTTCGGCGAGATATAACCTCAATGAAATATCTGTACGACCCTTCTTCCAAGTAGACACTTTCAAAACGAATAATTGACCTCGTTTTTGCGACCCGCTGACTCGTTCCTTCGCCGAATCGTTGTTTTAGTGTCATTTCGTGTGCTGGGTTGTGGTGTCCAAAAACGCATGTTTCCCGTAAACCGGTCGTGGTCTTCGTGGTGACAGACAACCTGTGTAGGACGCAGTCGCTTGTCGCAAGGGAGTGCTTGTTCTTGTCGGCTTGATATGCTGTTTTGTTTTACATAGAACCCAAATAAACGCCGCACGGATTATCTTCTGTTGCAAGGTACGTAAGCTTAATTTTATGAGTATACGATTCTCGCAGAGGTGAGGGGGAAGAAACGTAGTCTGGTTGATTCGTATAGAGCAGCGATTCTGGCAGCCACGTGATGACGCTAAAAAACTTCCAAGATCATGACGATTCCTTTTCCGTGCGCCCTACTTGTCATATGGCAAGTAACACGACGAAATTGGTCGTACTTAATATGCCCGTGATAAATAGCCACCGGTCGCAGTCCTGGGACCCTAAATTGCAAACTTGGTACAAAGGTCGGGGATAAATCCGGCGGCTCTGATTGGCCGGCGCCAAGGTCAAGTGCGGCGTTGGCCAATCACGGCCTCCAGATTTCTGGCCTAGTTTTGCACTAATTGTCCAGATTAGGGCCCCTGGAATGAATTGGACGCGGCTACTTCTTGCAGCAGCAAAGTTGCATCCACCACGGACAAGCGCGATCTCGAAGCCGACACAAACGGCTTTGTGCTCGCAAGGCACACGGTAGTACACCGCACAATGCGCATCACTATTTTTGTTAAACTTGCGTACCTCCGCTCTCATCTGCTGCTCCGCTATTTTTCCGCTTGTACCGCGCGTGCGCAGTACTGGGATCCCTCTGCATATATCGTAGCCGGAAAACCAGAACAGACTACTAAAACTCTTCTATTGTAATACAAACTTATAGACTGTGTAAAGTTCAACAGCTATGAAGACGACTATAATTAATGCGATCTAAATTAGACGCACCATTCTAAGATTTTTAAACATCTAGAAAGCAACCAAGAACTCAAACTGCCGTCCCCACCGTCACTGCCACCGAACATGTTCGTCCCTTTTGAAGCGCCATCAGACGTCGTGCATGCAAATCGGTGAAATGGGGGAACGAGGCCAGTTTCCTCCCCTTCCGTTGGCGACATTGAGGAAACTTTTTCCTCAATTTCTTGCCCTCTTTTTGCAGGTGAGCTGTTTATAATTAGGGTTCCGTGGATTTATCGGGTGCGGTGGAACAGTGGCAGTGACAAAGCAGTGTTAACATTATGGTAAATGACAAGAAACTCCTTCAACTGCGAGTGGCCTAGTCGTAAAAGTTTCCAAGCCAAACTTTGAATTGCCAACCTCGTGGCAAATGAATTTCCCTTAAAATTAGTATGTCTTTGACATACCTGCCAACGTGTTTGAGTCACAAAACGAGGCGACCGCTTACATCCACGATGTGTTACTAAAATTGAAACCGCACATTGGATGGTACTAATCAGGTTCACATATGTACATCTGCTTGTCATGAAAAAAATGTAGCTTGTTCACTTCCCAAACACGTATTTGCTCGGTGTGCGAGAACATGCACACTTTTATTCCGGCTTTCTAAAGTTATTTTCAGCCTCATCGTTTCCTGAGCTTCCTCCACAGATTCAAGCGATTGGCTCTTCAACTGCATTGCTAGAAAGTAGGCTGTCCGGATTTCCTTGTGTGCACCTCCAAATTGTTTAAAACGCAGAAGTCAAACGAGGAAAATTATAATTCAGAGGAGAATTGGGGCGGAGAACAATATGGGCTGTGCCGAGGGTAACACAGGTTTATCTAGTCAACCTGGGGGAAAAGATGAAAGAGAGATATTTACGGCTGTGTATAAACCAGGCCTTTTGATATGATCTACCCCATCTGTGAGGTCTACACCTATTTCAATGCACATGATCGCAGTTCTTATCGTACGTATATTGAGTCCGTTCAATTTTTTTTTTTTGCGAGCCCAATGGCACGTTTATACAATCGCAGAGAATATATACCTTCTTAATAGATATAAAAATAGCTGAATCGCAGCGTCGGTCATCTCATAAAATCTTAGAGGCCATGTAATAAATATAGTGAAGAAGTTACAGCATCTTTCCGTGCATCTTGAAGGCTTCCAAAAGGCAAGGTATAGACGCGGTCATGGGTGGTTCAAGCAAACCCAGATTGGTGGTGCCGCTTTATTATCCGGTGTCGCTGAATTAATAGAGAGAGATCAGCGGTAACGAAAAATAACATGGCTGAACTCCCGAATGGAGTGTGTTCCTTCCGCTTGGTTATTGTTTTTGCTTGGTTTCGAGGGCCCGCAGTAAGAACCGGGTGCTCAAAAAAAACTCACCGTTTAAGGCAAGCTGGGGTACCTCATGAAATTTACTTATACGGGATCCAGATACCTTGCTGATCCCTTGGATGTCAAGAAAAAAGTATTTGTTCTTCAAAGAAATAACAAATCTGGTGAAGCTAATGTGGTCGCATCTTTATGACTACCTATTCGAGCCGCATGGCTCTTATACCTGTGAAGGACTTAAAACCTAAGAGTTCTTAAACGCGTTAAAATACTTCGTGAACAGAAAGGCATCGCCGACGGGTACACCTACCTCCTTCAGGCGCCGAAGATACTCACCGCGCTTCACCGCAAGGGTCGCCGAGTCGGATCAGTAGGCTATCTCCTGAAGCGTTTTTATTGTTATGCTTCATTCAGAGCGGCGCCAATCTCTGTAATGTACAGTTTTCTAATGTTTTGACTTGCTTGCTTTGGAATTCAAAGTTTCTTTTCCAGAACTCCGTGTTGTAATGGCAGAAAAAGCAAGCTGTTCTGGCAACTCCACCATCCCATATAGGCACTCGAGGCACGATCCCCCGAGCCACCATTAAAGGTTTGACGTTCATTGTGATCACACCGTCGTCTTGGTTCCCTTGCTGGTTTCCGAGTCGCACCGGCACGTGACTATACATGGGGTCACTAGTGTCCTATTGACTGTCCCTGCTCCGACATAAGCGAGAACGCCTACTGTGGAAAGATTCAAGCTTCCAGACGGACTCATACTTGGGTCTTGGAGCCGGCAGACACCCAAACATGCGCTCACCGTGCCTTTTTCGCCTGCAGATGGTTGTCCTGCCGGTACTATGCATCGTCACCCACGCCAGCTTCGGAGGGAGTGCGCCATCAACAACAACAAACAACAGCTTGGTCATCGGACCATTTGCGATGACTACGCCAATGCTATCGACGACTGGACAGCAGGGGGCGTTCTTCCGTGTGCCCGTGGCCGACACCCCTACAACGAATGAACTTCCCCAGTGGTTATATAAGTCAACGGACGCAGCCGATCCCATGGGTGTTGGAGCCGGCAGACACCCAAACATGCGCTCACCGTGCCTTTTTCGCCTGCAGGTTGGTACTATTTACATTGGCTACCTTCCTAGAACCTGTCTTTGCCTGCCGGCTCCACCCAAAGACCTGTTTTTGATGGCATGCGCATGTTGTAAGCACCGCCACGTTGTTTTGCGCCGTAGGTGGTTTTTTTCTCGCTGGAGAATAATGTTCCTCGTTTTGTTGCTACTACTGTCGGGTGACGTCGAGCTAAACCCAGGCCCACCGACGAAAGCTGAACAGATGACAAAAACAAAAACTATGCTCGAAGGGCTAACGGTCAGTATGGCCAATGTTACGATTAAACTTTCTACCATAGAGAGTAAACAAGAAGAATTTGAAAAAAAGCTTGACAACTTACTTAAAAGTAATGACCACTTGGAAAAGCGTGTTGCTAATTTTGAGGACCAGAACAAAAGGATAGAGGAGCATATCGATGACCTCGAAAACCGCAGCCGCCGGTGCAATCTTGTGTTTTACGGCATACCCCACGGAAAGCGCAATGAAACCTGGGAGGAACCAAATAACCATGTGGTATAAATTTGTAATGATATCATAGAAATCAATCCTACTACGATTCAGAGGGCGCACAGGATTGGTTACTTTAAAGATGGTTTCAAGAGACCAGTTATAGTAAACTTTATGTCTTGGACCGAAAAGGAAGATATTTTACACTCTGGATTTAAATTTAAGAACACCGACTTCAGTGTATCCGAAGATTTCAGTAATTCACTCCGCGAAAAAAGACGTAATCTATGGAGCCGCTCTAAACAAATAAGGCAAAATAAGAGCAACAAAGTGCATCTTTCATATGATAAGCTAGTTGTGAACGGCGACGTCTTTATCTGGGACGCTGAGCGAAAGGAGGCAGTCCCTGTGCGCAGAAAGAGGGGTACAAGGCCACAACAATGACGCAGCCCTTTGATAAAAAATGTTCTAAGTCCATCAACACCGTCGGATGTTCTTTCCACTGTATTGTTGCTAAACTGCCGTAGCCTTAAAAATAAAGTAGATGATTTCTTTTGCCTTGTGGAATCAATAATGCCGAGTATTATCATGGGCACTGAGTCATGGCTCGATGAATCCGTGCTGGACAGTGAGGTATTTCCTGGAGGCTTCTCTGTCTACCGTAAAGATCGACACGCACATGGCGGAGGGGTATTTTTATTAATAGACGCGGGATGGGCAAGCAGTCAGCTCCTTCGACCACACAATAACACCGAGTCTATTTGGTGCCGAGTTCAACTATCCAAAGGAGGCACCCTAGCCTTGGGCACCTACTATCGTCCCCCAACCATAAACGACCTAGATGAGCTTAGTCATGTACTATCTTCGATTCCTGATAGCTCTGCTATTCTGGGAAGTCACTTTAATCTTCCTAATGTCGATTGGACGAGTACATCCTTTTGCACCGATAACTCTAGTTTATATAAGGGTTTTAACGACCTTATTATTTCGTTTTCTCTTAAACAATTTGTTCTCTCACCAACAAGATATAATTCAATTTTAGATTTGTTATTGACCAATAACCCAAGCCTTATGTCTAATGTCACTGTAATTCCTGGTATTAGCGACCACAGTGCCGTTGTCTGTGATTTATCACTGAATCAAACTCATAAGACGGCAATGCCGCCACGAAAAATCATACTGTACGAGAGAGGTGACTACGAAAAAATTTCTCATGAACTTTCAGTTTATTTTCCTCACTTTTTAAACTTGAGCATGGAGAGTGATGTTGAACATTTGTGGGATGTTTTCAAACAAAAGATTAAGCAACTCGTGAACTCTTACATACCATTCAGAATTCATAAGGGAAATAAGAGACATAAACCATGGATTACTCTTCCAATTCGAAAACAAAGCGTAAACGTCGTGCTTTTAAGAAGTATTGTACAAATCAGTCTGAGAGTGCTAGGTAAAAGCTGAAAGAAATATCCAGAGACCTTAAAAAAAATATAAAAGAAGACACAACGACCTTTTTGGACTCTTTTCAAGATAAGCTCAAAATGATCCCAAAGAGTTCTGGAAGTTTGTGAAAGTAAATAAAAAAGAAGATGCCTCTGTTCCTGGTTTGTTGGAAGATGGCAAGTTAGTAGACGGCGACTTGGCAAAAGCAGAATATTTCAATTCATATTTTAAGTCAGTTTTTTCGCCTCCTGCATCGAACTATGTCCGTCCCCTGTCTGACCGGACCACAGGAGTGGCTATAGCCGAAGTGAATGTCGTTGTAGATGGCATTAAGGCCTTATTACGAGACATTGACACGTCAAAAGCGTACGGACCAGACGAAATTTCACCCGTAATTTTTCACAATTGTAGGGAAGAAATAGCGGAGTACCTTCAAGTAATTTTTACAAAATCATTAAACACTGGTTTAGTTCCGACTGACTGGAAAAGAGCAAATGTTACTCCAATCTTTAAGTCTGGGTCAAAGAATCTAGTTGACAATTACCGCCCGGTTTCACTTACATGCATTGTTTCCAAGATATTTGAACACATTTTATATAGTTCAATATATAGTTACCTAGACTCTAGTCATTTCTTTTCCCCCTGCCATCACGGATTTCGTTGAGGTTATTCGTGTGTTACACAGCTTGCAGAATTTACCCATTTCGTTTCAAGTACCCTAGACAAGAGACAGAGTGTTGATTGTGTATTCTTGGACTTCCGCAAAGCTTTTGACACCGTGCCACATCATCTATTGTTAAACAAACTTGTATCTCTGGGCATCAATGATAAAATTGTCAACTGGGTTGCTGACTATCTTTCCGATCGCGAACAAACTGTAGTACTTAATGGTAAAATATCTTCACCAGTGATTGTGACCTCTGGAGTACCACAGGGAAGTGTCTTAGGGCCCTTGCTATTTCTTATATTAATTAACAGTATTTGTGAGAATATACAGTCTTATATTAAGTTATTCGCAGACGACTGCATAGTATATAAAATTATTGAAAATTGTGTAGATGCCAGTGTGCTTCAAAACGATTTAAATGTGCTTGAAGAATGGTGTGACCGTTGGGAAATGAGCTGAAATATCTCCAAGTGCAAACAGATGTGTTTTTCTTGCAGTACCGACCGAATACAAACCGAAAAATGTGATACTTGACCGTGTAGAACATTATAAGTACCTGGGAGTTCATTTGTCGTCCAGTTTGAAGTGGTATGATCACGTAGATAACACTGTTGTTAAAGCTAGTAAAATGTTGTATTTTATTCGCAGGAAGTTTAAAAATACATCTCGCAGTGTGAAAGAAACATTATGTTTTTCTTTCATTCGACCAATCTTAGAGTATGCTTGTGTCATCTGGGACCCACCACAAATGTACCTTGAACAAAAGTTGGAACGGGTTCAAAACCAGGTATTACGGTTCATTACAGATGATTACAGCCCTTATACAAGTTGTACAAAAATGAAAAACGTTTAGGTTGGGATTCACTCAAAGCGCAAAGAAAGTGCTTGAGATTGAAATTGTTTCACAACACATATTACTAACGGACTGGTATTGAAAGAAGTCTTTACATTTTTTAACGACACTATGAATCTGCAAGACGGGATCATTCTAAAAAAAGCCGAGGAATTTCGTTACAATACTGACTGTTTTTCATTTTCATTTTTTGTTCAAACCATTCGAGAGTGGAATACACTTAGGGAAGAATTTGTGTCTATTACTGATAATGATCTCTTTTATGATAAACTGCAAATCTGTATCCGCGGTTAATAATGTGTTTTATTGTTGTTCCGTTTATCTATTCTATGAATATCTATTGTTATTGCATAATGTTTCCTGTACCCCCCTGCATAATGCCTAACTGCGCTGCAGGTATTCATGTAAATAAATAAAATAAATACTCAGTGGAAACCTTGCACAGAACTAGAACTAATTCCCACAACAAGTGGAGCTGTTTCTGGAAGCCACGGAGCCAGAGAAACCACGCTCGGCGAAACAAAAAAGCTGCAATCTTCCTTCACATCACAGGACCGGACGCTCTGGAAGTGTTCAATAGCTTCCAGCGGACAGATGCAGAACGCGGAAATTACAGCCTTCTTCTTAAGAAGTGAGAGACTTACTGCACGCCTTGCTGCAACGAGACGTATGAGCGCTACGTATTCCGGGCCAGGATGCAAAAAGAAGGTGAGCCGTTTGAATGCTACTTTTGGGACCTCCAACTCAAGGTTCAATCGCGCAACACTGGTACCCTCGCCGACTCGATGACGCGTGACCAAATCGTGTACTGAAGCGCTGACAAATAACTACGGGAGCGCATGCTTCGTGAACAACGCTTAGCTCTAGAGTACGCTGTGCAGTTCTGCAAAACAGCTGAGCTAACGGAAAGGCACACATAGGCCTGTAAAGCACCAGAGCACCTCCTCGAGCCAGTCTTGGCACTGCAGAAAGAAGTCGAAGCACAGAAATGTAGCAGGTGAATCGAAAGCACGAGACAAGGCGCTGCCCCGCGTACGGACAAGTCTGCTTGAAGTGCACAAAAAAAAAATCATTGGGCAGTGTGTTGCAGATCGCGAGTCTACGGACACGACGATCGGAGGGTAACTGACGGCGTCACATGCGACCGTGATGACTTTGCTGTGCTGGAAGTGCAAGCTGTCACAGGAGACAAAACCGACTGGCTGGTTGAAGCGTCAGTGGCTAACCAAAAGGTCCTACTTAAAGGGACACTGACAGGGTATTTATGCTCGCCGAGGTTTTTAGTTGTACGTGACATATGAGAGCTCAACTACCCAGAACAGAATTTGCGGCTCGAAATTCGGTTTCTTTCCGCCCGAAAACCGCCGATCAAGAACTGGCCGGTTCGAGTCTCGCTCACTCTCTTTTTCGCGGTCACGGGCCGTTTTCTAAGGTATCGATGCGACCACCAAATTTAATCAAAGTCGTGGGTCACTGAAGGCACACACTCAATATTAAAAATAGAAGAAAATATGAAACCCATTTTTTGTGGCTTCTAAAAAGCTGTAAATACGTTGAAAAAAAAAGTTCCACAGACAACCGGAAGCATTCTGTGCGTTCGTCGTTTCGCGTATCGTGGGACTCGCGGGGACGGCGATGGTAGCGGACGACGGGCGTGGGACCTCTATTTCAGAACTGTCGTTCGCGGTACCGGCGAATTCTGTCTACCGTTAAAAGAGAAATTTGGGACTGATCAAAAGAATTGGTATTCATCCCGTACGACACGCCCGGCCACCAAACCGATTTGCACGAAAACGTCGCCGAGCCGTCGCTCCCTTCTCGTGGCTGAAGACGTCGCTCGTGCAAACGTCAAGCACGACGTGTCTACTTCGAGTTGAATATGCACGCGTACGATTTCTTTACTAGGTGCGAATGTCCCCAAAGCGTGGTGCTTCCCGACTTCGACCCGGGAGTGCTTTTGCTAGAGAAAAATCGACAGCAAACTTTCCAACTTAGTTTACCGGCTGAATTATTACTAAGGGAAGAGATCCACCAGAAAAGAGATGCCTCAGTAGTTCAGTGCGAAAGATGTCCGGTTCACACGCGGAAGGCCGGATTCGATCCCCCGTGACATATTTTTTTTTTCAATTATTTTTCGATGTTTACATATCTTTTTCTTTTTTTTTTACAATCATCACTGAAGAAACAAACAAAAAAAAAACAAAAAAAAAACAAATGTTGTGGATGATACTTCGCTGAATTAAATGGTATGGGATTTCCGTTTTGACACCTGCGAACTCAATGTAATCACTTTCCACAAAATGCAAGAAGCATATAAATCAGGTAGCGTCCGCTTTCCGAGGTGCCCGTATATGTTCTACAGGAATTGCAGCCAGCCATTGGTCCCGATCCCGTTGATCTTTCGGAAACTCTGTCGCACAATGCCCCCTTTTTTTTTTTCGGACGCAGGACATGTGAGCCGTCTCTTCACGCAACATCTTGGGTGTATTCTTTTCGGAGCCGATCATGGCAATTCACCACGGGCACTCGCTACTCATCTCCAACTCCTCAATGTACAAAACAACTCATCTTGGAGTGCAGAACAACGAGCGGAACAAACATAACTGCAAAAGAATCGCACGGCGAACAGTTCCTGTACGCCGCATGTCGTGTCATCTGCTACCAGACAGGAGAAAAAAAAGAAAACGCACGGTCGGGTGTAGCCACGTGACTTCCGCCACTCGCTCTCTCCTCTCCACTTCTCCGACCTCCGTCGGGTTTCGGTTTCGGTTTCGAGCAGTTGTGTCTTTTGGCTTTATTAAAAAAATACGCTACTCTGTTGCAAAATATTAATTGGGTGGACCTCCAGCACCATAAAAAAACGCCCGGCAAAAAAAAAAAAAAAATTTGGGGAGGTGTCAGTGTCCTTTTTAAGTAGATACCGGTACACAGGTGAGCATTCTGCCACACTGCGTATTTAAAAGGCTTAACAAGGCGGGACAGACTCAAACGAACGGTGCCATCCTGAGAAGCTACAGCGGCGACCAGATTAGTCACCTAGGAACCCTGTATACTCCAGTAGAAACTTCGGACAAGCAAAACCTTCGGGCTCGTGAGTCGAGTCGGCAGCGTCATAAAAAAGACAGGCCTGGAACGGAAGGTTGTTTCGGATTTTTCGAACCCCTTCGAGAGCCTCGGCAGTATAAACAACCCTTACGAGATGGTCCTGAAGGACGGCTCTCAGCCTGTTACTAAGCCGGCGCGAAGAGTAACACACATGCTGAAGGAACCACTCAAGAAAGAGCTGGACAGAATAAAAGCCGCCGGGGTCATCACCAAAATGAGTCAACTCAGTGACTGTTTAAGCCCAATAGTAATTGTCCGTAAAAAGGATGGCGAAATCAGAGTCTGCATAGACCTAAGGCACATAAATGAGTGCCTCAAGAGACAGCATTACCAGATACCAAAAAGGCAGGACACTGAGGCAAACCTAAAAAACGTAACAGTTTTTTCACGGCTAGATGCCAGCTCAGGATTTCATCAAACTCCCCTGGACGACGAAACTTCAAATATTTGGACGTTTGGCACGCTATTGTTTAAATAGCGTGCCAAACGTCCAGATATATGGGGCTTTGGGCGCTATTGTTTAAAGCGACTGTCCTTCGGCATCGCCTCGGCACCCGAAGTTTTTCAAAAGGAATGTCACAGGTTTTGGAAGGTTTGCCGTGTGTAAAAGTCTACATAGATGACAATATCGTCTGGGGGGCCACGGAAGCCGAACACGAGGCACGACTCCGTACAGCTCGACGGGCGGCCAGATGATGTCTCGATGATGTCTCTTACCTTGAACCCGGATAAAGTGCAGGTTTGGCGTGAAGGAGATGGTTTTTCTGGGAGACAGGATCAGTGCACTTGGCATACAGTGTGACAAGAGCTTGGTGGACAGCGTAGTAAATATGCACTTCCCAAAAACAAGAATGATATTCAACTTATGCTGGGTGTGTTTACATATTTCAGCAAGTACCTACTTAGCTTCTCGGATCGGACTATTCTCATACGGAACCTGCTCAAGACTGAGTCGGTATTCGAGTAAACCCTCATTCATGACAACTAGTTGAAGACACTCAAAACCTCGCTGACCACAGCACCAGTCTTTGCCTTCTGCAATGAAGCACTGGAGAATTATATTACTATCACAGTAATAATATATAAAAAAATAAAAAAGAAAACCGCAGAACGCATGTTCACAACACTAGCAACGCCGTGCTTGCTTTTTTTACGCAATCCAACTGAAAAAAAAAATATATATATATATATATATATATATATATATATATATATATATATATACGAAAGGTTTTACGAAAGGTGGACAAATTCGATATTGCAAAAACTACACGTCGCAACAAAAAAAGCTTGTGTCGTTTTGGTCCTGGGCCCGGGGCCTAATTAGAAAAATTATTAAAGCCCGGGATAATTAAGTTGTTAATTATTTTTGCGTAATTAACTTTCTTAATATTGTTTTTAAAGGGGTCACGAAACGGTTTTCCTTCCTCTTCCTCCTTAACTTTAATCTTCTACTCAAATGCGAATTGCGAAATCACGTCGTCGTGACATTCTTCGGCACCGGTGCGATGACTCTTAGCTTCCACCGTGCTTTTTATGCACACCATAGAACTTGTCATTCCCCAGTGACAATAAGTTCCGTCAGGGCACTCATTGGCCACGAACGCGAATCCTAATATTCGTCGACGGATTTATTGTTGACGAACGCATACGTCAGAGTGACGCAGTTCTCGTGTCCAATGCGTGAGCTGGGCTCGGCTGACGTCAGGATGGCACCGCTGACGCGCTTTGGGAACCCCGGATGTATCATAGTGAAAAGGCGGAGAGCTTTCGAAGGAAAAAGGTACAAAATAATCCGCTATATTTTCATATGTTCGTACCAAAAAGCTGGCTTTTGACTTTCTACCCTCTTTCTTTTGGCCAACTAAACGATATGCGATTAGTAAAGTCCCAATTTAAAATAATTTATCCCATCCCAGAATTCGTTTCATGGCCCTTTTGAGGGCATGGTTTCAATTAGAAAATTCCTCAGCATCATGAAAAAAATACTAAATAAAAAAATTGAAGAGCGATAGAAGGCACGCGAAGCACTTTACGACTTTCTGGAAAAACCGCAGAAAGTCGACGGGTTTTTAAGTTTCGGTTTGTTATCGCAGCGCATCTCGGCCTCGACGGCACCGCGCCGCGTGGAGAAATAGTGCAAATAACCTCTGCTGCGCTGTCATCGCGCGACGCAGCAAAGGCTGATGTCACTATTTCTTCACGGGGCGCGGTGCCGTCGGGGCCGAGATGCGCTCGGATAGCAAACCGAAACTTAAAAACCCGTGGAATTTGTGCGGTTTTTGATTGCCCAGGTTGAACAGATTGAATAGAAAAGGCTAGCGGAAATCGCTTGTGTGAAATGCGACAACCTTTCATAAAAACTTCGCGCTCTCGTTTGAAAAACAAAAACAAAAAACACGGAGATGTTTTATTGACTTTGTGCCAAGGACACGTCACTGAATGCAATTTATTACCGTGACATTGAAATGAGCAGTGACAAAGCGTTATTCCCTAGCTTCCTAAAAACAGCATGCATGAGAGTAAATACCTACCAACGCAGTCCAAAATACTAACCGAGCAGAGGAATTCCGAGACACAAAACACGTTTCTTTGTTTCCCGGCAGCATCGAAAGGCTGGCTCGACCAACCTGACGACGCCAAAGGTCTCCCCGATACAGTCAACCGCCTCGGTATCCTTTCTACATCCCTCGTGTTAACCCCTTCATCGGCTGTGGCAGTAACGTTCCAGCAAACAGAAAGCCCACGTTGAACTCAAACCACCAACACCAAACCAATCTCGCTCGTAGTCATACCGCCGCTTCTCGGTGCTGTCGTTGTTGCTCGTGCAGACCCGCCTGTTGCTAGCTGAAAGGGTGATTTCTCAACACCTTCCTTGTCACCCCTGGGTGTTCGAATAACTTCGCAGGTGGCTAGAACATTCGCACGAGAGCGTTTGGGACGCACACAGCACCTAACCCAAACCAACTCGGTGAAAACGGGCCCCGCGGGGTGCCTGTTTTTATCGCTCGTATACCCTGCCGTACCTGCCGCTATTGCGAAGCTGACTCAAAAGTGGCCGCGCGCAGCGCTGTTTGCTGGGACATCGTAGCGGTTCCAAGCGGACGCAGGGTGCCTATTCCTATTGAAAAATCTTTTTTACCGGAATTTTATTTCCAGTAAAAATTTATTTACTAGTTTATTCTACTCTTTTCACTTAAAGTAAAGTCGGAATTGACCGGAAGCCACCGGATTTGCAACAATTCACCGAAGCTTACCATGTTTTTTCTTTTTTTGGACGTCAAAGGAAGGCACGTAGGGAGAAGCCTGTGAACTGTGGGTGGTCTATGTTTACCAGATGCTGGACTAATTGCTAACGATTAAAACGCGGTTAGTCGATATAGGCCTGAAAGTTCCGTGTCTTATTTCACAGGGCCGATACCAGTGAAACATTTCGCACAGCTGTAGAAAAAAGCAATCAGGACATTAGAAGCAACCGGGTTCTTTGTCGGAGAAAGTATCTTTGAAGGTACTCACAATGCCGCTGGGTAAATTCCTAGATATACGGTAGATCAAGTAATTCATCCGAGCTGGTGCACCCCACGGACACACACACACACACTGTCAGTAGCACGTTTAGTGAAAACCACGAACGCTCTGAACGAACTGTGGAGACCATGCAGGGCAAGAAGAAGGTTCGTGTGAGCACGGTTGTGCCACAACCAGAAGTAACTTTCATTGGGCGCGTTAAGTTAACGCGCTCGAGCGCGCTCCAGCGGTCAGAGTGCACTCGAGCTAAACTAAACGACATCGTGCCACTTTCGGTGCACGGTGGCGGAGCGCGCTCCGCGGGCTCCGTCGTGGGAGATGGTGCGCGAGAGCTCGAACAGGTCGGTTTCCGGTGAGATGACGGCGCCTCCGCTCTTGCGGTTAATCTCGCGGTTACTCGCGGTGGTTTCACGCGGTGGTCTCACACGAGACGGAAGAAACGTCAAAACCCAAGCGTTTTGGGCTCCGGGCCGGGCCGCCGGGCCACTTTAGACTGAACCAGAGGCGTCGGGTGTGCGCAATGCCTGACGAGCGAGTTCGTTTCCGAACGCTTCGAGGATGCCACCGCTCTCGCCTCGCCAAACCTCGCCGACTGCGATCGCACCAACCGAGCCCCGCGACCGAAAGGCTCCGGCGCAGGCAGAAACGGCACCTAGATAGGCCGGTCGTGGGTAGGAGTTGCTCGTTCTGCGCTACCATGCAGTGCTCGGAGCTCTAGGCGTCGTTCGTGCTTGCGCCGAAGCCACCGAAGCCTTTAGGGATTCCCTCGGACGCGCAAGTCGCGCCTGCTTGAATGCGTGGATACTTCGACGGCGATCGTTTGGCAGCTCGTGCAATCGTTCCGTCATCGTGGAAAAAAAAAAAAAAAAACAAAAAAAGAAAAAACATGGTGCTGGTGTAGAAAGGTATGCATACATCCTTCAAATGCTTGTCGAAGTTCTTCATGTACCTTACCGCAATTTCAGGATCAGGCGAGTCAATAAATTCGGCCATTCAGCCGTCTTTCTTTAAGGCTTTTGTGAATTCAGAACCCGTTCGGCGTACCTTTAATCGCCGCACCAACAGCGTGCAGCACAAATACAAGCTCTTGCTGTTTCCGCCGTCTCCGCGCACTTATTTCATCGATGTCGTCGTCGAACAAACACTTTTTTGAGGTTTCGACGAGACGGGAGCCCTATGTGGGAGCCATGCTTAATCGCGCGCCGGAAAGCCGCAACCGGAAACGTTTAAAAAAATAGGCGTCAGATGGCGCCTCGGCACCAAAGTGCGCCGTTAAGTTGCACTCCGAACCCGCGAGCTCGAGTGCAGATGTCCGGAGTCTGGAGCTCACTAACTTAACGCGCCCATTCTGTCGAAAATAGCATACGAAGCCGCCCCCGTGGTGGCACAGGGTTGCCTGCGGCAATCACGTACGCGAGGGTTGCGCCCTCTACATCTCCCCCCTCAGAATCACAGTAAAGGTTCAACTTCCTGGGACACACCACCTGTCTGCCACACCTGGTTCTTTGTGCAGGTGAGGTATCCAAGTCGGGTTCGTTGCGCCGGAGGTTATGTCTATTAGGCGAAGGTGGCTGTTGAGGTTGAGCCGATCCTTGAGCTGCAGGTGCGGGCGGTTGTCGAGGTCAGGGATGGGCAAAATACATGCAAATATGTATCAAAATACAAATACAAAATACTTTGTCAAAAATGTATTTAATTACAAATCTAATTACATTTTCAAAAAAAGCATTTAAGTACAAGATACAAATACAACCAAATGTGTTTGGTCTCCTCCAAATACTTTTTCAAATACATTCCTCAAAATTTGCGTCAGCGACTTCAGGGCGCCTGCAACGGGTTTTCGGGGTATCTCATTTTCCTTTTGCATCGCACACTCGGGAGTTGGTGCGCGAGGCTCTAGTAACGTAATAGAAATATGCATATTTCTATTACGTTACTAGAGCCTCGCGCACCAACTCCCGAGTGTGCGATGCAAAATGAAAATGATTATATTTTTTTGTGATCATGATCACAAAAAAATGTAATCAGCTTGGACGTAATAGGTGAAAAAAGTACAGAGCTTCAAGCAGCTTTTTTTGTCCATTAGATTTTGGTATGGACCAACATAGGACCGAGACAACCAAGACGCGCAGCACTAGCTAGAGACTTTTTTATTGTTGCAACTCGCAGCAGTTACAAAAATCTGGACGACCGGCGCATTTAGAATGTTCCAGGGAAAAATATGGGTGGAAATCAGGCTAGAAAGCATCAAAATTTGTCACAGGCACTTATTTAGCCAATCTGCCTGTGAACGTCGATTTCGTCACTATTCTTGCCCTGGACTAGCACCGTTATCACAAAGTCACTAAGCGCTTGTGCTTGATTGAAAAAAACTGCATTCGGTGCAGAACGTAGTTTTCTTCCTGCTCTGGACAGTGACACAAATTTGAGGGATGTATTTTCGCCCACAAAATTGTATTTAATTACAATTGTATTTTAAATACTCACGTTTTAGTATTTAAATACACACGTCAAATACATTACCCAATTTGTAATTAAATACAAATGCAAAATACACAAAATATTTTAAATACGTATTTCAAATACTTGTATTTGAAATACTGCCCATCCCTGGTCGAGGTGAAGCCCGCTTCTGCACGGCAGGTGCCGCCAGCTCTTGAGAAGAAGCCTGTCCTTCAGCTGCAGGTGGTTGTTAAGGTGAAGCCCGTTCCTGCGCTGTAGGTGTCGCCGGCTCTTGAGGAGGAGCCAGTCCTTGAGCCTCTTCTCTCGCGGTTGGGTCTTCTCTGCCTGTCCTGAAAGGCACCAAGTTTCTCCGGTTACGCTGCCAGATTGCTCCTTGATCGGTTTCACCACGTACGACCTGGGACGTTTGCCTGGACTGAGAACAGTAGCCTTTACTCATTCTGGGCGAACCCAGACGCGGGTACCGTCTTCCAGTGTCGAGAGGCTTCTACCCCGATGGCGGCGATCGAAGTCGGTGATTGCCGACGTTTGAGCTTCGCGGCCTTGGTGACTACCTGCTCCTGCGGCTTGCTACTTGGCACCAGCAATCTCCCCTCCTTGGGAATTGGAGTGCGGGGTCGGCGCCCCATCAACAATTGTGCCGGACTGAAATCCGAGGGTTCGGGGGTATCTCGGTAGTTTAGTAAAGCCAGGCACGGATCGTGCGCCTTGCGTAGCAAGTTCTTCACCGTGCGCACCATGCGCTCTGCCTCCCCGTTGGACCGAGGGAAGTTGGGGCTGCTTGTCTGGTGTGCGATTCCGTAAGATGCCATGAACCGAGCGAACTCGTGGGACTGGAAGGGTGGTCCGTTGTCTGAACGCAGAGTGAATTGGACGCCGTGACCAGCGAAAATGCTCTTGAGTACTTGGATGACATGCTCAGCTGTTGCAGAGCTGAATGAGACCACTTCCGGGTAACTAGAATAATAGTCGACCACGAGGAGGTAAGTCTGTCGGTTCAGGTGAAACAAGTCGGCGCCCAGAAAGTCCCAAGGTAGACTTGGAAGCTGCGTGCTCCGAAGTGGCTCTGCTGGATTGGCTCGGTACAACGTGCACTGTTCACATTGTGCCAGGAATGCTGCTATATCGGCGTTGATACTTGGCCACCATACCGAATCCCGGGCCCGAGCCTTGCATCGGTTAATGCCTTGGTGACCTTCATGAATCAAAGTTAGCGCTGTCGCACGTCGCACTGTTGGTATTACGATGCGAGTTCCTTTCAGGAGTAAACCATCACAAACCGAAAGTTCGTCCAACACGCTTGCATACTTCGTCAGGGGAAGCGGTAACTTGGACTTCGGAGGGAACCCGTTGTGGCACATTGAGGTGAGTGCGCGACACTCCCCGCCGCTTGCTTGGGCAGTTCGAAGGTCCTCCAGCTGTAGGGATGCTGCTTCTGATGAGCTCTGAAGGACTTCTGCGGCAAACACTTCGATTGTGGCTAGAGGACGAGGCGAATCGGCAGGTTACGTGGGGACGCGAGAAAGGGTGTCCGCTGTTACAAGAAACTTCCCAGGGACGTGCGATATTGTGAACTGGTACCGCATCACCTTCAGTCGGAGGCGCTGGATACGTGGAGGTACCACGTCCAAGTACAACTTGCCAAACAGTGAAACCAGTGGCAAATGATCTGTCTCTACGTCAAAGACCAACCTACGGAGAAACTCGTCGAGCCGTTGAATAGCCAGGGCTCCCTTCTCCGCTTGGCTATGTCGTAGTTCAGTCGCTGTAAGGGACCTCGACGCGAAAGCAACCGGTCTTCTTTCGCCGGAAGGCTGAGTTTGTAGAAGGACTGCCCCCAAGCCGAATGAACTGGCATCCGCTGAGACGACTGTTGGGTGGGCCGGATGATACTTCGCCATACAGCGGTCCGAGACGAGCATCAGCTTGAGCTTGATGTATACTGTTTCTTGTTCGTGGGACCAGTTCCATGCAGCATTCTTGCCGAGGAGCGCTCTGATAGGAGCTGCAATGTCCGATACGTGCGGAAGGAAACGCCCGAGGTGGTTTACCATATTAAGGAGGCGTCGTACACCTGTTAGGTCAGTTGGTGCACTCATCTCCTTGATCGCTTGGAGCTTGCTAGGGTCCGGACGGATACGCCTTGCAGATACCATCACCCCCAGGAAAGAAACTTCGCTCTGGCGGAAGCAGCACTTCTCATTCAAGGTGATGCCTGCCCGGGATAGCCGCATCAGGATTTGCTGCAGGCGGGGGTCGTGTTCTTCGAGAGTGCGTCCGAAGATTAGTACGTCGTCTATCATGCACACAGTGCGTTCCAGGCCTTCCAAAATCCTGGAAATCTGCTTCTGGAAAAACTCCGGCGCAGAGGTGATGCCGAAGGGCATCTGACGGAAGAAGCAGCGTCCGAAAGGCGTGATAAATGTGGTGCGTTCTTGCCATTCTTCCGCCAACTTCACGTGGTAGAAGCCTGATTTAGCGTCCAACTTGGAGAACACCGCTGCGTCTCCCGGCAGGCCCAGGACTTGGTTGACCGTGGGAAGGACGTGGCGTTCTCGCAGGACCACCCGGTTTAACTTCGTAAGGTTCACGCACAGCATGTGGCCCCCAGTGGCTTCATCTTCTGCAGTTCCTTGCGGACGACTTCACGCAACGGGATGGGGGTGCGCCTTGCCACGCTAAGAGAAAATGGAACAGCGTCTGGCTAGAGGCGGATCTTGCATTCTTCAGAGAGAGATCTGAGGCCATTAAACAGCTTGTCACGAGTCTGAGAAGAGACATTGACAGTAGGAAGGCCCTTTTCTTTCGATGAGACGCCGTCGACGAATTTGACGACTTGAAGTGCCTGAATGGCTTGAAAGCCCAAAAAAGGCACGGAGAGGGATTTTACCACGTACAGTCTTTGCTGGGTTGACTTGCCCCTCCACAGCAAAGTGGCCATAAAGGACCCGAGAACGTTGAGTGGCTGCTGCCTTTGCCCAAAGAGAGAGTTGTCCACCTTGTCGAGGGACAGCGGCAGGTTGGGGAAGGTATTCGAGACGGCTGAAACTTCGGCTCCCGAGTCAACCTTGAACGCTTCCGTAGTCGTTGACAGTGACTTCCACGAACTTGCCTTGGTCCGAGTTGCGAACGGTGTACAGTCCCAGCGCTGCCACCTGGGTCGACCATTTCTTCTGGGAACGGCAGACGTCCACGAAATGACCTTTTTTTTGCAGTCGTTGCACAACGAGTGTCCGGCGGGGAATTTTGAGCGCGCGTGTGAAGCGCGGCCGCAGTAGCCGCACGAGCTAGAACTTGAGGTGCGCTTGTCGCGTGCTGAGTTGTGCTTGACGCGTCCCGCTTGTGGCTGCCGAGACTTGGCAGCGTCGAGGCTCACCGGTCGAGACTGCGTGTCGTGGCCTGCGAGCTGGTCTCTCTGCTTTTGGGCGTCTTCTGCTTGTCTCGCCTGCACCCATGCTTCTTTGAGGGTCAACTTGGGGTTGCGGCAGAGCTGGTCGGCGAGGCGAGCGTCGCGTAAGCCTACGATGAAGCGGTCACGGACAAGGCGTTCCATGACCTCGGGTGTCGGCTAGTTGCATCTCTTGCAGAGCTTGCAGAGTTCCGCATAGTAGCTGTCCACCGTTTCCCCCGGCTGCTGGACGCGCCGGTGAAACTGCGCCGACTCGTACACTTCGTTGAGGGGGTGGACGAAATGGGCCGTAAACTTCTCTACGACTACCTTGTGTCATTAGGAGCGTCGCCGAGGCCGAACGTCGCAAAAAGAGGACGAGCTTTCGGCCCCAAGCAATAAAGAAGTGTGCGGACTTGAACTTCTTTAAACGCCTGTCGAAGCCCGGAAGCGAAGGCGTAGTTTTCGAAAAGGCTTTGCCACGTCGGCCGGGAACCGGCATTCTCGAAGTCGAAGTGGTCTGGCTGCAGTAGAGAAAGGCCCTGCCATGAAGGCTTGACACCATCTCCTTCGTCGTCAGGCATGACAGCGAGCACGACGGCGGCGAGCAGGAACACGGCGGTCGAAAGCCGGGCGACGGGCGAGCGAACTACGCGGTTACGGTGTAGACGATTCATTCGAAGGCGATGCCTACTTCGTTAGGCATAACGTTAGGCACTCCTGACACCATGTGGAGACCATGCAGGGCAAGAAGACGGTCCGTGTGAACACGTTCGTGCCCGAACCAGAAGTAACTTTTATTCTGTCGATAATAACATACGAAGCCGCCCCGTGGTGGCACAGGGTTGCCTGCGGGAATCACGTTCGCGAGGGTTGCGCCCTCTACACGAACATCTGCCGCGGCTGAGAAATCACGGGCACAGTCAGGGCGTCTCAGGCATCTTTTTCGCTCACTGGATGCGTCTAAAGCCGGACGGACAATAAGGCGTAAGAAACAGGTCACTGAAAGATATTTTCTTTTTATTCACACACCCAGCTGTTCTGAAAGACACAGGTCGCACACATGGAACAGGAAGCCTACACAGAGCATCCGATCGGGCCGCTGCTCGTCGACGGACAAAGAAACCAATTTTCTTCAAAAGAGCAAAAAAAAAAAAAAAAAAACCGCGCTAATATTCCCTACGAGCCCAGCGCGCGCGAGAGAGAGAGAGTGCGTGGGGACTCGTCCTTGGTGCGTTCTGGGCACCATAATTACACACCGAGTCCCCGGCTCGTCTCGGCTTCGCCCTCCTCTCGCGTCGGTTTCCGTGAGGCTAAGTAAACGGGGAAACGATGTCACTTGTTTCCGGTAACATATCCAGCAAAACCGGGTTGTCTGTTGAACGAAAGTGGCTGCTGGTGACATTCCAGCGAAATCCAGAAACCCGCTGCCGGGGAAGTTCCACCGAAATCTCTTTGCCGGCAAATATTCCAGCAAAGGCTGGTAAACTGCGTTGGTTTCGGGTGAAAACGGGTGAAACTTACCAGTTTTCACCGGGTGTCACTGGAGGTTCACCGAATGTCACTCGAAGTCTGTGCCGGATTTTTCAATAGAAATTGATTCGTTGTTTCCCCCTTTCTTCGCTTAATAAAAATAAACTGCAGATTGACATCTGTGTGTCCTTTCTTTACCCCGAATCCGCACAATCCGAGTCCCAGAAATCTGGTCACTCTGCGCACTTAAGATAAACAAACAAATTATGGGACCAGGACGACGCATCGACCATTATTTCGGAAGAAAAGAAAAGGAGTCGCCTCAAAAGAGCGAAGAGGAGGTGCGACCACGTTGAAGAAGAAACTTTCTAGCAACAACGTCTTCGCTACGTCGTGCCGATGTCTAAAGAAGATTAGACAGGCGTGTGTGTAGTGAAACTGTCGGGACGAAGTGTCTGACAAACGGCGTGTGCCCTTCAAGAAAGTGAAAAGCGGCGCGTTTTTCGTCAGACGGAAGTAGCGTCAACGGACACCGGTTTCGCTGCAGACTTCACGTTGTTGTGTACGGAAGACGTCTAGACACGCCGAGCGTGGGTACAGCGAAGTTGTCGGAAAGAAGTGACTGACGAACGGTGTTTAAGAAGTGTTGCGCTTTCCGTTAGAAGGACGGATCGTCGCTCGACACGTGCGATTGTCGGAAAGAAGTGACTGAGATCGGTTCGGTGTACGCCACTGGCGAAAGTGTGGGAGAGATGTGACAGACACGCTAGTTGTTGTCTGCGGGTTCTATAGCACAAGAGCTCCGATGGCCATTACGCGCCAAACTGGGTAAGCTTAAAATTCATTGGTAAAAGTACACTAAGACTAGACTAGAACTTGGCTATAGTTTATGTAAAATACCCAGTAGGTTTCAGAAAAGCTTAAATAGGTTCAAATGATATGAGAGGATGCTCCCCAGAACAATGAAAGGCTAAAATTGGATGTTGTACTTAAAAAACTAAGGGAAAAATGTCCTGTATTGTTGTAGAAAGCCACGGCAAAGAGAGATAACATGCAGAACAGATAACGTTTCTCCCCAGTGCTAGCATAATGGCGGTTCTTCGCCTATAAGCAGGTATTGATGAGGAATGAACAAGTGGCCGATTCTCAAGCGGCGCAGGAGAACTTCGTGAAAACGATTTTTATTATAGCAGGTTTCCCATGTACCAAGTTCTGATTTGATGGCGTAAAACTTATTATTATCGGTTAACTTCTATTCAGATTACCATAGCCGTGAAGGTGAAAATCTTCGGATATTTTAAGGTCTTAGTAAGGTACACGGACATTCTATGGTAAAAGGCCCTCTGAAAAGGCGGCTGGTCTATCTGCAGCCTCGTTCCCTGCGATGCCCACGTGACTTGGGATCCAGCAAATATTAATGTCATTCCTACCAGCCAGTTCCTGTTGAGCTTTGGCCTGTACGAATTGAGTCGACTTATTTGGGTTTGATGTAACGGAACGAGTCTACAGAAATAATCGCTTTCATCATTTTGCTCCTGATTATATAGTTAAGTGCTGCTAGAACACCATATAGTTTAGCAATAAAAATGCTGGCGACATTGTTAAGTCGAGTAACATGGGTAAACAAATTTGAACAAACAGCGGAGCCAGCATACATTGAGGACTTAGCACCGTCTGTACAAAACTGGCACTAATGTCTGCATTTTTCTTGGAGAGTTAAGAATCCCTGATGTAGTGGAGAGACGTTATGTTCATTAAATGTTGTACAATACCAATCACAGGCTGTAGGCTTGATATTCCATGGATCAGTATGACAGGTACTTTCTAGGAAATGGCAGGTTAAGGGAGAGACGGAGGTTCTCAAAACTAAGACTCAAGGGTCCAACAACAGTTGGATTATGGTCGAAAGTACGACAAAACCTCGACTCTCAAATACTACTTTGGGCTGGGTGGCTGAGTTCAGATATCACCTTGTAAGCACAAAGCAGACTTAGATACTGTCGCCTTTTTTAATGGAAATTTCATTGCAGTCAACATACAGGCTTAAACAGGAGATTTCCTAGAAGCACCGGTTGCAAGACGCAACCAAAGCTGATGCACAGGGTCAAGCATTGTTATGGCAGACGTCCGAGCAGACGCAAAAACAACAGACCTATAATGAAAGCGCGATCGAAAAGGGAGAGGTACAAACAAAAACCTCCTGTCAGAACCGCAAGACTTGTGTGAAAGGACTTTAAGAATGTTCAATGTCTTCATACATTTCTGCTTGAACCATTTGAGATAGGAGACAAAACTAAGCTTGCTGTCAAATATCACTCCCAGAAACTTATGCTCGGCTCTAACTTTAATGGTATTCCCATTTAACATAAAAGCGGGATCTAACCAGAGCCCCCGCCGCAAAGAAAAGGGAACACCATATTGTTTTTCTGGAGAGAACTAAAGGCCATTATCATTAGTCCATTTAGTCATTTGATTTATAACTAGTTATAGCTGTCTTTCACAGCTAGACATGTTACAAGATGCAAAAGAAATTTGAATACCATTTTCATAAAGGAAGTACGATACGGAAGAATGTTAGACCTGACAAAGAGAATTCATTATTACGTCGAAGAGAGTGACACTAAGGACAACGCCCTGAGGAGCCCCGCTCTCCTGAACAAACAAATCAGAAACTGTTGAGCCTAGCCGTTCACGGAAAGAGCGATCACATAAAAAGGTTTTAATGCAGTTTTGCAATCTGCCACGTACTCCATACATAAATAGGTCACGCAGGATGTCATGTCTTAAAGTGGTATCGTAAGCCTTCACCCAGTCGAAGAAGATCGGTACGCAATGCTGCCTATTCACAAACGCCTCCCGTACAACAGTCTCCAGCCGAACTAAGCGGACGGTCGGGGAGTGTCCAGGTAGACAGCCGCACTGATTTACATCCAAAATATGATTTTGTTCAAGAAACTAAACAAGACGTTTGTAAACTAACCTTTCATACGTTTTTTTCCAGGCAACTCGTCAATGCTATCGGCCTGTAGCTTGACGGAAGGGAAGGGTCTTTTCCAGGATTCTGTAGGGGAATCTACCGCCAGTTTCTATTCTATGGAGAAGTATGCATCTTTCCAAAGGTCATTAAAATAAATGAAGAGAGCTGAGAGTGATTCATCCGATAAATGCCGAATCATCTCGTAATGTTTACGATCAGGACCTGGAGAAGAGCGCTTCCAGACTTTCAGAGCAATGTGGAGCTCCACTATTGTGAACGGTTGATTGCAGGGTATGGAGGCTCCTCCTGCCAAGCTGACTCTCGTTCTCTCTGCATGCGACTTCTTCAAAAACTCCGAAGAGTAGTGCGAGGAGTTGGAAACGGCTGCAAAATGTGCGCCTAACAGATTAGCCTGGTCGTGCAATGAGGACGCAGTTGCAAAGAGAGGAACTATGAAGCAACGATATCTGCCTTCGACCTTTTGAAGTCGGCCCCACACTTCCTTTGCTGGGACGCAGTTACTAATAGAGAACAGATATCCTCTCCAAGAATTCCGCTTGGTCTGCTTCGTAGTCCAACGAGCTTGAGCTCAATTTTGCTGAAACTCTAATAAGGTCACAAATGTTGAATATCTCGGAAATATGCCCCAGCCTTATCCTGTTTCTTCTTGGTGGTGGAACAATCTTCATTTCAAAATGGCTTACATTTTTTTTTTTCGATTTTACCGGAAGTCTGAGCGATGGAACGAAAATTGGCATTAATTATGTTCTGTAATTTATGATGTGGCTTCATTATGAAATAAGGACTGGAACACTCAAGGATTCAAGTCAGAATTTAGGCTAAAAAGACTCCAGTTTGTTTTTCCAGTTTGCAACGAGGGGTACGTTTTACAAGGCTTAATACAGAAACCAAACTCTCCAGGACGACTGGAAAGTAATCCTTCCAAAGGGATTGTTTAAAACTTAAAGAAAACAACCAGGGGATGACAAAGAAAGATCGATAGATGTGAATGAATGCCTTACTTAGGGCACTGTAAGAACTTGCCACACTTTCTCAAACGTTATTAAAGAAGTGAAGTTCGACTATTTTCCAATTTATTCTAACATACTTTTTAATTAATTAAGCGCAGTAAAATCTATTTTGAAAGTGTCGCAGAAGAGTTCTAGTGTACTAGTTTGAAAACTGAAAGAATAGCAAGCGCCCAAACATGCCATCTCCGGCAGGTGGAAGAAATGTCAGTTTTCGCCTTAGCGGCTTCAATGATCAATACCTTCAAAAAAAAAAAAAAGCCGCCAAGCTTGCCGTTTGCGCGGTTGTTCGTTTCAGAAATTTCTCCAAAAACATTTTGTTTTTTACAGCACAGCTCTTAGGCCCACGTTTCCGGCTTGAGCGGCGACGGCGTCACCGTCGCCGTCGGCGTCGGTGTAACCGCGCGGTGCGACGCGCGCGTCACATTAGGGAGTTGTTTTCCATAATGCACCGCGCGAGAGAGAGGTGGAGGAAGACGAGGAGGAGGAGGGGGAGGAGGAGGAAGGAGGAGAGGGAGGAGGAACACGGAGGAAGACGAGGGTGGAGAAGGGAGGGAGGAGAAGAAGGAGAGGAGGAGGAGGGAGAGGAGGCCAGGAGCACGGGGGAGTAGATGAGGAGGAAGAAGGAGAAGGTACGGATGAGGAGGAGGGGCATATCCTCCCTTCTATACCGTCCTCTTTTCCTCCCCGAGAGCTGCACTCCAATTCGGCATTACAGGGAGTTGTAAACATCTTTCATTTGTTCTTGTAAAAAACTAAAAATTTGATTTTAAACCCTTGCATGAATTTATATAAATATGCAATCCACTATAATTGTCTTATGAGAATAAAAAGCTTATTACTCTAAACCTCTGAAAGGTTTTTGCTGGCTACCAGGGCACTTGGGGCAAACAAGTGATTATCGATACGCCGAGATGCCTGTATCAGAATTTCGCACTTTTCGAACTGCTTTTTTTCCACGCACGGTAAGCATAATGGCTCGCTGAAGATCATCTTTTTGTTTCATCTTTCTGAAATAAAGACGTGCACACAATCTGGGAAAGTACAGTGCTTCCTTAATTTAACGCCGACACGAGGTGGTTCGTGTTTTAGTCCTTTTTGTGCTATTCGTCCAATTGGTCGGATTGCATGACTCCCCGATCGTCATCAAGTTATGTACTTAAATTCCCCGAATGAAAGCCAACTTTTTGCCGAACAATGTCGGCGTGCAAGTACCGTGTGTCTGGAGGGAATGTTACGCTAAATGTTTGCAAGGTCAAAGTTAGTTTTTAGGCGCACTGCAAGCGAGAACCGGCTTACACACGTCGCCATATATTTCTTATAATGAAGCCTCCTAACAATGCATTTACACGACAAAGATTTCGTCCATAGAGAGGAGCAAACGCGATCGCCCTTCGAGGCCACGTGCGCCAGATTGCGGATGCTTGTACGATGCTTGGTAATCCCCGTACTCTGTCGAAAACCGAGGATTGCCCAATTGTTCCCGCCTGAAAAGAAGATGGCGTCGGTGTTGTGTTTCCTAACACCATGTGCCGAACGTGACGTCGTTGCATTCTTACACTAATAGCGTCAAAGTTGGTAGTCCCACATTGCTCCTCTGGCGTACTCACAAGACAGATATTTTCTCCAGGCAGAGGAATATATTTCACTGTGGTTTGACGTTACGGGAGTCACGTCACGGACGTTTGCTGATCCCCGTACTCTGCAGAGAGCCGAGGCCAAACTGTTCCCTTCGGGGAGAAAGGAAGATGGTGACAAACGATTAGTTCAATTAGCTTAAGATGTGCGTGAAAAGCATGGTGAAGGCTTGAAGCCGCTGCGTTCTTAAACTTAGAACGTCAAAGTCGACAGTCCGACGCTGCTCCTATTTCTCTCGAGGAAAGAAAATTTCATCCCAATATCAGACTGCAAACCTTTTCTCTGTTGGAGTAACAAGGCGACGTCTTCAAACTTCCACCATGCTTTTTGCATATAACAAAATTGTCGTTTGGCGGCATGTTGTTTACACGCCGGAACGGTGAACAATCGCCAGCTCTTGGTGGAGTGGGGTAATAGTAATACGGGCATTGGCATGTATTCGTGAAAAAGACTCTTAGAAAAAGGGTATGTATAGCCCTTTATAAAGAGAGAGACGCACTTGTAATTTATGTTTCTATAGAAAGGGAGAAACTTTCGTCCTGAAAGCGGGTTAGCAAAGTTCCTCCTACGCCTGCACCTCATTATTGCGCCCCCGAATCGAAAAAATCAAGCCCATTAAGGCTTAACGAGGACGATAGGTTTATTGTACTGGGCGAGAGGAGCTGCAAATATAAGCGAAACACGAGCTTTCCGCGAACTGTGTTTATTTCCGAAGCGAGCTTCTCCCGCAGGTAAAGATATGCGTTTTGAAAGCAGTTACTTGGTCTTCTCGTCGTCAGCACTGCCATGCTAAACGTAGACAACCGATACCCAGTTGCTTCGCGCACCTGCCCTCTTACCTTTGTTATTCCTCAAAAATAAAGGCCGCAAGTAAAGCTGTTCTTTAGCCCGGTCGAACATGGCAGGTCAGCACTGATCATCTCGCTTAATTTAATTTTGCAGCACTGATTCCAGCCACAAGCAAGAATGAAATAGAAACGCTACGAAACTTTAGGAATTTTGTTCGTGGCTGCTTATCATTAGTTGCAAATGACACAAGTCATAGTAGGTGTAAAAGAACCGTGGAAGCTTGCAGTCGTCTCATTATTAAACTTCCACAGTCGACGTTGATAATCTGACATTACTCTTATTTTAAAAAAAAATAAAAGGAAAATTAATAAAAATTACACGGTATAGCCCATCGTACACCGCTTCTGTTAGCGCACTTCACAGATAATGGTCTTATGAGACCCGTTTTCTGAAAAACAGATTTAAGTCGCAACAACTGGCTTTCTGTCAACTCGATGAGATGCCCTACCGCTAAAATGGGCAATAACATATTAGGCTAAAGACAACCTTTTGGACATAGCGCTGTTGTGTATAGAACTCAATAACAATTCTAAAAGAAACACGAACAAATTAGCTGTTCGTTGTTTATATAGCAGGAGTTTAGTCTGTGAGAACATGGCGACATTGCTACCCCCTGCAGATGAGCAGTTTAACCAGGGCGTACGACTGCTATCCTGCATGGTCTTTGACATGCACCGCGCAGTAGTGATACCCAACCGCACGCCTGTATGATGCTCACCCAGATAGAAACGGGCGGAGGGTGGCGATTGAACTTTGAATTCCTGGGTTCTGGAATACGAGCTTTCGCTTCACGTGCTACGAGCTGGTGTGCGCTTACCCGCTCGGCCACTGTTCCCCTCAGTATCCTGTCTCGCGAGCACAGGAATAAAGTGACGTGTACTAAATGAGAGGAAGAGAAAGTGAAGGTCAATCATGTCTGCGCCCATGCACATCTCCTTAAGAGCGTCTATATGTCGACAAAATCAGCGCCACGCTAGGTATTTGTTTAACAAGTTCATTTTTTATAACAACTCAATGGATGGCACAGTCGGCCATGAACACTCAAATAGAACCTGCTTTTACGTATTTTGCTTACTTGGGGAAAACTGAGCAACGTTTACTGAAATCAGAGTATGGTACTTTGTATACGCGATAACAATCTGTCTTATTTGCACTAACGTTATGTTTGAAGCAGTAAAACATATGTATTATAAAACATTAAAATCACGTTTTTGTGTCGAAAAAAGGTATATATTTACAAGAAGTTCAACCATTTCTATCAGAAGCTACTTATCTGACCATGATTTAATTTGTACTAACCAACATGGATTCAGTAAAGATTTTTCGTGTGAAACACATCTTTTTGAAGTTTTTACTAATTAGCGCGAAAACATTCACTTTTTCAGACCTACTGACGCCATATTTATTAATTTTGCCAAAGCCTTCGAATCCGTACCTCACCAACACTTGTTGTACAAGCTTTCTCAACTTAACATTCGTCCTGTTATCATACAATGGATAGTTACATTTCTTGAAAATCGCTAACAGGCTGGCTGATATGTCGGGGGGAGTAAGTCTTCAAAATCATCAGTAAAGTCCGGTGTCCCTCAGGGCAGCGTATTGGGTCCGCTTTTATTTCTCATTTACATAAACAACCTTTCTCTTAGCTTAACATCCTCCATAAGGCTTTTGCAGATGACTGTGTTATCTACCGGCGCATCACTAACCCAGATGATCAAGCACTGCTACAGCAAGACATCAACATGATTTCACTTTGGTGCAGCACATGGCAACTGAGATTGAACACTAACAAAACAAGATTTATAACATTTGCCAGTCAGCCTTCTTCCACGCAAAGGAATTTTTCCATCACTCACGAAGCGATAGAAAAAGTTCAGACATATAAGTACTTAGGAGTAATTTTTTTCAGAGGACCTCACCTGGAACGATCACATTAATTACACCGTCTGAAGTTCATGTAAATCGCTCGGATACATGAAACGCAACCATTTCCGCTCATCACAGACAGTCAAACTAACCGCCTACAAACCATTTGTGCGATACAAACTCGAATACGCTACCATTATCTGGTGATCTCATCAATCCAACCCTCTTAACAAGCTCGAATCTGTTCAAAACAAGACATCACGATATATCATGTATGACCATTAACGAACCTCGAGTGCCACTATTATTAAAACCAACCTGGAGTTGAAACCTCTAACCGTTAGAACCAAAATAGCCCCTCTTGCTTTCCTTCATGGCATCTACTACTTATCATCGGAATTTCGTAGCCTCTGTCTCCATGATCCATCTTACAATTCAAAGCGGCGCGATCATTCACTAAAAATGTAGCCTCTGTTCTCCAGAACTAACAAATTTCGAAATTCCCCCCTTCTACTTGCGATTATCGACTGGAATTCCTTACCCGCTCACATCGTCCATGAAACTGATACCAATAAATTTCGCGACATTCGTAATTCCTATTTGTAAAGTGTGTTCAGGGAATGTTTTTTTTTTGTTTTGTTTTTCAGTTTACCTTTTAATATTGTGCATTGAATGTTGTATTTATTCCCCCCCTCATGTAATGTATCCATATTGAGATACCTTTGAGGAAATAAAAGCTGATCTGATGTGAGAAACATTAAACGCTAAATTTGACAGGGCCACGATATGCAAACGAGCATTTATGTCTAAGTTTACCTGTCAGGAGATCGGATACCTGGTGGTGAAAACTGAAAGCGGGGCATTTGTACTACAAAATGTTTGCCTGATTTTTCTTTTTTTTATTTTCAAGCGAGCCTTACTACGACCATTCAGAATCAAACTTACTGACATTTGTCACACAATTTGATACTATAGCCATTAATAATGCTACACGTTTCAGGCGTAAAAACTGCGCAGCTCTGGAAATTGATCGTGATTTTTCTCTCATTAAGCCTATATTGCACGTAATAAAGCTCTCAATAAAAAATGAAAATAAAATATGGGCCACGATAAAAGCACTTTTTATTAAGACCTCATAAATATTTGAACCAATTCGGTGCAACATTATATCATGCCTATTTGTACTACTAAACCTTACGGGGGTCAAAAGCGTCACTTTTCACATGTCCCTTGCGAGCTGACATTCTTATCTACTCATATTACTTTTTTATATCAAAATCTAGAACATTTTCCACTCTATACATTCACATAGAATAAATATATTTAGGAAGCAACCAGATATAAGAATTGCCACTCGAACACCTGCTTTTATCGTCAAATGTTTAATAGCCGCCTTGAAGCCTCAGCCTTAAATGTGTGTTACTATAGCAAGTCATGCATGTCTGTTGTCTCTCGATTGCTGTGCGGTTATTATTTTGTTTTTGATGTGCAACAGGTGAACTGCAAAGGGCGGAGAGCCCAAGTCAGGCAGTAATGCCTTTTTTACTCTCCAGCCCTGCCGGCTTTGACCTGCAAAACCAAATAAATACAAATTTCGAGCATCCTCCCTGTTTCGTTTTTATTTCCTCTCTCTTATACGCGAGCTTCGTCATGTTCAACCACCTGCCCGTTTACAGCTAACTACGCATATACGCACACGCACAACACACGTTCCCGCTCCGGCAGACCAGCCATATCGGTGCGACTTCTCCGGTGAGAAAATCATATTCCATAGTATGGTGCGTACACTGGGGAATCTGCTGCCTTGTATTTCATTGTGAGTCACTCTCTTGCGGGTTTATGGTTGCTCAAGATTAAGTCCTCGCATCAGAACGTTATAGTGATTAGGGTTAACGAAAAAAATGCACATTGAACGTTCTAAATTTGTACACGGTTATTTTATTGGTCATATGCAACCTGGCTGTACCGGTCCAACCTCGTAAATAACAATTTAGCCAGTGCAGTTCGACTTGGAACCTTTCTTCTTTAGGCTGCTTCAGGTTCTTTATTACGTCACTATAGGGGAGGAAATCGAACTATAGGGAGGCGCTCCTTTGTTATTATCAATTATCATCCCAACAAAACAGTTGATCTGTGGCAAGCGACTCCGACGGTAGCACTGGCCTAGCATACGCCGCATCGTTTCCGCGCACGCTACATATTTGTTTTCAGCGATATTGTGCGGACTCGCTGCGTACCGCAGTACTCGAAGCATGCTTTGAGATTGGGTCATGGCCTCCTCTATACTGACAAAACCTGGCAGATCGTCACGTGACGCGGCAACCGAAAGTGAAAGGGTAGAGCGGGAGACAAGAGCCATGCAACGGACGCCCCGCTGCGGCGAGACGCCGAAACAAACTTGTCCCGAGCGATGGAATGCCCGCTCGTGTTTCTCGCGTTCCTCAGGCTACCGTTTCTTTTGTCGTCGGGTTTGAAAACCATGTTTCGGGTCCTCACCGATGCAAACGCTGTACGCTGAATACCAGACTGCCCGAGAAATGCTCTGTGCTACCAGACCCTCGTGCTCAAAATCTGCAACAGGGCATTCTGTGGCTCCGTCATCGAACTGCCATGCTTTGTGAGTATAGAGGAGGCTATGATTGAATATAGGCAGCGTGGAGGACTGCAGCACCTACGCGACAATGAGGACTCTGTCCGCCTTCGGCTCTCGAGCAACGATGCACTCGATGACATGATCGCAGTTGATCACGACCATTCCTTCAATAAGACGCTGCTGGTTTTCGATGATGTCGTCCATGATTGTCGCAAGAAGCAGGCTTACTGGAAAGTGAAGTGCGTGTTCCGATTTCTCAGACGCAGCTATATGCTCTGAAAACGATTGAAATGTGAGCTTGTTACATGCTATTGTTAACTTTTCCCGGTCATACTGCAGCCTTTACCTTTATGCTTCCCTATGCATGTGTGCTCACTTTATGCCGCTACATACGTTTGTAAATAAATGACTCGAAGACTTGACTGACAAAAGCAATAATGCATTATTATTTTCTAATGTCTTCATGCTTTTAATGAGATCATTTAGCACATGACAATCTTTATGCTGTTAGTGAATTTCATTTAACACATGACAATCTTCATGCGGATAGTGAAGATCATTTAGCACATGAAAATAAGTGTGCTTACTTTCGTATTTAATGAGCATATTAGTGGCATGTGGTAACTTAATGTGAATTAATTAAAAATTCCAGGTGAACAGTGATTCTGCACTCGTGAACTTGCTCATGTACCATATGAACCAAATGTGCGTTTCCATGCCTCAAAGGCTCACCAACTTCATGTTTAAAAGGCATTGACCCTATAATTTTGCTAAATGTACAGTTCTTATAGCTTTTATTGACCGTTAGGAACATTCAGCACTCAGTGTCTATAGGAAATCGGAACGAAGCGCGGCAGCCGTACACCATTTCAGCTGGACATTTCAATATTTGGCTTGTGCGAACCGGAGGTCACCCGTTTAGACTTGTCCAAATATTTCATCTTCAACTGATTTTGGCAAAGTAGCGTTTGTGGAATCGGAGATTTTCAGTCCACACATTCTTTAGATTACTTTTAAACTTAAGTTTTTGACATCCGGTTTGTGCAAACCGGAGATTGTCCATCTGGAATTTCTCCGGTTCGCTCTTTAACCGGTGTTGTCGATGTCCGTTTTGTACAAACCGGAGATTGTCTACGCGGATTTTCTCCAGTTTGACTATAAGCGAGAATAAAAAAATTCCGGTTTTACAAACCGCGAATTATCTATCCGGATGTTCTCCGGTTTGACTTTAAAGGGCCCATGAAACCAATTTTGGGCTCGGATAAATAAATTTAGATTGGTATTTTACTAATAGCACATCGGTTCTGTGGGCCAAAAGATAAAAGGTAGAAATTCAAAACCTTGACTTTCGGTACAAAAATTTGAAAACACAGCGGACTTTCTCGTACCTCCTTCCCTTCGAAACCTCTCTGCCTTTTCACAGTGATACATGAGCGGTCCCCAAGCGCGTCACCGGGCTCAAAAGCACGTCACACGACCCCGGACATCACTTTTTCCCTTCACCCTTAAACTGACATTGTTGTGGAAGCTACGCGCTTGCCAGACCAATCAGCCGCCTCCCTTTCATCACCTGACCTCATTTTCTGTGCGTGGGTCTGCGCGAGAGAGCGTGATCACATGGCAAAAGTGTGGCTGGCCCAATGCGCAAGTAACTTCCACAGCATTGTCAGCCTCGGGGTTAACGGGGTGGGGAAAGCAACTTTTGTCTGAATTTTGAGCGACGGGCTAATCTTCTAGGGGGAGAATGGCTGTGTCCGGGTACACAAACGAGAGTCCGAGCAAGAGGGGACTTCCCGCTTTCCGTCTTCTTTAACTGTTTGGTACCATGCGCAATTTATGTGTTGAGAAGGAAAGCAAAACAAGAAAATCGTTCATGACTCCGGAGTCAAAAAAACCAGAGGCGAGATTCCCGGAACTTCCTCACGACAAAAATTTCGTAAATTTATATGACGAGAAAGCGACGAACTTTTTAAGTATTCCCGAAGCAAAATGTTCGTAAGTTTTGCGTAAGTTTTGCGTAAGTTTTGCGTAAGTTACGATGACATGCGTAACGTACGCAAAACTTACGAACATTTCACTTCGGGGATACTCAAAAGTTCGTAACTTTGTCGTAAGATAAATTTACAAACTTTTTTGTTGCAAGAAAAGTTTAGAAATCTAGCCTCCGGTTCCTGCAAACCGGAGTGTCTCTTTCCGGACTGTCTCCGGATTATTTTCAAACCGTTATTTTTGGTAGTACGCACTTTATTTGTTCTTTTTGCTTGAATTGATAGCTTTTATTGACATATCATGCTGTGCAACATAAACCTGGGCCTCAATTCTTGCTAACTTAAACATCGTTCAGTAATTAAACAAAGCACATTAACAAAATAAATCACTTTTATAATGTGAATAAAGCTACATGTAGTACGCGTTATGAGTAAAGCAACTACGCTGTTTTTATTATTCCCTGGCCAAGATGAATATATCACATACGTTTTCCTATAGGAATTTACTGGAAGGCTGTAAAATTAGACTGGTTACTGTCTGCTTTAATTTGGAACCGGAAGTCCCGTAGACACTAGCGCCAGCTGAGCCTCGAGCGTCTATTGCAGGGGTGGCACCATCGCACACACACACACTCCCCGCCTCCCTCCCGGTCACACGAGCACTTCCACCAAAAAAGAAATGGGACGCGTTTTAAATCAAAAGAGAGGTTCCGGTTTGGTAGCCTTGTGCTACTGCTACTTTATGTACGGTTGGACTGCTTTTAACTCGGATAAATTAAAAGTAGTTCGAGCTTCGTTTATTGCCCTGAACAAAAGTTTGCCCCCCCCCCCCCCCCCCCCCTCGCGCGGCTCTTGGAAGTTTCGTGGTTTTGTTTGAGGCTCTTAGGCCGGGTCAGCCTGGGTTAGCCTGGCCAGCCCTGGTCTACTGTAATAACTTCATGGCCTGGGCAAGCAGGTTTATTGTTTGAACTTCGTTCTTTCGCGGCATCTTTCTGCTGCGATATTAGCCCTCCAAGCGAACGATTTCTGTTCTTTAAGTTATGTTTTAGCGGCTGCCTTTTGTAAGTACTCCTCAGAGATCGTGCACGAAGATTATTGACTCCCTGCTCGTTCAAGCGTGTTGTGGTGCAAAAGTTGGCAATTACTGGTGTTCATAGTTTTGCTCGTTCCTGCTCAGCGCGAGCTTACGATTAGCTTCCACGACGCTTCTGCAATATGCATTGCAAGCCACAAAGCTTGTAGTTCTTCTCGGAAAATAAGTGACGCCTCGTTTTGAGTTTGCGTTCATCGCGGTAAGCTGGTTTTTGGGCCGGCAACTTTATGAATGTGTAATAATATTTGCTACAGATGTTTGATATCTAAAAAGCAAAGCAGTAAAACAACCGTAGCGTCCTACCTGACTTATCGGAACTGCTCTAGCGACTAGGCGAGTCGTACGTTTTGCGGTACTGCGAAAGGAGATTTGCGTCACACGATGACCATGCAGCTGACCACCAAAGTTGCCATCATACTAAAGACAGTAGTTTCAGGTTCGCCGTAGACCCCCGAAACAAAACTTTGATATCAAATATCTAAAAAACTATGCAAGGCATCGAAACACAAATCAGGGCAGCAAATTTTTAGAAACCAGAGTGTTGATCAAGGAATGCGATAGCACTTATCGTTGCACACAGGGGCAGGTTTCCCGCTCAATTTAACGGGGAAACTGAATTTGACTGTAGGTCCCGTGACATCAGGCCACGTTACATGATTTTATCGACCAAACTTAGCAGGGAACCTTAATTGGTGCTTAGGTCATGCGTCAATATTTCCACGAAATTTGGCGGGGAACCCGAATTGATGCATAGGCCGTGACATCGATTTCCCCGCTAAATTTAGTGGGGAAAGTGAATTGGTGAATTAGTCTTGACGTAAATTTTCTCGCAAAATTTAGCGGGGAAGCCGGATAGGTCGATAGGCCGTGACGTAAATTTTCCCGGCAAATTTAGCGGTGAACTCGAATTGGTGCGTGGGTTGTGACCTAAACGTCTCGCCAAATTTAGTAGGGAAACTGAATTGGTGCATAATTAAAATGACGTAAATTTTCCGTTAAATTTAGCAGAAAACCTGAAATGGAGCAGAAGTCAGGTGCCATAAATGTTTCGCTAAATTTAGCGGGGAAAAGTATTCCAGGCCAAAATATACAAAGCTGAAAAAATTGAGCAGTAGCTTATTAAGCAGGTACGGAAACGAATAGTAAACTATTCAAATGTTGTCCGGAAATGAGTCAAGCATGACGGATAATAGCCGTAAATAATAATCGGACGTTTGTATTCTGAACGAGTGTCTATGTTTTTTGTTACAAACAGTGCACTCGAGAAAGCGCTCGAAGAGAAGCGAACGGAGAGCGCGATGCGTCATGGGATGTCCGGCGCAAAAAGAAAAAAAAGATTCCCCACATTTGTGACGTCGAAAGCGGCACAAGAATATTAGGCGAGTATCTACACAATACTGTTGGCAAATACTCCGAAAATATGGTTCTTCCCATCAACACGATTTCCAGACGACATCGTTTGAAAAGCGTGGCAGTACCAACACAATATCACTGGAGTACTGCAAGCGTCGGCTGAGCATCCGCCGGGCATCGCACGTCAATCGAGTACCGTCAATGTAGTCCGAGGTCCCGCCAGATGTCACCCGTGTATCCACCGAGTACTTTGAGAGTCCGCTGAGTATCCATCCGCCGGGTATCGCGTATGTGAATCGAGTATTGGCGGTGTGGTCTGTGCAGTGTTGTACACGTTCCTAAAAAAACGGAACGGAAGCTCGTTCCTCGTTCCTTCTGATTTTTGGAACGCGTTCCCGTTACAAGTTACATTTGTGAAAAAGGAACTCGTTCCCGTTACAGTTTCAAAAATGGAACGTACCGTTACATATACGTTACATTTGTATTTTTTGCTAATTACCATATTTAGTTAAATCAAGCAGAGTTTTTTTTTTATCTATCCCATTAATAGTCAACATACGAGTTTCTGTGTCGTGATGGAAGGGCACCAGGAGTAGAAAACACGCGGAAGTAGGATTTCAGTTGTTGATATATCCATGTTAAAAATCCCTGCTAGTAACCATGTCCATGTTTGTAGTGGAAAATTCAGACGAGCCAAATGTACTTTTACCCAAGATTGCACAAGCGTTTTACAACAACCTCACATGGTTCAATTTAAGAGTCACGAGTTAGAACTTAACAACAGTTGCTTCCCGATGTTGCTGTCCGCAAGACGAGCAAGTGAAGACGAGGGTAGGGCTTTTGGAAAGTCAGTCTTCAAAGCTAAAAATACTTCGTTGTGAATGGTGGATTTGCTTTTGAAGGTAGGAGACAAGAAAAGGAATAAAGGTTATTTTTTGTGTCTCTTTTAAGTGAATAATGTTCGGGATACAAGGGTGAGTCCGAAATCTGGCAATCTGTGATCTTGCTGTAATTGTAGGTCTCGTTATTGAAGTTCAAAAATGGCTGTAGTCGGCATAAGATTTCTAGGTGTATGAGGATTCGTGGAACCAAAAAAAGTAGCTGAGTTTGAAACAACCCTCTTTCTTTCTCTTTTCCTACGAATAAAAGTTTTGCTTTTTGTACCGCAGTTCGGGCACTCAAAAAAGTATCAATGCCCACCAGCTGTCCTGCACCCGAAACTGTTAGCAAGCGAGGACCACACAAAATAATCCAAAATATTAGTAGCCAAAAAGTTAAAGAGATCCTGCACGTCGTAAAGATATTGTGTTCGTACTTTCGTACTTTCCCTGTGAGAAATAAAATAAAAAATTACCCTACTGGACAAAAAAAGGAACGCCGTTACTTCTTCCGTTCCAGTAAAAATGTAACGCGTTCCCGTTCCAGTTCCAGCGATGCATAATGGAACGGCGGCGTTCCTTCGTTCCTCCTAAAAGGAACGCGTTCCAGGAACGCCGTTCCGTACAACACTGGGTCTGTGCACCCGCCAGATATCGCACGTATATCTAAAGAGTACTTGGAGCGTCGGCGCTATTCGCGTCTCCAGCTCGACGCTCGCCCTCCCGCGGCGGAAACGGGAAGCGCTCTAGTGAGGGTCCCCCGATTCTCCTGCTCAGCGGGCATGCCGGAACTGCTCGCGATCATGGCTCGCGAAATGTCGTTTCCGAATGCAAACAACACTCGTCACTGTCCCAACGTAGTGCTGCAGCCGGTATGGGATTGTACCTTACTGGAGAGTTTTAGTATTGCGCATAGAAGCAAACGCAAGCGGTGTGCGTTTGCGTTAAAGTTGCGTGCCCCACGTTGTGCGTGCGCCTCATCGCCATGCGCCATCCAAGACCGCAATTTCGGGCTCCGCGCACGCGCAGTATGGAACGCGCAAAGCTAACGCAAATACACAGGGCTTGAGTTCGCTCGTATACGCAATACTAAAACTCACTACTGTTTCACCGGCTTCCAACGCCAACGAAACGTGCTGCAGTGAGCAGACGTGCAGGCAGGTAGGCGTTCCTTCGAACCGGAAAGGCTGAGATTAGCAAAACGACCGCGAGCAAATACAAAAGTAAATAAATGTTATGAAAAAAACTAATAATTAAAAAAAAAACTTTTTTTTTTACTTTTGGGAATTTGTTCTGGAAGTATATTGGCGGCGACTTTGGACGTTTCGCCGATTGTCAAAAGTCGCGACTTTGATAGCACAATATATTTTACCCACAATTAATGTAATTTTACATAGATTTCTCACATTAGCTAGAATGTTGTCATTGGTTTTAGACTATTTTTATTTTATTTGTAATTAAAATGCAGCAATTGGAACCAGTGATGATAATTAGCACAGTTTTCATTATCATATTTCTTCGCGCGTTTAAGATTAGATCATTAGCAACAACTTATATTAGAGCTTCAAGAATTACTTATTCAAATATGTGAATTTTGATATTATTATTATTAATACAAATCGCGGCAATGTATGCCTCTAATTTACGCCACGATCACGAGAATACTCTATTTAACCATAATAGTCTTTCCAGAAAGGTATAATTCTGTTTTCTTTTCAGCATAAAAAAACTCTGACATAGTTATCAAGATAGACAAGCAGTTAAACGCTGGATGTAATATGAAGTCCTACGCGTCACGCGGTGCTATAAAAACACACACACACACTTCAGCTGTCTGACTCGGATTCCGTCTTGGGTTGTTGCAGTGAGAGCAGCGTTTATTAGTTTATGCGTTTCGTGGACATATTGTAAAAATTTGAATTATTCTCTTATTCTTGTGCTGGGATAATTGTCATTATTTCCCATGACAATTATCTGAGCGAGAAAAAGGCAGCGAGAACGCACAGATATCAGCACTGATGTTTTCAACAACTACGAATATCAGCCTGGATCGAACAGTATGTCACAAAATAAAGTTTCCGCGAACAACGTTTCTAAGTAAATAATTACGATGTGAGACACATGTTGAGTCATGAAAGAATCCGAAATTAAGACCTTTATCGAGAAATTATATCCAAAATAGAGGTAAGTTTCGGTTTCGCTCCAGAATTAAAATGCGCATCCTTCCGTAATTAATACGCTAAACACCGTTCTTGTTTTCAGGTTAAAGAGGTGACTTGCGCTCATAAAAGATTAGCTTCCTCGTATTACCAGAAATAAATTATGTCGCTCAGTGAAGCCAGCACACTAGACAGGCTCAACAGCGGCACGCATCTCTGACCCTCACTAAACCCGCCATCTTGGAAAATGAGTGGCGCCACCTATAGTTAGTTGGAGTCGCGAATAGTCCGTTACAGCTCAAGATGATAGGGCGAGGGTAAGACGGGCCGGAAAGGAGGAAACAGAAGGAACGCTGGAGAAGAGAGGGGCAAAACCCCTTCTCTCTTTAGCGTTCCTTCTGCTTCCTCGTCCCCGGCCCGTCTTACCCTCGCCCTACCTTCTTGAGTTGCAACGGACTATAGATACCGACCAATTTATGCGCTACAAAAAATATTTTCATTTGCTCTTACCACCATTACACTTGGGCTTTTTTGGCGCCTTTATCATACACACATGTAGATGCATTACGCATGCCACAAACATCAGCTGAACATATACATTGAGCGTATACACACACACGGCATATACAAACGTCAGCCCAACAGCACACTAACCACCACCTCCTAGAAATTAGACCGTAGCGCTCTTCTCGTGACGTCGCAACAAAAGGCCATCGGGGGCGCGCGTCGAAGCGAAGGCAACGCGCGTGGATCGACCGTCGTAACGCTCTTTTAGTCACATACGCGTGTCTTAATTAGATAAAATGAAAGCTGCACATAGCAACGGGTCTAGAAACATTTTATTACACGGAAAAAACATTACACCGCTAAATAATCGGTACGAAATGGGACGAGGTATGAGTATAACACGTCTTTAGAAAAATGTGATTGTTTTAAGTCGAAAACATTCAGTCACGCAATTATTGCTGTTGGAATGCATGTTTTATACAGAAATACTTCTGCAAAATGGCGAGACACGCAGTGATTGGACACAGCAAAACAGATCACAGTTAAAAATCAGGTAGACGTAGTCAACGTGGACACGGCTAGACTAAGGTGGCCACCCGTCCCGCGACTCGCGGCACTGTCCCGCATTAAGGGCTCGTGTTCCGCGTCCCGCAAGAAATTTTCAAATCTTCAAAATGTCCCGCATTTTATACTGTCATAAAATTCATTCTGAAACTCATGGTGCTGCCGAACAGCGGGGCACGGGGAAGCGCGGAGGTCGCTGGTAATTGTGTGTATCGCATGGGTACGCCATTTTCGATCCAAGCATTGCTTGAAGCGACCGTTGTTCTTGCAGTAGAACCGACGAGCTTGCTCCGTCGCCTCTCCCCTTCGTGGCAAAATATTGTTAAAAAATTGCTCGCCAAAATTTTAATTATAAGATGCTGTAATTATTTTCATATCGCTGTGTCACAGAAAAAGGGTTGCCGTGGATTTCTTTTTTTTTTTATTATTTTTTCGTGAAGACAAGGGAAAAAGCCTACAACTCAGAAGGGTCGAAAAAGAACTTACTGTTAAAAATTTGTGTACACCCTAAAAAAAGCCCGTGCGTCTACTTTCATGCACAACACTCGCCGGGCCAATCACCGCGAGTTACGGAGGCAGCTCAGCGAATGACGATGTAGAAACATATGTTTAGACAAAAAAAAACGCAGTCTGAGTTGTGACATTATGCAATGCAAGCGTGACGTTTTGCATTGCTTTATGTCAAAACTCATACTGGGTTTTTCGGTCTAAAGATATGTTTCGGCGTCGTCATTCGCTTAGCTGCCTCCGTAACTCGCGGTGATTGGCTCTCCGAGTGTTGTGCGGGAAACTAGACGCACGGGCTTTTCTTTAGAGTGTAGCACCATATTGGGATAAAAGTAAGCGTTGACAGGAAACAATGAGTAGAAGATTTACGGTTTCTTATTTCCATTTGATGCATTGAGTTCTGCTTAAGTTGATTTTTATGTTTTCAATTTCGGCACATTAAATAACACATTTGGCATAAAAAAGTACGTCACTGGGAGTAGAAATATTTGAGCTGCATTGCTTAGCCTGCAAAACAATTAGAAGGTGGATAAACAGCACAGGCTATTAAATGTGTTAACAGAACCTCGGTGCGTGGTGTGCGTGTTAATAAATTTCCTCTGCCCCCTCCCACTGCCCTGCATTTCGCTTGCTTAAAGGTGGTCACCCTAGGCTAGACAAGTGTCATTTACGATCATGTAAGCGACTGTTATCATGTGCTGTCACTGATTTCTGGCATTATACCCCGGCCACATGGCCAAATTAATGTAATTTCGATTGATTGACATTATGGGGTCGACAAATCAGCTTGCGACGCTGGTATGATCACTCAAGACCGAGAACTCACTAAATACCATATCATTTAATGAAAACTTTTCCGTGTGGCAGGTGCATTACAGTCAACTAATTTACTTGTGTCTGTGGGCTCAAGCTGCCTTAGAACAAAACACAACTTATTTTGTATACAAAAATACGATCACCTTAATACAGTTAAGATTCTAGTATAAACGCGGTAAAGGCAATAAAATAACATTAGTATAAATAAGCACATAAACAGCAACAACGCACTTTCGATGATCGCAAACGATGATCGCAAACTTGTTATTCACCTTCCAGTAAAAACTAGATTACCATGCATACTTACAAATGGCAACGCAACAGCACGCGGACAACGACGAAGAACAAAATTCCATTCTATTACAAGCTTAAAAAAATTCGACCGCAGCACATTACTTGTGTCTTACATGACCAACAAAACCCATAAAGAAGTTGTTTCTCACCTGTCGATTGTATCCATACGTCCCGCTCTATCCGCCACGAAAACATTTGAACACGAACTCCAAGAAGTCTCTTTGTCGAGAGAGGGGTCTATCAATAATGACGAGTGTCATCGTTGACTAGTTGCCACACATGTCACTAAAACCGTAGCAGGACTTGTTGCGCGAGTGCACGCAAATGCCTTAGTATCAAGCGAAACAAATGTACCCGAGATGCGATGACAACAGAACAACTACGCGAAGAAGGAAACAAGTCTCAAAACAACTACACACGAGAGCGCCAAGCGCCGACTCCATCGCGTCGGGGAACTAAGACAAAAGACCGCTGGTCCAGGTTAGTCAGCGTGCGGACAAAACTCGTAAACAACACGTGATCAGGAGAGGAGAAGCCCGTCAAACACTGTCTCTCTCCCTCACTCTTTACAAGTTTGCTTTCCAAGGCGCCAGCGAGTCTGGTCACGTGAGGGTACGTATAGCTTCGGAGGTCGTTAGACTAAGACATTTGGGTTCACTGTCCCTCTTTTTATGACTCCTCTCTCGCTCGTGTCGTCCCGTCTCTCTCCAATCCCTTTGCAAGTTCTCTTTTTGGGAGGAAGAAAAATAAACAATGTTCGTGTCAATTGTGGTTACCCGATTTGCGTAAACTATATATCAGGATTGCGTCGGTGCAATATAATATGGCTGGCGTGGTTATGAGCTTTGCCGTTGGTGGCGTTGTCAGCGTTGTGGTGGTGTCAAATTCAATAGCGTCAACGAGTTACAACCCAGCCGTTCGGAGTACCCGTGGGGTGACGAGCTTGTGGCTGGCCCAAGGAGCACGTAGCTTCCACAGCACTGTCAGCTTAGGGATGAACGGGGAGGGGAAAGCAACTTTTGTCCGAGTTTTGAGCGACGGGCTAATCTTCTAAGGGGAGAATGGCTGTGCCCAGGTAAACAAACGAAAGTCCGAGCAAGAGGGGAGACCCTACTTTCCGTCTTCATAAACTGTCTGGTCCAAAGCGCGGTTTGTGAGTTGAGGAAAGCTAAGAAGGAAAATGTTGAATTCCAAAGAGCGGCTCTGCTCCAATGGACCTTGCTGCGTCATGACTACGTAGCAAGTTCCCCAAAGTTACTAGATTGCCTCCCAAATAGGCTCCACATATATCCACCAGGTTTACATTGAAAGATCATTTAATTAGCTTTAAAATTAGTTTCCTTGTGCCTTTCAACAGAAGACTGGTATTTTTGAGGTTATGCTGTAACTTGCACGCATGAAAGCTAAAAAAATTAGCGCTGGAATTTTGTTTCCGTACTCCGTCAATGCTCTCGCATCAAAATTACACATCGGCATTCAAGGATATTTCCTGCACTAAAATCAGATATAACCCCAATGTCGAGCAACTGTAACGGAAATACCCTTTAAAATGAGCAGGCGATCAAGAAGTGGGCCCGTTAGCGGCTACAATGAACGCAATAGAAGGCACTGGGGCGACGGAGTAAGCATACGACTTTTCGATCTCAAATACTTCGGTGGTCGTACTTAGCTCTGCTTTAGACGGAGCCACACGCCATGCTTGTGCGTTTCATCAACGCCAGAAACGATGGCAATGACTAAGCGTCTGCATGCCAGCTAAGGGAGAGAGGGGTTGACGCTGTCATCAACGTTGCGAAATGCGGCTTACCTGAAGGGAAAAAGCGCTTCGTGGTACTGGCCTATACCCGTTTGCAGGTACGGCCTCCGGGCGCCGCCATCTTGCTCGCTTGGTGTGGGCTCGGGCACGGCCATAATCCGATTACGACGCCTTACTAACGAGTCATAATCATATTATGGCCGCGCCCGAGCGGACCACAATCAAGCAAAATGGCTGCGCCCTTAGGCTGTTCTTGCAAACATGTATACATTCCGTGCGACGCGACTGGCGCGCCGCCGCGCGGCCGGTACCGAAGGTAGGCAAAGAGCACCCCAGAGAAAACGAAACCGAAACCACGCCGCGTACGTTGGTACGCGTTGAAGTCGGAGTGGTGCTGTTGCGCTGGGTTCACAGAGCTGGGTTCACAGGTTAATGATTCAGCCTGTGCTGCGTCATTAAGTGCTTCAATAGTTATGCGTCGTATCTCGTGGAGACAAAGTTTCACAGTTTTTCACCTCGCCGATGTTTTGTGGGACACCGACAACGATGGAGCCGTGCCATACGACGCGAGAAATTTGGTGTCCCGATCATGTCTGCCACTGTGTCGACACGGCTAACATATTCTACACTGCCGCTTTGCGCTCTGCGTTTGTTTTCGTACCAGTAACGCCTACATGTGTCAGCGCCGATGAGACGAACTGAAATGCCATCCCACACTCGCGGGTATGCAGTGCCAATTTCGTTGGAGGAATGCCCTCCAAAGAAGTTTCGTCCCCATCGTACGAGTCGATGATAATTCCGGGCAATTATGGCACGCAATCTGTACTTCATGAAGAAAGATTCGAACGGTAAAAAAAGTGACAATTATAAATCTAAAAAAAACAACCATGAAACTCGGAATCAATAGAGAATCGGAGTTTGAGTATGGAAGTTTATGTGGTGTGCTTTCTTTCTTGATCAGCCTCCTTTTGGATGTGGAAACACTGACACTCCGAGTTCTGTAGACAACAATTTGTTTTCTCGGCTTTAGAGCCACCTATCGCAAAGTGGTTCGAACTGGAAGTACCGTCCACTGGTCCCTTCCTACCTGTAAAGTGTGCACCTCCCACGATGAGTGGTATTTTCTGACAACCTTTGACGGTGAAAGCCAGTTCCCATTTAGTTACGCCGCCCAAACTAAATTTCCGCCTGGTTTCGCTATGCCAACTATTTTTGTTATAATAAGTGTTGTGCCAAGTGACGGTCATGTCAAAGTACCTGTGGGCCGAAAATCAGCACCTCGCACAACAGGTTATTACACAACAGCTGACCGCAAAAGTCCTTGGCGGCCAAACTGTGTGTTGGTCGACAACTTTGTTTTCTCGGCTTTGGAACCACCTCTCGTAAAGTTGTTTCAATTGGAAGTACAGTCCACTAGTCCCTTCCTACCTCTAAAGTCTCCACCTCCCCGACTAGTGGTATTCACTTGACAGCCTTTTCATGGTCAAAACCGGTTCCCATTGAGTTACGTCGCCGAAACCTAATTTTCACCTGGTTTCCCTATGCCACCTTTTTTTTTGTATAATAAGTGCTGTGTCACGTTACTGTCAAGTCCAAGCACCTGTGTGCCCAAATCTGCACTTTGCACAGCCTGCAATAACACAACATTTTGGGTCCAATATTGGATATATCGTACAGCTTTATTTCTTTATTCGTTAGAAACAACTTTCACACCTGCCGTCTTAATGAAACTTGGCACACTTCGTGCAGACCCTAGTGGAAAACCCCAATATGAACAGCGTATTATGGATATTGGTAAACAATATCTTTTTATTGTATTGCAATACTGTATGGACAGTGTATTGGAAAACATTACATTTATTGTATTGTATTACAATAAGGGTTTGTTATGGGATTCCAATATCCATAATACGCTGAAAACATTGGAATCCAATACCGTATAAACCCTTATTGGATCCCCATGTGTCTATGGGGATCCAATACGGGTTTACGGTTCCAGTGTTTTTAGCGTATTATGGATATTGGAATCCAATATATTATATCGGCTACCAATAAAACTATATATGAGTTGGAATATCACATTCAGCACGACATTTCTTTGCAACGCAGTCTCTTCTTGTGTGTATTTCTGAGTGATAAAATAAAAAGTGTTGCTGTTGTCAAATTATGAATAAAGAAGCAAAACACTGGGCTTATCCATACCAAATATATTTAACATATTCCCGAACTGGAGGATCTGGCATATACTGCAAAAGAAAGTTAATTGTTTAGGACCCTCATTCAAAAACTTGATGTTTGAAAACAAAATGTGAAATCCTCACCTTTTAATGAAAACAGCACCTGCTAGCTGTAGCCATATAGAAACTGCAAAATAAAAATTTGCGATTAGTTTGCAACAAGTATCAATCCTTCACTAAGCCGGATAGATTCAAAATTATGTCTGGGTTTGATTGTGGAAAAATAAGCTTCCATTCCACTGCCACGGATCATTCTGAGCTCGGTCAATTAAATACACCTATCGGCTCGTCTGGCTTCACAGTTCCTGCTTTGCACCTAACTAAAGTATCTGGAATGCTCACCTTTGAGGAAAAACAAACTGGTGCTTGCTTGCTTGTAGGCCATGGAAACTGGAAGAGAGATTTGCGATTAGTTGCGTTCAAGTAGCAATTACACTGAGTAGCCCCGTAAACTACACTAAGTCGAAAAGATTAAAAAAATTACATGCGCGGGACAAAGATAACCTCTTGCGACGTAACTGGGCATACGTCAATGTCGCTCGCGTGTATTACAGAAAAATAAGCTTCAATGCACGAGCCCCCAGTCCGTCTGAGCTCCGTCAATTAAAAATGATGTACCGGTCGTCTGGCTTCAGTATTCCTGCTTCAGGAATCTGGAATTCTCACCTCTGAGGAGAAGCAAACTGGGACCTGCTGGCTCTTAAGCCTTGGAAACTCTCAGAAAGATTTGCGATTAGTTGCGTCCAAGTACCAATTTCTTTGACCAGCCACCTACAGCACACTAAGCCGGATAAAATCAAAATTACATGTGCGTGACATAATATGCCTCTTGTGACAAAACTGGGCACATGTTTTATCCGCCTACAGCAACGGAGCACAAAACGGAGCACAGAACGACTGGGGACGCTTTCATCGAAGCTTGTTTTGCTGCAATACACGCGTGTATTGCAGCAAAACAAGCTTCAGTGAAAGCGTCCCCAGTTGTTCTAAGTTCCGTCAAATAAATATGCCGTACCGCTTGTTTGGCTTCAGTATTGCTGCTTCAGAGCAAACTAGAAAATCTGGAATCCTCACCTTTGAACGAGAACGAACTGGCACCTGCCGGGTTGTGGGCCGTGGAAACTGCAAGAGATATTTTTGATTAGTTACGTACAAGTAACAATTTTTTTCGAGTAGCTGCCTACAGCACATTCAAAATTACATGCACGGGACATAGATGCATCATGCGACGGACCCCCTTCATCCTTGTTTTCCATTAACTCTGCTCACCTTCACCACCCGCCTCAAATTTCTGCACTACTTCTTTAATCTCGATTCCCTGGTTCCCAAAGGCCATGCCATGGCTTGTGCCAGTCACGGGTCTGTCAGCTCTGCAACCGGCGCCATTGTGGCAAAGACGCCAAAGCACCTGGCGCTTGATGTGCTCTTTTAATATTTTGAGCATTGCTGAAAACAGGTGGATGGGTGTCTGGTATGTCCTTTGCTTAGTTGCGGATCGTTTCGAATCAGAGGGTAGGCGCTTCTGCGATCTGAGCGCATGCTCGGTATTTAACAATAGTTGAAATTTAACTCTGCAGGAATCTTCAATCATAACAAACAGAATCTGCGTGCCAAAAGGCATAGCAATTGAAACACTCACCACCTATCTATTTTCGTCTCTTGTCCGCAAGAAGCTGTCGTATATGTAGCCTCCCTTGCTTAAGCTGCTCCTCCCTAGTGTCCCGGTTGGGTCTCGTCCTGATGAATCGTCGGTGGAGACCTGAGGTGCAGTCAACATCAGATTAGACCTTTTGAGACAGAACCATATACTTGCTGGGAGGAAGTACACCCAAAAGAATTTTAGTCATGTCATTCATAGGGAGTTTGAAAATGAAAGGCCTGACGTAAAATGAGACGTCAATACTGACGCACTCCTTTTGCGAACCTAAAATTTTGAAGGCCTTGTCCCCCTCGTTAGGGAACAAGGCACATGGATCCTGGCATGTGGATGAAATTTTTACCTTAAGATCCTGACTCAATGCCCATCCCCGAATATTCGACCACCACACTTTTAGAAAAAGATAACTTTTTAGAAAACGCCGAGTCATCGACCACCCCTACAAAAGCCTGAACCAAGCATACTCGTACCGTGGCTTGTTTGCTCCGTGCCGCCTTGAGTTAATCCGGGCTGACAATTTTTTTTTGCAAATGGAACCCAGATTCTTAGTTTCGGTTTCACTTGTAGAGGCAGGTGGATACTTTTGTAAAGCTTCCTCCCTATGCGCTTCCGAGTCAACATTTTTGCAATGGCCAACCCCCGGGCTGTGATTTTTGCGCTCCTTGACAAATGCTGAAACTCATATAGCAGTGGTGTGATTGGCCTAAGCCGTTTTGGAGCAGAAAAAGTGGCCTTTGGAGCAGCCAAAACAGTGTTTTGGAGCAGCAAAAGTAGCTTTTAAAGCAGATATTCTCATAAAAATAAAAATATTTGTTTTAAATGCCGGACACGCGAAGAGAATCATTTTCGCCGAAATAAACCAATTATGGTCAAGCTCGGCCACCTGGGAGTCTTTGAAGATGTAACTGAACTGCCAATGACATGACACATTTCTTTTTGCTTTTCGAAACATTCTGCAAGGCTGGAGCAAGCTTTGCTTTAGCTTACACTGTAAAAAATTTTCACCCCATTTGCGGGCAAAAGTTGCGGGTTCAATATTGCCGGTATGGTTTGCCGTAATCTAAAAACGGGACTGTCTGTAAAAACAAGGCATATAATTTCGTAAAGTGACGAAACGTCCGTAGCTCACTTTACAGACGGTTATCCGTTTTCCATTTTACGGATAAAAGTTGCTGGTTCAATATTGCCGGTATGGTTTGCCGTAATCTAGAAACTGGACCGTCCGTAAAAACAAGGCATATAATTTCGTAGAACGACGGAACGTCTGTAGCCCACATTACGGACAGCTATCCGTAGGAAATGTGAAAGCTATTTGGACTAAATACCGAAGGACTATACCTTTCCGCCTTATAAGGCCAAAGTCTCGTGCCATCCGTACCACCTGCACCTTCGATACATCATGCGACTCACCTGGCAGAGCTCTAGATCTGCCAGGGGTGTCACCTGACGTATCAGAGGTGCAGGACTGGTGCGGATGACTCGTAGCTTTGGCCTTATATAATTCGGAAAGGTATAGTCCTTCGTTATTTAGTGCGGACAGCTTTCACATTTCATATGGATAGCTGTCCATAATGTGGGCTACAGACATTTCGCCAGTCTATAAAATTATATGCCTTGTTTTTACGGAGAGTCCAGTTCAAAAGGTCAAGTGCTTTATTATTTAGTGCAAAAAGCTTCCATATTCAAGCAAGCCTAAGCCACATGAAGCTTTTGGGTAGATTGGTATGGAGAGTTCATAGCTCCGTCATTTAATATATGAACTTGAATGATCTTTCATCCTCAGCCAAAAAGTTCATGTTTTGCAAAAGAGAAAGAGCACACAACCTGTACTTCTCAATGCCAGGATTTTGTTTGTGTGAGCTCGGCTGTTCCTATAGATGACAGCTCAACAAACGAACCAATTAAGAAGTTTCGCCACAATACCTTTATTGGAAGAAGGCATGCCTTGCTTTAACTTTGGAGAAAATTTACATTATAGTTGTCCTTGTGCTGGCCATTTAGATGCCCCTCCATGCTTGTGCTTGAAGTTGTCATTCAATTGAAGACCTCCTCGGTATGTTCATGGTGCATGTAAGAGCAGCTTGAAATAAAGAGCAGAAGAGGATTTGCATTCAAACACAATTGCAACAAATTGTATATGACATGCATGGTTAAAGTAAGTGAGCAACGTGCTTACCAACTAGCCTAGCTCCTACTAAACATGACATATAAAATAAACCCCCTATAAATTGAACCAAAGTAAAAATTGGCATTGATTTGAATACCGAACATATCAAGTGCTTGAGAAATAAAACTAGCCAATTAAAATCGCACAACTATTCAGTGATATTAAGCACATTGGATTGAGCCTGATCTCCCTTAGTATATACAGTAGGCTTGCGATAATTCAAACTCGGATATTTAATACTTCTGGTTAAGTCAAACAAATTTCAAAACTTTGGTTGACCCGCTATGTTTTCAATGTATTCATAAGCCGCTTAACTCGAACGATGTTTTCGTGCATACTTTTTGTTCTCGCAGCACCGTTGAGCGCACTTCTTTCAGAGCACCGGTGCACTGCGGAGAAGCAATACCCGTGGAGCTTGCTTCCGCTGGTGTTGCTTTTCCGCAGTGCACCGGTGCTTGGTAAGAAGTTTGTTTAACGGGGTTAAAGCAGAGCAGAACCGTGTATAAACTGTCTTACTAAAAGAGTGCGAGAGATAAAAGGGGAAAGGGCTACCGGCGCTTTCCCCCTTGCTGGAGCGTTAAAGACAGTGAAAGCCCCAGGTGAGAGGCTTTGCCGGTGTTCGGTGTAAGCATTGCCCGAACTTCGTTCGTGTTTTGTTCTCTGTTTTAAACTCCCAAACTTAAATAGAGCCACGGGCTTGGATCGCAACAGTCCCCCGGTCATCAAGGCACCGTTGCTCAGTTATACGGTGCACGAATAACGACAGAAAGCATCGAATACTGTCCGAGAGCCTGTGTAGCTTGCACGAAATCCGGCAAGGCGAGTGCGACTGCAGTGTCTTTAAGCTCCATCGCTTTCCACATGACCCCGAGTTCCGGCAGTAGCGGCTTGCGTCCCTTAATCAAAAAGACTTTTCCCCAACGCCATCCTCTCAACTGTGCTCGGAACATTTTGTGAATGGAGTGGGCATCACATTTAACGCTGTACTGTCGATGAACACGGGGTGCGCTCGCAAGGTGTGTGCAAGTTTTCTCCAGATATTTGCTTTCAGCTTGTAACATTTTGGAACTGAATTTATTTTAATATAGATATTTTGAAGTGGTGACATTGACTCAATTTTATTATCTACAGCACTTAGTTGAAGGCTGATTTTCGTCGCCAGGTGTGGCTAGCGATTGTCAAAAAGTTAGTTCTGTTGCTTTGCCTGAATCGCAATCTCCTGTGCAATACCAGAGAGCCATGAGCCCATGCTGACCGTCACAATGCGACTAGATTCTTCTTATTTTCAAAATTAGTACATAATGTAGCTGGAAAGAAACCTTTAATTTCTGTTGCTTAAAGTTGAAACATGCTCATGCATCACTGTTTATAAACATAGAAACATGCTCATGCATCACTGTTTATAAACATAGAAACTTGCTCATGCATCGGTGTTTATAAACGTTTTATTTGAGGATCCCATGCCAACGAGTGTGTCTTTTGTCGAGAACTGAAAACAGCAAAGTCGAGATGGGCCTTTTGCCGGAGCGAGTCAGTCAATGATTCAACGATTCGGAATTGATGCATGAGCATATTTCAACTTTCAGCAACAGAAATTGAAGGCTTCTTCCCGGCTACATTATGTACTAATTTTTAAAATAAGAAAAATCTAGTCGCATTGTGACGGTCAACATAGGTTCATGGCTCTTTGGTATTGCTCAGGAGATCGTGATTCAGGAAAACCAATAGAACAAGCTTTTCGACAATTTTCAGCCACACCCGGCGGCGAAATAGAGCCTTCAACTCAGCGTTGTAGTTAATAAAATTGAGTCATTGTCAACAATTTGAAATATCAATATTAAGATAAATTCAGTTAGAAAATGTTACAAGCTGAAGCAGCAATTATCTCGAGAAAACTTGCACGCACCTTGCGAGCGTACCCCATGTTCATCGACGTTACAGCGTTAAGTTCGGTGTGCGCTTCATTCACAAAATGTTACGAGCACGGTCGAGAGGGTGACGTTGAAGAAAAGTCTTTTCAGTTTACGGAAGCAAACCACTGCCACCGGAGATTGGGGTCATGTAGAAACAGCCGCACTCACCTTGCCAAATTCCGTGCAAGATACATAGGTCCTCAGACAGTATTCAACGCTTTCTGTCGTTATTCGTGTACCCTAAAACCGAGCAGTGGTGTCACGATGACCGAGGGACTGTCGCCATCGATGCCCGTTGCTCAAATTAAGTTTGGGAGTTGAGAACAGAGAAGAAAGCGCAAACGAAGTTAGGGCAATGCAGATGCCTAACACCGGGACACAAATAGAGGGCTTGACAAGATCTCTTGGCCAACCAGAAGCCGAAAAGAATCTCCTAGCCGTGGCAGTGAGAAACAGTTTTAATAAGTGCGTAAGGGTTAAATGCAGTACCTCTTCATGGTTATGGTGCACAAAATGTTTCCATTATGGTTATGCAAGAAGATGTAAGAAGCGATTGTGCTACATGATTTCTGTTTTGCTCAAACAAAGTCGGACTGCTTCCACGGCAGATTCCCGGCGCTCGGATTATGTCAATCGTACTGTTGGTCGTGCATGCTTTTTATATCTTCTCTATCTTTATGTATCTCCCACCATGATGTTGCATGACCGTGATCAAAACATCATGTGCACCACATTTCCAGTCACAGAGAGTTACCACGACGCACTTATTAATTTTGCTTTTCGCAACCACCCCCAGGGTATTATGCGCAGCTTCTGCTTGACCATATTTGGATTTCTGAAAATGCTCTGGAACATGCCCGGCCCACCTTCGGCCAATGGTGCTTCCTTATTTGCCTCGTATACATTCCAACGAATTCTCCCTATATACATCTCTGAAGCAGAGGAGACATGAGCGACAAAAAGGGGTGCTGCACTGCAGTTTCAACAGCAACTTGCGTGGACGCTGTGATGTGGAGGCGTGGCTTTACGTCACAGCATTCACACAAGCACAGGGTGATTCAAGGAGAGGCCAGGCTCTTTGAATCGATTGCAAAATTCGGTTTCTTAACCTAACGCGCTGCGACTTTGTGCAGCGTTGCCCACAGATGGTGCATTTTTTTTTTTGTAAAATTTGCAAAGAGCAAACTTACCCGAGAAAAAAGTAAAGAAAGAAAAAGGCTTAGCTCCTATGGAAACACGGCGAAGCCACCGGTCTTCAAACAACACGGTACTGTTTCGCACGGGAAACAAGAAATGGCGCAAGCTGTCGCGACGCCAACTGCCGCCAACCAACCAGCAGACGACGCTGAGAGCCGGCGTCTTTAGCAGACAAGGAACTGCAGTTCCTTGTTGTTACAGCGCCTGTTTTTGTTTCTGCGAATGTCGCCGCCTGCGGAACGCGCACCGCTTTTGAGTCGAAAAGGTTGTCTGCAAAAGACGCCCGCTCTCGGCGCCGTATGCTCATTTGTTGGCGGCGTTCATTGCGCCATCTCTTGTCTCCCGTGCGAAACGGCGCCGTGTTGTTTGCAGACCGGTGGCTTCGCTGCGTTTCCATAGGAGCTAAGCCTTTTTCTTTCTTTACTTTTTCCTCAGGTAAGTTCGCTCTTTGCAAAGTTTACAAAAAAATGCACCATCTGTGGGCAAAGCTGCACAAAGTCGTAGCGCGATAGGTTAAGAAACCGAATTTTGCGGTCGATTTAAAGAGCCAGGCCTTTCCTTGCATCACCCTGTATAAGAGACATTTTTGCTGGTTGAACAAAATTTTGTTTTGAGGTGTCATGCGCTGTCTAAACAGTCCCCGATAAACAACATTTTTGAGGGTTGAATAAACTTGTGTCATAAATTTTACCAATGTTTCATGAGTGGCATACCTGCTTATTATTAGTAGGCCTATGTAGAGGAAATCATCAGATATCTGTTTTGTGTGTGCAACCATCCATGTAGCAAATCATAATTTATCTTCCAACATATTTGATGAACTGATAACTCGAGTTTTTGACAATTCATGCAAAATTCGTGGCTTCCTGGAATTTGAATTAATGAGAGTTTACTGTATGTCACATTCAAATTAATAGCTTAGCTTCTTGGGCTTAATGTAAACTATAACCGGCTAGTGCAACTAAGTCAAAGTAGCAGTAAAAAGAAGCTGAAGCACTTTTTAAGAAATCTGAGTTAAGGGTGGACTTCCATAGCATTTTGTCCCATGAATTCAGCGATCGCACTAAACTTGGGCGAAAGTCAACGCAAACTGCATTTATTTTTCAAAAATATGTGCAGTGATTGCAGCAGGGCATGCAGTGAGTCTCTCTTCCACCTGTAATCTGTCCAAGGCGTCGTGACGTCATTGATGGCATCCCCAAGTCAGCCGATTGGTGAACAAGGGTTATCGGACCCTGCCAATGACGTCACTTTTGCCAGTTTTTGTTTTCACCGTTCTAACGCTCTGCTTTGTTCGGTGTGCCGCAACATGCAGGGCTACGCTGAAATTTTAATGAATGATTATGACACTCCTACTAACAAGATCAAAAGAAAACTTAAGACACCATTTTTAAGATGTCCACATTCTAACTTTTTTGTTTTTGTAATTCAAAGATTTTTCAGTTTTTCTTTAAACAGGGTGCCTATAAAGTACTTCATTAACCTGAAATAGCCGCCTCGGTGGCTCCGAGGCGAGAGCGCTTGCCTACGGATCCCCATGTGGCGGGTTCGAATCCCGGCCGAGGAGCCCGCAATCTGACGGAGGCTTATTGCGGAGAAGGCGCCGTGTAATCGAGCTTTCGGTCGCACGTCAAAAGATCCCCAGGTGGTCCAGATTAATCCTCAGTCCTCCGCTGGGGCGTGCCAGATGCCCGTCGTTGGTTTGGCACGTAAAACCCACAAATTTGACTTTTTAACCTGAAATACTATACCCGTTTTCACCTCAAGAACCATAGTAAAACAAGATTTTCCACACTAGTGTTAAATTAGAACAATGAGAGCAAAGTTGTTTCATTAAGAGGTGCTCACCTGATATGCATCTGTGGAATCAGGCATTGACTAGCGATGACTTATTCCCCCCAAACTGAAGAGTTGGAAGAGACAAAAGATACTGTTAAAAATCAGCAACACTTCTGATGTGCAAACTTTACTGTTGAAGGCTGCTATTAGCAGTTTACGGCACTGGTGCTCAATCAAGACAATTAGAGAAAAGTTGTTTCTTTAAAGTAAAAACATTATTTAAAATTGGAAGTGACTTTTACCTTCAAAGTTCTATAACGCATGAAATGAAGTATTTAAAAGGTAGTTGTTTTTTTTTGTTGTTCATTTTATTTTAAACTGAATGTGTGTATAGGCCACATGACGTCAGATCACGCGACATCAATTTTTCTGCCAAATTTAGTGGGAAAGCTGAATTGGTGCAAAAGTCACGTGACATAAATCGCTCTGCTAAATTTAGCGGGAACCTTACTTTGTCTCTAGGTCACATGACGTCAGATCACGCAATATAAATTTTTCTGCCAAATTTGGTGGGGAAACTGAATTGGTGTATAGGTTCCGTGAAATCAATTTTTCCGCTAAATCTAGCAGGTAACCTGAATTTGTCTGTAGGTCACATGACGTCAGATCATGTGAAATCAATTTTCCCACCAAATTTAGCAGGGGAACTGAATTGGTGCATAGGTCAGATGACATCAATTTTTCCGCTAAATTTAGAGGGAAAACTGAATTGCTGCATAGTTCACGTGACATCCATTTTTCCGCTAAATTTATCAGAGAGCTTGAAATTGCCTGTAGGTCCTGTGACATCAACTTTCTGCTAAATTTAGAGAGGAAACTGAACTTGTGCAGAGGTCACGCAACAAAAATGTCCCCACTAAATTTAGCGGCAAAGCGCACGGACGGATGGACAACATTTTGGGATTGGAGGGCAACGTTAAAAAGCACCTCATGTTTAAGAGAAAAAAAAAAGCCGCTCACCTGATGGGCTTTTCTGGAAACAGGCTTTGACTAGCAATAAATTATTGCCTCAGGAATGAAGTGCTGCTTCAGTAATGGTTCCTGCACAAACAATTCAAGTGTAAGAACACAAGCCCCAAAATTTTCTTGCCATCCTCCTCCCCCTACTTTTTTGTGCATCTAATTAATTTTATCCCTTGGCAAACCCTAAAGATTTCGAAGTGCTTATCCTACGTCTTTCTCTTAGAGCCTAGTTCATGTTGCAGAAACTTGGCTGAGTGGATTAGCTGGAGCATTCATTGTTCATCGAGGCACTTTTTCTTTCACCCCATCCTGTTCTTGAAAGCAGAAACTCCTCTCCCTTGACCACGGTCATTAAGGACTTTTTACAGATCATACACAGGAGGTTGGCATTGTCAAGGCAAACTCATGTCTTTACTTTGAGCATGGAATAAACGTATGTCTGATCTACGGAAAGTTCCTGTTATACCAAGGCTCGTACTATTCCGTTGTTAAAGGAGCAGGCATTGTTTATAAAAACTTCTTTTCATTACATTGTTTCAGAGAACAATTGTTCTTTTTTTAATAGGATCAATTAATCATATTAGGACAATTGTCAAATAATGGCAGATTGACGCGATGGATTGAATCGCAATTTTCATCCGTGGACCGCTTGTCACGTTACCATCATGTCGGCTATTCCTCCGATTTGCACCTCGTCAGCAGACGCCCAGACTTAAGGGTGAAGTGCCCTTCCATGCCCAGATTTTTAGCGGATGAGTAACAGTAAAAGCGTTTACGGTAGAGCACCAACAGCAGAGCAATATTTTTTGGTTTTCGAATGAGCCAAACAAAGATAGTGCACTGTACTTTGTCCATTCGCTGTTTCATTTTGTCGAACCAGTCTTATTTTCCACTCGTGAAAGAAGCTGCAAGAACTTTGCCCAGCCGACAAGCCGCAGGTTCCGATACTCCTCCGGGTTGGTGTTAAGAAGCTTCTGTGAAAACTTGCCTAGCAAGTTGCAAGCTTCCCTGCATGTCCACCCAGTTTTCAACCCAGCCAAGACCTTTCTTACGGCTGTAGTGTGCTGAAGAGTGGTGCACAAGCAAGCAGTGCGTGAAGGCATTTCCAAATGCCCCTCCGCAACACCACGACTTCATCACTTAGACGCTGAAGCCTCCTGGAGCAGGACGATACTTGTGTCATGTGGTTAGTAAAGCTAGTAGCGCTTCACGCTAAGCTTGTCATGATGCTTTGTCTCGCTCGGTATGTAACAGCAGCACACAATACTCTTTCATAATAGCACAGTGATCGTAGTCGCAAACATCACTTCTGACCTTGGAAAACTGTGCCACAGTGCGATGTTGGCATTTTGCGGAAATGCAGGGCCGGGAATAGGTTCAGTTTGTCCTCGCTGTCATCTGCTCGTCTCCTCTGTATGGATGTGCTTGGGGGACTGATGTTCCGTAGACGTCTTGTCACTTGATCAATTTATCTGCGGATAAGTTCATCATGTGAATTGGCCATAAGTGGACAGTGGAGTCTGCAGTGACTTAATGGGGTTATGACACGAAAATTAAACGGATCCATTATTCTTGAAATGGATTGCTCATAGACTACGTAGTATATACACCAAGTTACGCAATTTTAGAGCTCTGGTAATTGCACTACTCAATTTACGAATTTGTATCATTTTCATCTGGCGACCAGGCAACACTGCCCAAGTTAGTCACATCATGGTGCCCATAAAGCATGTGACCATGAGCGCTCTCTCATTCTAGGGGCCCCCATGATCGCCCAAGCTCTCCTCGCCGCGGTACGATCAAAAACGCTCGCGCAACTCGGTAACCCAAATGCTTTTCTCGCTCTTGCCGCCGGCCCGTTGACCTTCCACCCTGCGTGCGCCTGCGAGATATTCCCGGGCGACAGTGACCACAACGAGTTCGTTTGTAACTCGCCGTCACTGGAGTTTGTCGCCAGCGGGTCGCAGTCAAAATGAACAGCTTTCAACATCTCTTGATAGCAATCATACTCATCGCTGCTGCAATCAATGTCGAACACTTTGACAAGGCGAGCAATGTCGTAGACGTAATCATCACAAACCGCATGCTCGAAACGTGGAAGGTAAACGAGAAAACTGAAGCTCGATACGCCAAGATATCCAAATCTGTGAGTGCGTGCAAGAAGACATAGCGCTGGAGGCTGGCTACAAAGCCAGGCTACAAAGCCAGCCTCCAGTTCTGCTCGGATCCGCCCCTCCGAGGGATTCACATATAAGTGGATTTATCCACGAAATTATCACGCCATTCTCAAAACAAATCTAGCAGGGTTACAGGAACATACAATGGGTCCTAGCAGTATAGCTATCTTATATTGTATTTTTGGCATGTCATTTCACGCCAAACATTTCTGTTGACGTTGCCTGCACGTCATAAAAGTGTGTCTCGTATCCAATTAGACATTGTCGAAGGAACGAGGAAACTGCATAATAATGTCACACACTGTTTACCTTAACCGTTTCTTTTTTTCTTCAGTTTTTGATCCTAAGTTGTTTTTTCTATATTTATTGCACGTACGGCCCAAGCTGCACATGTCTCCACAATCAGTCGTCACCCTTAAAAATGTGTACAATAAAAAAAATACATGCTGCCATCTCTGAGCAGCACCGCAAACTGTGCTCGGAACAAGCCTGGGATGTCCAAAAAGAGCCAAGGGGCGAGGTATAGTGCGCGGATGAGTTACACTCATCCTAAACGGTTTAGGAACGGCCCTAGGTGGCCGAACGAGGCTCGTCCAAAATGGGTTAAGGTGCACCAACACCTTCCACGTCGTTGAATCTTATGTAGTAGTATATGATCCTAAATTAACAGACTAGGTTACAGAAAATAAAGAGTAAGAGGAGGACGGGACGTCATAACTTTTCATGTTCTCATTTTTTCGCCAGTCCTGTATTAAAAGGTTTTCATAGTAAAAGTGACGGTTGTATTTTATCTACCCTTTTGTTTCTCACAATCTCCTGCCTACCAACTCAACCAGCAAAGTAATGCGCCCCCCCCCCCCCCCCAAACGCACATCCAACCCACAATAGATATTTTTGGATAGAAGATGCCATGAATGTGCTGTGCATGTGAACCAAGCTGAAGACAAATTTGCGGTCTGAGGGAATAGAGTTACAAAACTGACAAACATGGCAGTAGCATACTTTTCACTTTTGCACATGTACAGAACCGCTAATTTCTATTAGAAAAGCGGAAAAGCCCAAGGCTATCAGGTTGCTCACCGACAGCAACTACCAGAAAGAGAAAGGGGGGTCGGGGGGTCATGATTCTGAGGGCAGCTGGTCTGTAATGCTTGTGCTTTCCTGAAAGTTGCAAGTAAGACTTTTAAAGAAAAATGACCTAAACTATTGTAACAAAATATTCTTTCATTTCATTTCTCATACCAAAAAGGTTGGCATGAGGAACTTTGCCCAACTGATGCGACGCAGAATCTGGTACTCATCTGCGTCGAAAAGCTTCTGTAAAGACGCGTCTACCACGCCGCAATCACTTTGAATCTCCAATCAACCTTTCACCCAGCAAGCCTTTTCTTGTGGCTGTGGTGTACTGAAGGCGCAAGTGCAAAGTGAGTGAAGGCATCTCCAAATGCCACTTAGCGGGCCCAGGACTTCACCGTCTCCACGCCAAAGTCTCCTCGAGCAGGACCATGCTTCTGTCTCTGCCATGGTTTAGCTTAGTAAGGCTAGTGGCGCTTCGCACTAAGCCTATCATGGTGTTATGTCTCACTCTGCACGTAACAGTGGCGCGCAGTTCTTGTTCAAAGCAGCAAATGTGGATTTCCATCTTGGACAACAGTGCCACAGTGTGGTCGCAAACATGTTCGGCTCGTCCTGGCTGTCATTTGCGCGTCTGCTCCTTCGTATGGATGCGCTTGGGAGACGGACGAACCGCGGATATGATCAATCCGTCTGTGGATCAGTTCGTCGTGTGAACCAGCCATCAATGAAGAGTGCTGTTCAATTTGAACTTGATATAAATAGCCCTTTTGCAAAATCCCCCAAGCACGAGGATTTGTGGGAGAGACTGTCCTTCGTCTAGCCGCTCTGCCTTGAGGTTGCATTGCCTTGTCGCTTGCCTCCTCTTAATCCTCTGTTTTTTTATTCCATTACCTGTTTTTATCTATTCCAATGTATTTTTTATTGCTTCTAAGCATAGGCGTAGACTTCGGGGGGGCATCGGGACTCGTGCCCCCCTCTGGTGAAATCAGCAGAGGGGAGAGGGGGGCAGGGCAGGGCCCCACCCTCGGGCCCTGCCCTGCCCCCCTAAGATACAGCGGTGTGCTGTATCTTAGTTAAGTAAACGGCACTCGAAGGCATACGCTACAGTGCGAGTAAATGGAGCGAGCGTGGGTGGCCAAATCACAGCGCGCTCGGCTCTCGCGTCACGATAGTTGATTCAGAGCTGTGCCTATCCCTATGACATGTGCGCGGGTGTTCATAAACGGCTCCTCTCGACTGTACGCGGGTCAAATTGAACCAACACAAACAGCTAACAGCGCGATAGGAATCTGTAGCAATGGTAGTACACATCCCGGGAAACGACGCGCGAAGCGGCATGTTGCACTCCCGTCGAAAAAGGCAAAATAAAGCTACAAATACTATATACGATAATACAAGAAATATTGTGCACAGAAGATAATAGAAACCCTTAGAAGCGATAAACAATACTCTGGAATAGATAAAAATATGTAATGAAATCGAAAAACAAGATTAAGAGAAGGCAAGCGACAAGGCAATGCAATCTCAAGGCAGAGCGGCCAGGCGAGGACAATCTCTCCCACAATTCCTCGCGGGCGGGCCGGGCCCTCGGGAAAATAGTGAATCGTCTATTAACTGAGCAGCACCTTTCTGTAGGATGGCTAACCTAACCTAAAACCCCTGGATATGTTTGTGTTAGTTTCTTAAGTAGTGTCAAAGTGCCAGTGCACGAGGCCCGTGCAGCACTTGGACGCAAATGGCAGTGTTGCCTGAAATGAAAGGCATTTGGAAGTGAGTCGCATGTGTCTCTCGCGTTCATACAATTCAACCTGAACCGTATGTATGCGATTTAGCGAGCGACGGCAATGAGTGACGGAGAGCTCTCATTGCTCGGTTTTTGGATTTCTAGAAAGCTTTGCTCATCGCCTCGGTCGCTTGCTCCCGTCGCTTTCATGTGGCTTGCCTCGTCGTGCAGCTGATCGAGCGATAGCAAAAAGGGTCGCTATCACTTTTCTTGTTGCTCGCTAAATTGCTTACATGCGTTATATACTTTATAGTTGTTGGCACTTGCCAAAATGTGAAGCATGCAATTTATTAAGGGCTTTGCCCTTGCTGACTCTCAGACTGCTGGGATAACTTTGGGTTCCAGTGAAATACGACCACGTGATTTCTCCCTTTGCTTATGAGCTGAGGAAGAAGTAGTTTAAAGACTTTTTTTTTCTGTTTCTTTCGACACTAGTCAATGCACGTTTTTTTTCTCTCCTAACCTTTACAGTGAAGTACTGCCAGAGGGTTAGTAAATAAGTGCACCATATACGGAATTTTTTTTATAAGAAGTCAGTGCCCCAGTCGAGAGAGAACTCGTTTATACTCTTCGCAAGCAACGTCATCAATACAGACCTTACTTCTAAAGGCGCACGTCACGCAATGTTTGGAGTAGTTGCCGAGGACGAAAATCGAACTTGAATCTAACCTCCCACAGTGGAAACGAATACAAGCGCCATCACACTAACGGGTTCCTTTAGCAGTCATGGGTTCCGCAAAACACACCGCCTAGCTATCTGGTACCAAGCCGCCACCCGATTTGCACAAATCAAGCTCCCTGATACACTCACCAAGTGCCCCGCTTGGCCCCCCTTGCCTCCGGTGGGACCTTTGCCTTTGGTTGCGTTCCCGCAATCTGAGTGCCCGTGCAGTGACACGTCGGTTCCGTGGCTTCCTTGGCAAAAGCTCGAGGGTCATCCAATGCGGAAAGCACCTGTGCGACAAGGAACCGCACACGTTCGCTTTCACGCCGACTGCACACAAAAGGATCACGTCATAAACGCTCCGAACAGAAAGGACTCAAAAAGTAAAACGAGTGAGCGAGCACTCACCAATTAGACTCATATCCACAGCTGGTTTTATGGGCGCGCCGGCACCTAGGACACTTCCCTTTTCCAAGAACGTTCTTCGATGTTTGTTCCTAAAGTCTGAAAGCGCCCGAAAGTTGCGAAAGTTTTGAAACTCGCTTCGTTTTCGAAAGTTTTTGCGTTTTGTTACGATGGCGATGGCGATGCGGCGATGCTCGTTGGTTCCGAGTTCTGACCGAGTTTATTTGACGCAACGTGAATTTGCTGGTTTTATTCGACTTAAATTAAAACTTTAAAATACAAAAAAATTGTTTTAAGATTTATAAAATTATTTGTAATAAAGCATGTCGAAGCGCAATGTGTACTAAACTGGAGCTTGGCTTCGTCAGCTTCGTTTCAATTTAACATGGCGGCGACCACTATTGTGCCGTGTACCGTGCTCGACCTATTTGCTGTGCATTGGTTGTCTTGTTATCCACCTCCTGCGATCCTCATGAGCCCCAAGCATGCTGTCTAAGTATTGTGTCCTCGCCGGAAAGAATATCCAGTCTTCTTGGAAGCGTTGCTCGAATGTCGTCGGCACCCACGAACCGACTCGGCAAGCCTCACGTCGTTGCTTGGTTCCTCCGCGTTTCCTGCGATGGATCCCCCAGCCCTGGCCTCAGCCCTACAGGACCTAGCCGGTGAAAAACAATCTACGACAACGCGGTGTCTTTGGAATGCGATAGCTACGATCAGTGGCTCTTAAAACCTCCGTAGCCCCCCTTCAATAGTGAGCTCTTCGATGTGAACGCCCTTACCTTCAGTGTCCGGAGACTGCTGCAAACCTCCGACGAGAGCGGACGTCTTCTCCGGGCTCCGCAAACCCCAGAGAACTGTACGCGATTGTACGTGATCCTGGTATAAACATCGCCGCGCTCCGTCGGCCCGCCGCAGCATGTCCGCCGAGAGATCGGTTCGCTCGAGTCTCGTTCTGCCAGCGGCACGCCCGTTTCTGCTTCGAATATGGCTACAGCCGACATCGCCGCTTCGCAGCTCACCAGTATCTTTGCGTCCATCCTGAGCCAGGACATGAAAATCTCTCTAAAGCGAGACGACCAAGGTGGGAAATGGATCACCCCTGGAAAGCCCCGCAAATCTCGTCTTCCGGCCGACTTTGACCCCGAACTTCACGTAGTTATAGTGCATTTCCCAGTCCGTCCTGCTGGCGCAGCTGCGCTGCCTCTTGACAGTTTGCCGGCGTTCTTGCAAGCCGCACAGCTCCCTGCTCATACATGTACCAACGTGTCGCTCCACCTCCGTCAAAATAACCGTCCTCCGCACCCATCACGAAGCATCGTCAACTGGCTACTTCGCATCACCAATATCACCTTACAAAACACTTCCCCTCCCGTCCACTCCTACCTAGCCGCTCCAAACAACTCCTGCCGAAATGTTATACGTGGAATTGCCTCCGAGGCCACCCCCGACGAGATCATCAATGATCTGGAGTCTTATCAAGGTGACATCCTTCAAGCAAGGCGAGTAGGCACAACAGGTTCAGCCATCATCACCTTCATCGGAACCCATGTCCCTTATACAGTGTACTACCGCCGCCTTGAATTTCGCTGCCGTCCCCACAAACCTCGAGCCCACCATTGCAACAGCTGTGTCGAGTACGGACACCGCACTCTGACCAGCCCGGGCAACCAGCGACGCTGCCCCCCGTGTTCCACCACCTTGGCCCGCCCAGACGAACCCCATCCCAGTACTCCCTGGTTTGCGTTGCTTCAACTCGCAGTGTGGTTCTCAAACAGGGCACTTGGTCCCGAATAAGCTGCTGCACCTTCACTCACTCCATGAGACGCATCCCTGAACAGTTCTAGCGGCATGTAAAGTGTGGATGCAGGATTCGGTTTATGGCAGTCACCTTGTCAATTGCTACAGTGGAGCACACTGCTTACAGAAAGCATCGTGCTAAGAACTGTAGGCTCACTCCGGATCACTCACTGCTTTGACATTGGCTAGAATTCTGGCCCTTCACTGGACGACCAGAGTTGATCTCAAGTGTGGCCCTCCAGCGGGTTGTCTTATTATGCCTCCTAAACAGCGTTGTGGAACTGCAAGTTCATGAGACAGCACTGAAGGGAGTTGTTTGCAAGAGTTGTGCTGGTGCCTTTCAACCGTTTCGTACTGTAGAGCAACAGCCTTCCTTCTTGGTGTGGTCTTCACTGTTCTGGCAATCCTTTTATTTGCACTCACGCAGAACCCCCCTAACAATCATCACAAGCTCGAAAACATCTGTAGACAGGAAACTCGCTACCTTCACTCCTACTCAGGTAGAGCAGTGCCTATGTGCTTTAACGTGAATTGCAGACTTTTACTTGATTTCTATTTTGTGTTTCCCCCCACTTTTATTTGTTCCTTTTGCAGGGTACTCGGGTTTCTTGGTGTAGTCTTTGGCCTCTTTACTATAACGAATGGCTCTTAGCAGGATTAGACGATAAAAGCACTTCTAACGCTTTTATCTTTTACTATGGTACTCTTTGGCACACAACTGTACTATTTTATTCAACCTAACGAAAAACGGGTTTTATGTCCGTTAACTAAGAAACGGACACACTGTCCGTCAGAATTACGACAAAGTGTTTGTAAAATTACGGAAATTTTTTACAGTGTAGGGTAGTAATGAATGTCCAATTTTAATGTCTCCAAAGAAATATTGCGACATCCCACAAGTGTACAGTGCTGTAGGCATTGCCAAGCATTTCCGAAAAACCGCTTGCCACGGTTTTACTGGCTGCCGACGTGCCAGAGTTTCGTCAAAACTAATTAAATGTAAAACAATGAATTGCAAGCGTTCCGGCTGGTGCCTCTGTTGTGCAATTATGTTTGCATCGTTGGTTCACATGCACGTGAGGGCAACTCCGGCAGGCTTGCAGGTCACGTGCTTCGTCGCGCGAGCGAAACGGCTGTTCGATCGAAACCGAAACCATGCCACTGCGCTCCGTCGCCAACTGAATTTTAAAATTGTATGCAAAATGTAACTGTTAAGCATACGACAAAAAAGAGTCCAGCGATCCATACTCATAAGCTAAGCACACACACATGAAAAAAAAGAGCCTGAGCACATTGATGCAAGACATCGCGAGCCAGGGCCGCTTTGTGCAACGACTGAACTCGAGACAAACAAGCGCGCTCTGTGGGTTCAGCGTGCAGACATTCCCTTCTTTGCTTTAGCTCACTTCAACTTTTCTTCGCGACACATTTTTCATGTACCGGGGTCCCTATCGAAAGAAAGCCTATAAGAGAAACCTAGGTAATCAATACTTTGACACAGCAGTCTTTTAGTTAGAGAGGGATTTTTGTAGCAGCGTATGTTTTAAACAAGAACATGAATGTTTGGTGAACATGCGGCGGTCCTTATTTTCAGTTTAGGAAGCTCCATATCTGCACCGTCGTGTGGCCGTTGATTTCAGGAGCGAGAGCTTCAGCTCAAAAAGTAACTCCCGCCGCGCCGAAACATAGTTTCGTTTCACAGCGTCACGTCATGGCTGGTACCCAGCACGCTAGCGTCGCAGCACACACACACGCGAACATCTATCGTTAAAAAAAAACGCGAGACGAGACTAACGCTTACGAGACGACGAGAGCGTGAAAGAAGAGACGGCATGGCAGAAAAAACCATGCAAAAAAACCATGGACGATTGATGCAGGGTATTTTGTGTCGGGCGGCCGTTTGCGCCGCCTAGCTAATGCATGCTCAGTTACGGTACTTAGTTTAGTTTCGGTTTTGAAAGGCGACCAAAATTGGCCCTTTGGTGCAGGCTTGGCGCAGATTACCCCTATTTTGACAAAATGTAGCAGGGTTAGCCCCCTGGCACAGTTTGACGCAATTGGCGCAGCCATCACATCACTGATATAGGCGGGCAATAGCTCGCCTTGAAAATACTTGCTCTTGGTGGCCGAGAACAAACCCGTGTTCCTGATTGGCAGCCATTTGCTGCGAAGAATACAAGCACATATCCTAAAGAACCCAGTCTTAGCCTAACACGGATGCTTTGGCCAGACAGAGACACAAAAGCGTGACACAAGACCACTATAAAGACAGTAAATAGAGTGTTTGTGAGGAATGAAACACACGACTCAGATAGGCATCAATCACTCACCTTGAAAACATTTGCCATGAGCGGCAAAGAGCAAAATTCTGGCCTTGATTGGCTGGTGCTCGCCACCAAGACCTGCATGTATAAAAAAGACCCGGTCTTAGTCAAACTTGGGTGTTTTTGCAGAAGTGACACAACAAAATACTAATGCAAGACCAGAACATATAGGAAATGGCATTCAAGAGGAATGAAACACAAAACTCATATAGGCGGGTAATAGCTCACCTTGAAAATACTTGCTCTTGGTGGCCGAGAATAAACTTGTGTTCCTGATTGGCAGCCATTTGCTGCGAAGAATACCAGCACATATCCTAAATAAACCAGTCTGAGTTTAACACAGATGCTTTGGCCGGACAGAGACACAAAAGTCTGATACAAACCACAAAAAGCAGGAAATAGTGTCTGCGAGAGATGAAAACAGACCCAGATGGAGAGGCTCGTTCTGTTTCACCTTAGTCAAAAAGTGTAGCTCCTTTTCCTAAAACAATGCATATTTGCTAAAAAATGTATTATATATATTTTGCCCCATTTAGCAGAGTTTACTGCCAAGGGTACCTGCAAACCAGAATAAGTCAGACTTAGTCAGACTTTTTTTTTTCTTTTGATGAGCGACAACAGAATCCTAAACGGGTGATGAAACAAAATATAAGCCTACTAAGCCAGACTAGTTTGCCTTGATGCAAGTACAGTGCCTCGGCCGACAAATGAGTTTCTATTCTTGGTCACTTGTCATATTTGATGGGAATAGTAAAGTAAATGAAAATAAGGCTATCTCTCTTGCAGCCGACAGCTGCAAACGAAATTCATATACCTCGATAAACGACCTAAAAATAAAATTGGGTGGTGGCCAAGTGGTTTATGGTGTCAAATTTCAAATTTACAGACTGTTTAGTTCTGGTTTAAGTCCTCCTGGTGTATATTTTTATCCTTATTAATTTTATTTAAATTGTTTTCGTTTTTTGTTTATTTTTGAGGCACTAGCACATAATTTATATGCTAATTCAACTTTAGAAGCGTTTTAAGAATACTCCACGGCTTCCTAGTGCTCGTAATAAATTCTCATGAAGAGCGAAAGTAATAAAAAAATGTGCTTCAAATGTGATGAAGATGAGCATTTCCAAGTTGTACCCCTGCTTCATGCCCTGACCATGCCACCATACCATAGCTGAGTGCAGCGACGAATGGTCCCAGGTGCTGTGACCCGACCGTATATAGCCTTGCGGTGTGGCGCAACTCATGCAGCCCCTATGCTTAATGATGGAGCCAGTGTGCGAGGTGCGACCTGCTTGAGCTGTGCAAGCCACAGCTTTACAGCCTGCAAAGGGTGGGAAGATGCCCCTCCCTTTGCAGAGCTTGCAATAGCTCAGCAAGAAGCTATTGCAAGCACTAGGGAGCCAGTGTGTGAATAAAAGCACTCCTGAATGTAAATTAGTGTGTAAATTATGCGTCTATACGTTAAAACTTAAAAAAAGTATTATTTATAAATATAAATATATATATATACTGTAAACGACTAAATTTTCGCGAGGACCTAATTTTCGCGAATTTCGCGAATCGCCTACAAACGCGAAAAATACGTCCCGCAAACAACTCGGGCAATATGTGAACACTACGGAAGCTACGCTCGGTTCGCGAAAATTAGAACCCGCGAATAATTTCAAATTTTCAGCTTTGGCCCGATTCGCGAAAATTTGAGCCCGCGAAAATGAAGTCGTTAACAGTATACCAAAAAAAAAGGCAAAAAGAAAAGAAACGTCTCCAGGTGGGTTTGAACCCAGAGCTCCACTGCCCTTGATTTCAGTTCCCTGAGGGCCACTTCAGACGGGGCAACGTTTCTTGCAATTTTGAGGTTGCTGGCGGGTTGTTCCCTAGGTTTTCCCAGATCAGCACGAATTTCTGAGATCAGGTTCGGCTCAAAACACACAAGCAACTCGAACAAACTGGAGAAGTTTGAAGCGGCAGCAGCCAATCAGGGACGCAATATTTTCACGTGACACCCCTGTGGTGGTGAGGATGGCAGCTAAAGAATTGGTCCTGGTTTGAAATGGATCATTTTTGGAAATAAACTTTTTCAGAAACATGAGTGAGTATTCTCAACGCCACCCAAAAATATACAAACATGTTTTTAGCACGTAGTTGTGCGTCTATATAGTGCAAGAAAAATCCAAATTCATGATTATGATGGCAAGTCGTAGCAATTCGGTTGCAGCGTGTGAACGCAGGCGGCCCGTGTTGCTGGTGTTGCGACGTTAAGTTGCTGGGGGAAATTTCCCCGTCTGAAGTGGGCCTTAGGCTCGCTTCCACCGTTCACGCTCAGCGAGCAAGCCTGCTTCAACCGTTCACACCTCAAGGCAAGCTGGACAGCTACAAGCCACCTAAATGTCTACCGCCGCATCCCCGGCCAGGTCGTGACGCGACATAACTTATTAAAAGTCTTGCTGTCACTGCCACGACCGGCCAGAGTAAAGTCGCAAAACAATCATATAAATCATTTCGTAGCTTTCTTGGAAAGACCCCCTTCAAGCGAGAGTCGTCCCTTCGCCCTTCGTCGATTGTTGGACTGACGCAAAGCAACTAGCCGTCTTGGCCCAGCAGTTACGAATAATAGTGCTCATTTACTCGCTGCCAGCATTCCAGGTGCCAACCGCAATTTCCGCCAGTTTACCCGACACCCGTTGACAATCTTGTCTGCCAGTGTTCCCGGTGTCAACTGCCATTTCCGCAATCTTTCCAACACCCACTGACAAAAACCCATCTGCACTTCAGGCCTCGACAAGCGCTTACTTGCCTACCGCATCACCCCAAGCCTAAATCCTAAATCTGCAATGAGTCCTGGCTGTTTCCCCTCCTGCCACTCGTTATCCTGCCTTCCAGCGAACATGCCGTGACTCTCCTCTGCCTCTGAAGACAACTTTCTTACATCTTAACCGCGCTCCCCGTCTCTTGCCAACCACTAATCTGGGGTACCCGAGAAAGCGGATCTGCAACCTCGTTCTTCGAGCCCTTTAGGTACTCGATTCGAGGAGACACCTGCTGAGCTCTGCCGTGAGACAAGTCGCCAAAATTCCAACATATTTCTCTTAACGGGCATCGTTAGCGTTAGTGAACAACCCGCTCAACGAATCCGTGAGACTCCCTGGGGACGACTACAAGCAGAGGCATACCGAACGAGCCCCACGTTGGATTTTTCATTTTAATGTTGGTTTCTTTAGGGAGTTCGCTTAGCTACTAATAATCACCGCCCAATCGGTATGCGCTCCGCCTGTCACCCAGGGAGTGACATACAGCAACGAGAAGACAGCGAATAAGATGACTGTACCTCACGGTTGCCCGTCGTTTGGAGCCGGCAGTCCAGGCACGCCGACCCTTGTTGTCGCCCGTCGATCAGAGCTCACAGTCGGAGTCAGTGTCCAGGTCTGCGGATCGTCCTTGCCACTCCAGCGCTGCGTAGACTGGCTGTCCCGGGCTATCAGTGCCCGAGTCTCGCTGTGGAATCACCCCGGGATCGTCATGGCCTAGGCTAGATGGCCAGAACTTGCCGTTTCTACCGGTCCGGACTTCGAACCTCGCTGGTGGACCGCTCCGGGGTTCGGCATGGGCCAGGCCGGGCAGCCCGGCTCCGATGTTCCTGCCCAGCTCCAGCCTCGCTCAGCACGCACTGTCTCACGCCAGCTCGTGACTTCTCTGCCGACCGCCTGTCATGCCCTCTACCTAGTCTTTCACCCTTGGCTCCCACAAAGTTAAGGAAAGGGAATGTACCATTATGTTCAGTGAAGTTCGGTGAGGAGACCCGGGACTCGGACAAGAATGCCGTTATCCTTGGTGTGACCCTATGAGACTCTCTTGCTGCCTTTGCTGGGGTTTATCTAACTGAAGTACCTGTCTGAAGAGTAGAAGAAACATATGTGCATAACACTCATTATTCACAAGAAAATTTGCAACATCCAAAATGACCCACGGAGAAAATTATGCAAGGACTTTGTCGGCCACGTTGGCGGAGTCACCTCTCGTGGCCAATGTTTCTTTGCAACTTTAATTGTAGTAAGCAGTCATAAGGTATATTACAAAGTGCAATTTGGTTTTGCACGAACCTACAACACACAAAACAGCACTCTAATACAGTATGTAGAGGTACCTCTAAACAAATTCCAGGGTTTCATGGAGCCTCCATCAGATAACTGATGTTGAACATAAAATATGTGCACCAAGGAGTGAGCAAACAGTGACTTCCAATTAGTCTCAAGCACCAGCGACATGTCGACAAGGAGTGCAATGTGTAGAATGTCGTCTAGAAATGTGCAGCCAAGATGAAAAGGCGAGATATAACGATATCAGAATAAGATCACACCAAAAAGGTTCCGTTACAATCTAGGCACAGTAATGAGTCAACCGACGTTCAGCCGCGATTCCCTTTGCGTTGAGGTGAAACATGGTCAACAAAATATAAAAAAACGCGTTTTTTTTTCTGTACATTATTTGCTTTGCGCCGTTGATAGAAGGACAGTTGGGCGGCGTCACAAAGTCACTCGCTAGCGTTTTTCAAATTCGTTCTACGGCACTCATGGTCTACCCGGGAGGAGAAAAGTACGAGCTCAGAGCCGAGCCGCCGACCGTCGATTGCGACTTTCCTAAAGAGAAGCTCCGGTAACACTTCGGCGACTCGTCAGCTTCAAACAACGCCTCTTCGAACCAGCTTCGAACGAGCCTGACGCGCCCGCGAATCCAATGCGCCGAACGGTCGCGGCAGAAAGCACGCCGGAAGGAAGGGGGCTGGAGGCGGAGTATCCGAAAGAGACGCGGCGCTGGTTTCTACGTCTATTTCGCACATGAGATAAGAAGATAGTAAAGCTAGCCGAGTGTGAACAGTGGCTGACGTTACACGCAGTCGAAATGACGCCTGCAACAGAGCACAGCTAGAGGCTTTCAACAGGGGACACAGGCGTTCAAAAAGGCCGCGATTTAAAAGCTTCACGTCTCCTTTCTGTCCTTCGGTGTTTACTTTGATCCGCATACACCAAAGCACTCAATGCTGCAAGTAATAGAGTCGTGTATTCGTACTACCTTTCGAAGCAATTGAAACTGTGTAGGCTTCGCTCGATGCCCACGAGCACAGAGTGCGACGAACGCCAATCCCGCCGGCAGCGCGACGGCACCGGCTGGCCGGGTCGCCGGGTTGGCCGGGTCGCGCAACCGACGCCCGCCCGCTGCGCACTGCGCCGACTGCGCATGCTCTGCTTGTCGGCTCTCTCAGCTCTCTCGGCCGCTCTGGCCGCTCTGCAGGCTCGGCAGCACGCCGACTCGCGGGCATCGCGGGCTCGCCGGGCTCGCTCCCTTCGAAGTTCGAACAGTTCGAAGTTCAAACTGCTTCCGAAGCGCGGGCTTGCGCGCGCGCGCGCGGGTTGGCGATGGAAACTTTCTTCTCGAAAAACAAGGCTGTAACGTATCGTTTGATGGCGCAAATGCGCGCATTTTTCACGTCGTTTTTGTACAGTGTGTGAATCTCGCGAAACAGGCGACGAAAAGTGGTGGGTGAAATGTGCTCGCATGTCGTCGTGGATTTTGTGTACCACGTAGGATTACCCAGAAAGGTGGGTTAATATCGATAAATGTGCGCGTAAGAAGCAACTACATGCACGTGACCTGTCAAACCTATTCACCCTCATTATTTTATCGTGCGAACCGACATTGCCACGTATCGTGTTCGATTTCGGTCCCAACACCGGTAACTTCGAACATATCGTGTTTGATGTTGTGTTTCTCGCCGTCGGTAACTTCGTATTGATATCGTATTCGGCCTGGTGGTTGTGTCTCAACACCGATGGTTTCTTGTTGTATTGCGATGATGTGTTGCAACATCGAATTGTTTCCCGGTACGTTGGGTTTATCGTTTGGCGATCAACTTTTGTTGCATTACAACTGCAATAAACATTTGTTTGAAAACAATCACTCCAATGAGCACGTCGTTATTGGGCTTTGTCATTAAAAGGTAGGTCGCGGCGGGTGTTCCGGCTATAGTTATTCTGAATGGTTTGGTGGTGGTCTAGTTTCAAACGCGCGAGGCTGTGTGTACTGTGTGCCGTACTAACAGCTGTACATACTTGCACTCTCGATCAATGTTCATGTGTTCGCAACGCAGAACGTTTATACTATGTGTGCATCCACACCCAATATATTTCTCGCGTATTGCCGTGCGGATATGCCAACGTAATTCATGTTGGTAACTTGGTATCCGCGTTCTGAGATTTATGCGCGCGATATCATATTGTATTCTCCTTTGGTCCCATAATCGACGACCGATATTTGTATATCGTGTGGCCGTACAGTATGTCCATGTCGGTCACCAATATGCACGCGATGTCGTATTCTATTTCAATAACCGTGTATTATATCGGGATATTGTGCTTCGATATCGTGTTGTATACCAATAACCGCAAGTTATATTGGGACATTGTGTTCCAATATCCTGTTGTTTACCAATAACCGCATACTATATCGGGATATTGTGCTCCGATATGAATTCCCATCGTTCGTATTGGGTTAATCGGATAACAATACGTTTTTATTGGTTTCCATCATCTTCATTGGAAAACAATATTTCCAATAAGCCGAGTTCATATTGGCCTTTTTCAATAGGGGAAACTTAGTGTACATCTCACTCGCCTCCAATATCATCGTTCCAGCAGCCCTACGTTTACAGCGACGAGCGAAATAAATTTCCCACTCAAAGCAATTATGGTGGCGGCCGTCTTGCTTTTCAGAAAATTGCTCCAACTCCTTTTTTTTGGGCGCAACTAGAGAAATTAAACCTAATAACGACTAAAACTCAATATATAAGAAGAGGAGAACAGCTAAATGCCCTTCTTAGGTCTGCCCCAGCACCCATGCAACGTCACCCTCAACGTATCGGCTCAAAAAGCAAGTTTCGTCCGTGCGCGCTTCCGCCGCCACAGCTTGGCATGCGAAAAGGCGCCGCAGGCAGCTGAACGCGCCTCACGGTCGAACGCCAGCTCCTCCGCTAGCGGCGCTGCGCGCGTTTTTCAAAGCGCCCCCTATAGTTCCCGCACGGAGTGCATAGCCTGCACCATTGTGTAAGATAGACATGTGGGGAAACGGCCCATAGAAGCCTACCGCAGCGCCGTGACTGGATTGTGTACTCGTCTGCTTGCGGGTACCCCCGATTTGCGACAGATGGCGCTGCGGGGACAGGAAAAAAATTGGAATCGGATTTGCATGGAATTCTATGGGCGAGTGTGCAAAATAAACCGGGAGCTTGACAGTCCTCCATTGAAAATTCACGAGAAACCATCTCCGTCAGTTTAGCCGGTCGCCACCGGTCGCCCACCCGGAGTGAGAGTTCTTGGTGCTCCATATAGATGGCGACACAGAAAAAGAGAAAACAGAGGGGGACACAATGCGGTCGGTCATATGGCTCTCGTTTCCCCACCTGTCTATCTTACACCCTGGCCAGCACTACGAATATCGGGCACCGCAGGCGTGTGCCCATCCGCGCTTTCCTCTAACGGCACGAGCTCCCCCAGTAGCCAAGCAATGCATTTCGTACATTCTACTACATCTATCGGTTCTTTGAACAATTCACTAATAACGCTACTCATACTTTCACTCGCAAAACTTAGAAGCGCTGACAAAAGGTCGCCTATCGTGCTTGGAACGCGTCTCCATTTGGTGTGTTTACCGCTTCCGAGAATGTCATTCCTCTATTTGCTTCTAATGGCATCATACAAATGTCATGATGTCACCGTTAGCGATCCTGGCGGTGCCTTAGCAGCGGAGGTGAACGTGGCAGACACCTGTTCTGCTGCACGTCGCTTTCCAGTTCGACAGTTCCGACAAGCTTCAGAAGCCAGGAGCTCGGGCGCCCTGTTGACAGCGACACTCACCTTTTCCAGCGAAGCTGTATATGGCTAAGGTTCCGTGAATTTTTCATGTAAGTCAGCAAAACCTCGCAGCGCCCCTCTTTGTCGTCGTTCCAAGCACTTGCGTCCCTAGTTTCCTTCCGCTTTCTCGCGGTGGCGGTCCCGTCGAGCGTGTCTACTTTCCGCTGGGTGGCAAATTCGTCGCGTGTGTCTAGCTTCCTCCGGCTCCTCGGGGCGGCGATAGTCGTCCACGCGAATGTAAATTAAAAAGAAACAAAAAAACAACAAAAACAACAAAAACAACAGAAAAACAAGTTGCCGTTCTCCAGATTCACTTCTTTTCACTCGTCGTAATGAGGAGGTCGCATACAATCCGGACTCCCGAAGAGAAACGTGCCTACGACGAGCAACGGCAGGAACGGCAACGAGAATGTCAGCGACGGAGGCGGGTGGCAAACACCACCGATGAAGATCGCGCTCAAATGTGTTCCTACTTTTGATAAAAATTCTGTGTCACGTTTGTGTCGTGTGTTAAACAGCTTCGCTGGTCATCCACCTCCGCAGAGTGGAGTGGCTCATGACTTCTCTCCTGCTTTTTGCTTGAAGTCGTACGACCAACCGACAGGATCGCGACATCTGACGGCTTGACACTCAGGCTTTTGGGATATCATTTTCTGGCAGTTCGAGACCTCCTTGAATGCATGGGCGGAGTATGACGCTAAACACACGGAAACGCGTTCCATGCACCGTAAAAGTGGGTGCGAGTGTGGAACTTTCAACCGTGCCTCCATAGTTATTATTTCTTTCAAACGAAAGCACGTGCTTATCTAAGCTCACCAAAAAAACTCCAGATAACAAGGCGCAGTGCTGAACATTCAATGCAGGACGCGGACTGGACATAAGTCAGCGTTCGGCTCAAAGTCGGGTTCAGTCAGTGAGGACTTGAAGCTCAGCCTTACCCTGACGACGCACTTGTGTCGAATCATTACCCCTCGTTTGCCTCTTTTGGTGACGCAGAAAAGTCAGTCGTCCGGCCTTGTTTATGTAGGAGTTGGGCTCATGCTCGTGTGATTTTGACTACAGTGTAGGCGGTTGGGGGATTAAGCGTAACAACTAGATCTCGTAGTGATGTCCACATTTCTTAAGTCTTCTACAGTCCAGAAACTTACAGCCGGGGAAAAAAGTTAACTTCAGTGGCCCTGTTCTTCTGCTACATGCAAGAAAAAGTGTTAGAAGCGTTATGGTTATCGAAGATGTTTCCCAGAGGTTATTAGTGAAGGAAAGACGCGCCGATATAAACCACGGACCAAGGTAAGAGGGACAAGGCAAAGGGCTGCTCTTCCTTAGCAACAAACCTTCTGGCCCAAGTAGCCACCTTACTGTAGATCATTAGTCGTGCACGTTAACGTTTTATAGGAAATTACTTAACATATCAGTGAACCCAAATGAAAAACGCGGTGGCTTAGCTCGGCTATGCCAGGATATACGTAGCGTGAGCTTATGCGCACAAAATGAGGAGCGCAACCAAGCGGCCGCCCCAGGGCAGGAACCCAAAAAATAACTTCCAATTTTGTATTCCTCTAGCAACACTTAATTTATCGCTAGGGTGATCGGTGGTCCAGTGGACGTGGAGCACGTGGAGAGAAAGCTCGCGCTGCAGAACCCAGTGATCCTTGCTTCAATTTCCCCACGGCCAGTTTCCATCTGTATGAGCATCGTAGCGGCATGCGGTCGTGTATCACTACAGCGCGGTGCACGTTAAACATCTCGGGCTAGCGGTTATGCTGCACTGGCTAAATTTCTCATCTACAGCTGACAGACAAGTAGCCCGTTGAGGCATACTAACTCTATACGCATGCACAAAATACACAAATTGTTTTAGAGCGCACCTCTTAGGCACCCGTTCCCGGGATAAGCGGCGTCGGCTTCGGCGACGCCGACGTTGCTTTTAATATTATGCGTTGCATTATGGAACGTTTCCCATAATGATGTTACACGTGACTAAGGGCCTCACATCACGTGACGTCACGCTAAATTTAGCGGGAATATTTTAGCTGAAATGTTTCCGCTAAATTTAACGGGGCAATTGACGTCACGTGACCTCACTGTCGATTCAGTTTCCCCGCTAAATTTAGCGAAAACATTTGCTAAATTACCCCGCCGAATTTAAAGGGAGTATTTCCCCTATAAGTTTAGCGGGGAAATGTTTGCTTAATTTAGCGGAAAATTTAGCGCACATTTTCCACTAAATGGCAGGGGAGCAGGAAAGGAGAAGGGGGGTGGGGGTACGGAGGGGGAGCAGGGACATACCCTCCCTTCCGTGTCCTCCCATCCTCCTCCTAAAGAGCTGCGCTCTAATTTGGCATGCCAGATAATTGTAAACGTCTTTTTTTTAATTATCGCTGCTAATGCAGATGTCTGACAACTGCGGGGGCACACCTGATCTCTAAACTAAGCCTACACAATAGAGCGTAATCTCCAACAACGTATCAACATGCTGCACTGTTGAAATCACTCAGTATGCGAAACATTCAGCCTAGCTTCGCCTAATCTACCATTGACAACACAAAGTACAAGGGCATTAAAAATCTTTTTTGTATTGACAACAGACGAATTAAAGGGACCATGAAATGTCCTTTTTACTTTTTCCAGACAACTTTTACATTAAACCGTCAATGTTCACTGAATGCCGAACAGGTATCCGTTTTCGTCTCGGTTTATTAACTTCTACACAAAAAATTAATGAAATATCGACTTTTTCTTTCTCTCCAACTGACCGCAAAACAAGCCGTGACGTACGCTGTTTCCGGAACCGGAAGTTCTCTCGGCAATAGGAGAATGGGAGCGTTAGCGGCGACGAGTTGGGGTGCGCCGGTAGGTTTTACTGCGCTGATGTCACCGACGTATTTTCTGAATCGGCGCCTCTCATCGCCGCATTGCAGCTGAACGAAATTCAATGAGATATGTTGCGCTACAGCTACAGCATGGGACTAGTCCCATACGCCGGTATGCCTGTTGGGAAGTGCCACGAGTCTTCCGGTGAAGACTCCAGAAGTCAACCCAACTGTCATTGTTGGTAAAAGGCGGCCCGTGTCAGTCGTTTGCAAAGCGGCGTAGATGGAAACAAATTGCCGCGGCGTTTTTCGCGGCCTCGGAGATGCAGGAGCGAGCCGACGTTAAAAAAAGATACGTTTGAACTACTAGTGTCAGCAAGAGCCACGTAAATACCTGTTCACACTCGTTGCGAATGCGCGCGTTTGATGGAAGTGCTGTATTCTCGCTGTTGGTAAGCACTTCGGGACCGATCTTTTACGATTGCAACTCGACACTGACGCGACACTCGGCAAAGAAAGGTTGAACCGGCATTGCACGTATACCTCCCACGAACTGTTATAGCTCGACAGTGACGTACAGTCTGTCAAAATAAAAATGGCATACCAATAACGAAGTGTACATACCGTGTTACGAAGGTAATCCTTACGGCGTTCATTTCAACTCTATATCACACAAAACAAGAAGATAGAATCGACGAGAGTCCCTTTTCGACGAGTGTTCGTCAACACTGCCTCGGAAAACAAGGGGAAGAGATTGACCTCACCTCTTAATCTAAAATTGAGGTCAGCGATCAAACTATAATACGGGAAGGGTCCACAAGGGTAGCGCGGGCATATTCCATTCAGCACGCCAGCCGGTCGTAGGCAGACGGTCTTGCGACGAAGCAACGCTGCGCCGAGTCAGAGTGCCTGCTAGGCCTATATTCTGAGCAGCTCGCTTCGTCAGAGTCGGTGCATTCGTGTCCGTTGTCGCTTTTCTCGGGTGTTTGTGGATCCAGCGTTCTTGTTCGTCGTGGTCTGTTTTAAGTACTTTTTTTCTTGCTGCTTGAAGTCGGCACGCGCGAGAAGAACACGTAGAAAAATAAACGTTCAGTCAGTCAGAGTTTTGAGAGGAAGGAAATCAAAGGAAATAATGTTTGACAAACGTCGCGACCTAAGCGACCCAAGTAACTGAAGTCGGCCCTGCCCTACTGAGCACGCCCAGTAGCTGTTTCGTTTGCCACACGATAGATGGCGCTTGGCTCTCAGCATTATCAAATTTGGCAATTTTCGCCACACATCTCTAATTATGCTACAAAATGTGGATCTGAATATTATTTAACAAAACTTTAAGGAAACATTCGCCGGCTATTTCTTGTTTACGATCGCGGTGCTGGTGAGGTAGGCTCTTACCCAATAGGCGACGTGGATTCGGTTAACGTGCTCCGTTTCCGCGGATGCATCGTAGTGAAAAGGCCGAAAGCTTTCGAAGGAAAGAAGGTGCAAAAGAGTCCAGTTTTCTTTTAAAAGTTCTATAGCAGATAATTTTTTTGGGCTCCCTATTTTTGTGTTTTTGTGTTTCTTTTCACACCTTTTACGACGTGCGGTGGATGAAATTCAATTTTAAAATCATTTCATGGTCCCTTTAAGGCAAGACTCTTGGGTGCTGATGTGTTAATTTCTGAAAATGGGGAGTCGTTACTAGCTGGAATCTTCAGGTATACTCATTTTATTAATTGCATTTTTTTGGGATGATCACACAAGTATTTTTTTAGTTAAAACCAGGTTTGCAATGTGATAGCTAACCTAATGCTGCAGAGTAAGTAATTTAGGAATAGTGTATTTACTTTATTATTTTATTAAACGAGTTGGAAATGTGAAGTACACTGCAATATAAGTGCAATACCTAATTTTTTAATGTTCCAAATTGTTCTGCTCAAAGATGCAGTTTAGATATCGCATCATTGCCATTATTACCAAGATGTGCCTCGAATACATAACAATTACATGCTCGTCATTTTACACTACAGCTAGTACCAGCTTGTGTGTTTTTATGTGTAATATTGTCCTTCGTCTTAAGGTCTTCGTATAAGACGCCCGACGTTTTTCTTACATGTACTTCAATATCTTCATGTTGTTTATTTAAAATGTGTTGTGCCATGTCGAATTTACACAGTACACAGATTCGAAGGTTGACTCTCCTTTAATAGCCTCCTCATCTCAGTTTCTCCCCAGTACACCAAGTCAACATTGCAATGGAGGCGACAAAGTGGCTGTTCCAAGTTGTGGACGGTACTAAGCTTCCACTGGGATTCGATCCAGACAACTTTCGATCATGCCTGAAGTACGAGCCTTCGAAAGAAGACATTTTTATCGACACCTTCCCGAAGTGCGGAACTAATTGGATCAAGCGCATCGTTCAGCTCCTACTTGGCAGGGCCTCATCCCAGGAGAATGATTATGGCCTTTCAACTTCCTTCCTTCAAATGGTCGGCAAAGATGTCATCGCTTCCCTTCCCCGCCCCAGGATCATCACCTCCCACCTCGAACACCAACTGCTGCCCCAGCACACTTGTGCGAAGTACATTTACGTCGTCAGGAACCCCAAAGACTGCTGCACATCTTACTATCATCACACGAAAGCAACCAAAATCTACAATTTCGAAAATGCTACTTTCGACGAGTACGTCCAGATTTTTATAAACGGTGGAACGACGTTCGGAGATTATTTCAGCCATCTGACGTCCTGGTACCGTAACAACCACGCTGACAACGTCTTGTGTCTCACCTACGAGGGCATCACGAGGGATCACGCTGGGTCAGTGCTGCAAATCGCCAAGTTCTTGGACCTAGACGACCCCGAACTTCTAAATCCGGCTTCGAACAAGTTTAAGAGGGTCGTTGACATGAGCAGTTTGGAAGCAATGAAGGAGTACTTCAACGTAAACTACAAGAGGGCTTTGGGTGGCAAGCCTCCGGAAAGATGGACGGCACGGAAGGACTTTCCCCTTAGTAGGGCCCCTCCTCCGCCCAGTGTTCTGGTGCGCAAAGGCGTCGTTGGAGACTGGAGGAACCATTTCAGCAAAGAGAACTCTCGCAAGATTGAAGAAGCCTTCGTGCAGAAGTGCGGGCATGTTGTGAAGCACGAGATGCTCTGGGATCCGAAAGATTGGATGGAAAATATGTGACAATACAAACTGCGCTTAGTTACTTAGTAATATTACGTTATTTCCAGCGCGCTAAAGTTGTAGATTAAAAGGCTTCTCTCCCATTCTCCTAAAATATTGTGCTACTTCTCAGTACATTAAGTGGCGTCAAAGTTGCACGCCGTTATGCCGCGTGACTTCACTTGACGTCGAAAACGGCATAGTGCCATCTGAAGACAAAATCAAGGTTTGAACACAGATCGTTCGCTGTGCAAAGTAGTTCTTACAAAAATCGGTTGCCATGAAGATAACAAAGAATTCTTCACATGTTTAAGAGGTGTACATAAAACAACAATAACAAAAATAACTACAGGTACTTGAAGCACATCTAAGTATTTTATTTCACTACATAAAGCAGGAATGTTCCTCTGAGGTGCAATGCTTCCAATCTTCTACCACGCCTTTCCTAGAATGTTAATTGACTTATTTTTCATGCTGTAAAACTTTTGTGTGTTAAAGTTGCAAGAGCTTATTCTTTGTTCGAGTTTCTGAAGCGAAAAACAAGTATAGTAAATCTCGGCTTAATTTTGACACAGGAAAAAATCTAGGGGATACAATACTGTCCATGTAGAAATAATATCCGCAACAAAAACTCTAAACAAAATTGAAGCAAAGTTAGGGGCCGTTATACCGTAATATCCACTTAAATCCGTGTAAGCGTCCCAGTTTGGCCGGACCACATTTTTCATTTTCCGCACTCAGTTGGTATTGCATGAACTAGGCAAAAACACTGTGGTGCAATACTTTGTTCCCACGTAGCACGCCAGAGGAATGCCCAACTTGGGCAAAGGTCTGGCAAACATAAGGGCCCTACTTTGGCGCAGTTAGGTTCTTACACCATGGCACTCATCAGTGCCAAAGTACGGTGCCTAACTATAGCCTTAGTTGGGCGATCCTAGGGCATGCCAAAGTTTGGCTTTTCTCTGGTACGCCAGGGGAGTGCCAAAGTTGGTGCCATACTTGAGCCATAACTGCCATAGTAAATCCTTATCTGAGAATTGTGATCATGGCAAGGCTTGGCGTTTCTCTGGTCCGCCAGAGGAGCGCCAAAGTTAGTGCCATACTTCAGCCATAACTGCCAGAGCAACGCCTAATTCGGGTTTTTCGGACACGCCAAGGTTTGGCGTTTCTCTGATACGCCACAGGAGTGCCGAAGTGTGCCACACTTGAGCCATAACTACCAAAGGAACGCCTAATTTCGGTATTTCGGCCACGCCGAGTTTGGTTTTTCTCTGGTCCGCCACAGGGGAGTGCCAAAGTAGTGCCATATTTGAGCCATAACTGCCAGAGCAACGCCCAATTTGGGTATTTCGGACATGCCAAAGTTTGGCGTTGCTCTGGTCTGCCAGAGGAGCGCCAAAGTTGGTGCCATACTTGAGCCATAACTGCCATAGTAGATCCTAATCTGAGAATTCGGGGCACTCCAAGGTTTGGTGTTTCTCTGGTCCGCCAGAGGAGCGCCAAAGTTGGTGCCATAATTCAGCCATAACTGCCAGAGCAACGCCCAATTTGGGTATTTCGGACATGCCAAAGTTTGGCGTTGCTCTGGTCCGCCAGGGGAGCGCCAAAGTTGGTGCCATACTTGAGCCATAACTGCCATAGTAAATCCTGATCTGGGAATTCGGGGTACGCCAAAGTTTGGCGTTTTTGTGGTCCGCCAGAGAAGCGCCAAGGTGCCATAATTCAGCCATCACTGCCAGAGCAACGCCTAATTTGGGCATTTCGGACACGCCAAAGTTTGGCGTTCTCTAGTACGCCACAGGAGTGCCGAAGGGTGCCATACTTGAGCCATAACTATCAAAGCAATGCCTAATTTTGGTATTTCGGCCACGCCGAGTTTGTCTTTTCTCTGGTGCGCCACACTTCTGCCAAAGTAAGTGTCATACTTGAGCCATAACTGACGCAGAAAATCTTAATTTGGTGATTCGGGGCTTGCCGAAGTTTGGCTCTTCTCTGGCTACCCACTGAAGTGCCAAATAAGCGCCAAAAGTTGCAAAGAAAGCCGAGATGCCTGCCCAAGCTTTGAATGTGTCTGGTGTGTCACCGAAGTGCTTTTTCACGCGTCCCAGAAGAGAATTAAATTAAATAAGCGTTGGAAACACGGTGGTAAGATGTCATCACCTCCGTTCCCAAGGCTCACAGCAACACTTTGCGGTATCGTGTCAGTGCCGGCCGAAAGTCGGTTCCAATATCGCTCAAATGTGCAGTTTTGCACCACCGTCTGATATCCAGCAGGTATTGCGGTACAGGTCTTTTGCCCCGGCCTAGCGTTCGCGCAATATTGTGCGAATACTCTACGATGCGTCTGCTCCGTATTGGCCGAACGTCGTGCAAGTATGTGTACGATGCATATCATTTGTTGCATATCCAATCACATATACAGACAAACAATGTTTTTTCGATCGCTCCCAGATGTTTATTAAACCATTATCATTACACACACTGTATTCTCGACATATTTACAAAGGTCACACTTCTCTGACTCTGTAAAACGAGAAGCAAACTATAAAATAGAATTAACACTGTCCTCATGCCAAGCAAAACTCATCACACAAAAAACCGCGGAGGTTGAGAGGAAAGCAGGACTACTATCAGAAGAATGCTTTCGGTGTACTTACTAATAAAAGAGCGACATCATCTAATCCTTGATAGATGCATAATCCAACTCAGGCACCCCACAAACACATTCGAGAAAGAAAGTTGCGCACGGTCAGCTGACGTCTCGTCGTCAGCGAAGAGCAGTTTTTGTCAAAGCGTGTCCAACAAACAGATAGAAAGAATTCCACAAACTCCGGTGAAAAAAATGGCCCTTACCGAAAAATTGGCATGGACGTATTCCGACTCTTTACGACGAAAAAACACGGCCGCGTCCGCAATACACGAAAGCAACAGAACACTTAAGAGCGCAGTTCGAAAACCGGACCTACGTGGCCCGCCTATTTCTCTAACTAGGTAAACGGCGAAAATAACATTCCCAGAGATCCCATCAGCGTGACAGAGAAACTAACATGACAAATTTTCGTCCAAACGTTTTTGTCCTGCGCGTCCTACGTGGAGAGGTCACACCGGGTCACGTGTTTCGCTCCACCCTTTTGATTTGCTTAAAGCGGCTGTCGCGCTCGCTGACACCCACACGAAAACACAAAAGCAGGTGGGGAGGATTTGCAAAAGGAGAGGCCATTTCTGCCGGTGACCTTGCCGCCTTGCCTAATCTGTCAGCGTTCGGCTTCCATTTTGGGCCTCGGAAAGATAATCTCCTTTCTTAATGCTTATGTTTTGCGGGCTTGTCGCCGTCCAATAGGCCTCAATTATTTCTCGCCCGACTCGCTCGCAGTGGCCTGCCATGGCTGTCGTGCCAGCGAAATTAGGAGCGCAGCCAGGACATTTTCTCCCGTTAATGACGATTGGGTGCTTAGAATCCAAAGCAGCTCTTTCGGCGTCCATTTGATGTTCTCGCAGTCGGTTGTTGAGGCCAGGCATCGCCCCGTTTGTCCGATGTACCTGGCCCCGCAGAACAGGGGGATCGCGTAAACTTCCTTCGCTTCCTCTCCTTCCGCCAAGATTTCCCTTCCCGGTGCTCCCACGGAGCGGGCGGGCTTTGAGCTTGAAGCTGAAAATAAATGTTTGTTAAAGTTGAAAGATTGCCCTGTTTGTATCGTCCCTTTTGTGTCTCCACTTTCTAAATGTTTAAAAATACCAATACGCTAAAATATAGTACAAGTTCCGGGATTTCATTTTCATTCCCCAAGTGTGATGCGGGAACCGCGCCACGGAACCCCGGTCGTTTCCGCTCTTTGTTATCGCTAGGATTTGACAGTGCTCAATCACACTGCAAGACACGCACATAGCAACGCTCGCTTTTGCAATGCGGCGCCTAATAATGATATCTCTTGTGGAGACGTGCGCACATCAGTCTCGCGCAGTGCTAGCTCAATGTCAGAACTTTCTGTAAAGGCGGATTCACACCGAGGATGTAAGCAGTCGAGCGATCCGACTAAATCTCATTCCAAGAAAAAGGTAATTAGATGGTCAATCTGGCCTGCGCGATGAGCGAGTCCAACGACTTCGTTGGCGAGTCGCTTCTCAAAAACTCCAGCTCCGAACGCCGTTGATTGGCTCAGCCTCTCCGCGACTAGAGCGCATCGCAAAAAGTCAGGCCAGCAAACGACTGCTCAAATCCCGTCGCTTTTTGCCCGCGATGGTCGCTTTTGCGATGAAAGTTATCGCGCGACTCTATCGCATCGCCGGTGTGAACGCACCTTAATGTCGAACCAGTCTCACGGCGCGTCCCGATATTGGCGTCTGTACCTGCGCGCGAGTACAACATCCGGCACAATTTGCGTTTGCGAAGCCTGGTCCAGCAGCGTCAAAACATTTAGCCAACCTTTGGACTGGAGAAATGAAGAGACACCCAAAATAAGATAAAGTTGCGAGGCGAATGAAACTTCACTTCTATTTAATTAAGATTACGACCAACCGCGTACATCAAATACCTCATCAGCCGAACTCCAAGGCAGTAAACCTAGTTCTGGCACTTGTTTGGTAACTTTGGCCCGTAGCTGCCAGATGACAGCCGAACTATCGGGAAGCGGAGCCTAACTTTGGCACTTGTTTGGCGACTTTGGCCCGTAGCTGCCAGATGACAGCCGAACTATCGGAAAGCGAAGCCTAACTTTGGCACTTGTTTGGCGACTTTGACCCGTAGCTGCCAGATGACAGCCGAACTATCGGAAAGCGAAGTCTAACTTTGGCACTTGTTTGGCGACTTTGACCCGTAGCTGCCAGATGACAGCCGAACTATCAGGAAGCGAAGCCTAACTTTGGCACTTGTTTGGCGACTTTGACCCGTAGCTGCCAGATGACAGCCGAACTATCGGAAAGCGAAGCCTAACTTTGGCACTTGTTTGGCGACTTTGACCAGTAGCTGCCAGATGACAGCCGAACTATCGGAAAGCGAGGCCTAACTTTGGCACTTGTTTGGCGACTTTGGCCCGTAGCTGCCAGATGACAGCCGAACTATCGGGAAGCGAAGCCTAACTTTGGCACTTGTTTGGCGACTTTGACCCGTAGCTGCCAGATGACAGCCGAACTATCGGAAAGCGAAGCCTAACTTTGGCGCTTGTTTGGCGACTTTGGCCCGTAGCTGCCAGATGACAGCCGAACTATCGGAAAGCGAAGCCTAACTTTGGCACTTGTTTGGCGACTTTGACCCGTAGCTGCCAGATGACAGCCGAACTATCGGGAAGCGAAGCCTAACTTTGGCACTTGTTTGGCGACTTTGGCCCGTAGCTGCCAGATGACAGCCGAACTATCGGAAAGCGAAGCCTAACTTTGGCACTTGTTTGGCGACTTTGACCCGTAGCTGCCAGATGACAGCCGAACTATCGGAAAGCGAAGCCTAACTTTGGCACTTGTTCGGCGACTTTGGCCAGTAGCTGCCAGATGACAGCCGAACTATCGGGAAGCGAAGCCTAACTTTGGCACTTGTTTGGCGACTTTGACCCGTAGCTGCCAGATGACAGCCGAACTATCGGAAAGCGAAGCCTAACTTTGGCACTTGTTTGGCGACTTTGACCCGTAGCTGCCAGATGACAGCCGAACTATCGGGAAGCGAAGCCTAACTTTGGCACTTGTTTGGCGATTTGACGCGTTGCTGCCAGATGACAGCCTAACTATCGGAAAGCGAAGCCTAACTTTGGCACTTGTTTGGCGACTTTGGCCCGTAGCTGCCAGATGACAGCCGAACTATCGGAAAGCGAAGCCTAACTTTGGCACTTGTTTGGCGACTTTGACCCGTAGCTGCCAGATGACAGCCGAACTATCGGGAAGCGAAGCCTAACTTTGGCACTTGTTTGGCGACTTTGGCCCGTAGCTGCCAGATGACAGCCGAACTATCGGAAAGCGAAGCCTAACTTTGGCACTTGTTTGGCGACTTTGACCCGTAGCTGCCAGATGACAGCCGAACTATCGGGAACCGAAGCCTAACTTTGGCACTTGTTTGGCGACTTTGACCCGTAGCTGCCAGATGACAGCCGAACTATCGGGAAGCGAAGCCTAACTTTGGCACTTGTTTGGCAACTTTGGCCCGTAGCTGCCAGATGACAGCCGAACTATCGGGAAGCGAAGCCTAACTTTGGCACTTGTTTGGCGACTTTGGCCCGTAGCTGCCAGATGACAGCCGAACTATCAGAAAGCGAAGCCTAACTTTGGCACTTGTTTGGCGACTTTGGCCCGTAGCTGCCAGATGACAGCCGAACTATCGGGAAGCGAAGCCTAACTTTGGCACTTGTTTGGCGACTTTGGCCCGTAGCTGCCAGATGACAGCCGAACTATCGGGAAGCGAAGCCTAACTTTGGCACTTGTTTGGCGACTTTGGCCCGTAGCTGCCAGATGACAGCCAAACTATCGGAAAGCGAAGCCTAACTTTGGCACTTGTTTGGCGACTTTGGCCCGTAGCTGCCAGATGACAGCCGAACTATCGGGAAGTGAAGCCTAACTTTGGCACTTGTTTGGCGACTTTGACCCGTAGCTGCCAGATGACAGCCGAACTATCGGGAAGCGAAGCCTAACTTTGGCACTTGTTTGGCGACTTTGACCCGTAGCTGCCAGATGACAGCCGAACTATCGGAAAGCGAAGCCTAACTTTGGCACTTGTTTGGCGACTTTGACCCGTAGCTGCCAGATGACAGCCGAACTATCGGAAAGCGAAGCCTAACTTTGGCACTTGTTTGGCGACTTTGGCCCGTAGCTGCCAGATGACAGCCGAACTATCGGGAAGCGGAGCCTAACTTTGGCACTTGTTTGGCGACTTTGGCCCGTAGCTGCCAGATGACAGCCGAACTATCGGAAAGCGAAGCCTAACTTTGGCACTTGTTTGGCGGCTTTGACCCGTAGCTGCCAGATGACAGCCGAACTATCGGAAAGCGAAGTCCAACTTTGGCGCTTGTTTGGCGACTTTGACCCGTAGCTGCCAGATGACAGCCGAACTATCGGGAAGCGAAGCCTAACTTTGGCACTTGTTTGGCGACTTTGACCCGTAGCTGCCAGATGACAGCCGAACTATCGGAAAGCGAAGCCTAACTTTGGCACTTGTTTGGCGACTTTGACCCGTAGCTGCCAGATGACAGCCGAACTATCGGAAAGCGAGGCCTAACTTTGGCACTTGTTTGGCGACTTTGGCCCGTAGCTGCCAGATGACAGCCGAACTATCGGGAAGCGAAGCCTAGCTTTGGCACTTGTTTGGCGACTTTGACCTGTAGCTGCCAGATGACAGCCGAACTATCGGAAAGCGAAGCCTAACTTTGGCACTTGTTTGGCGACTTTGGCCCGTAGCTGCCAGATGACAGCCGAACTATCGGGAAGCGAAGCCTAACTTTGGCACTTGTTTGGCGACTTTGGCCCGTAGCTGCCAGATGACGGCCGAACTATCGGAAAGCGAAGCCTAACTTTGGCACTTGTTTGGCGACTTTGACCCGTAGCTGCCAGATGACAGCCGAACTATCGGAAAGCGAAGCCTAACTTTGGCACTTGTTTGGCGACTTTGGCCCGTAGCTGCCAGATGACAGCCGAACTATCGGAAAGCGAAGCCTAACTTTGGCACTTGTTTGTCGACTTTGGCCCGTAGCTGCCAGATGACAGCCGAACTATCGGGAAGCGAAGCCTAACTTTGGCACTTGTTTGGCGACTTTGACCCGTAGCTGCCAGATGACAGCCGAACTATCGGAAAGCGAAGCCTAACTTTGGCGCTTGTTTGGCGACTTTGGCCCGTAGCTGCCAGATGACAGCCGAACTATCGGAAAGCGAAGCCTAACTTTGGCACTTGTTTGGCGACTTTGACCCGTAGCTGCCAGATGACAGCCGAACTATCGGGAAGCGAAGCCTAACTTTGGCACTTGTTTGGCGACTTTGGCCCGTAGCTGCCAGATGACAGCCGAACTATCGGAAAGCGAAGCCTAACTTTGGCACTTGTTTGGCGACTTTGACCCGTAGCTGCCAGATGACAGCCGAACTATCGGAAAGCGAAGCCTAACTTTGGCACTTGTTTGGCGACTTTGGCCAGTAGCTGCCAGATGACAGCCGAACTATCGGGAAGCGAAGCCTAACTTTGGCACTTGTTTGGCGACTTTGACCCGTAGCTGCCAGATGACAGCCGAACTATCGGGAAGCGAAGCCTAACTTTGGCACTTGTTTGGCGACTTTGACCCGTAGCTGCCAGATGACAGCCGAACTATCGGAAAGCGAAGCCTAACTTTGGCACTTGTTTGGCGACTTTGGCCCGTAGCTGCCAGATGACAGCCGAACTATCGGGAAGCGGAGCCTAACTTTGGCACTTGTTTGGCGACTTTGGCCCGTAGCTGCCAGATGACAGCCGAACTATCGGAAAGCGAAGCCTAACTTTGGCACTTGTTTGGCGACTTTGACCCGTAGCTGCCAGATGACAGCCGAACTATCGGAAAGCGAAGTCCAACTTTGGCACTTGTTTGGCGACTTTGACCCGTAGCTGCCAGATGACAGCCGAACTATCGGGAAGCGAAGCCTAACTTTGGCACTTGTTTGGCGACTTTGACCCGTAGCTGCCGGATGACAGCCGAACTATCGGAAAGCGAAGCCTAACTTTGGCACTTGTTTGGCGACTTTGACCCGTAGCTGCCAGATGACAGCCGAACTATCGGAAAGCGAGGCCTAACTTTGGCACTTGTTTGGCGACTTTGGCCCGTAGCTGCCAGATGACAGCCGAACTATCGGGAAGCGAAGCCTAGCTTTGGCACTTGTTTGGCGACTTTGACCTGTAGCTGCCAGATGACAGCCGAACTATCGGAAAGCGAAGCCTAACTTTGGCACTTGTTTGGCGACTTTGGCCCGTAGCTGCCAGATGACAGCCGAACTATCGGGAAGCGAAGCCTAACTTTGGCACTTGTTTGGCGACTTTGGCCCGTAGCTGCCAGATGACGGCCGAACTATCGGAAAGCGAAGCCTAACTTTGGCACTTGTTTGGCGACTTTGACCCGTAGCTGCCAGATGACAGCCGAACTATCGGAAAGCGAAGCCTAACTTTGGCACTTGTTTGGCGACTTTGGCCCGTAGCTGCCAGATGACAGCCGAACTATCGGAAAGCGAAGCCTAACTTTGGCACTTGTTTGTCGACTTTGGCCCGTAGCTGCCAGATGACAGCCGAACTATCGGGAAGCGAAGCCTAACTTTGGCACTTGTTTGGCGACTTTGGCCCGTAGCTGCCAGATGACAGCCGAACTATCGGGAAGCGAAGCCTAACTTTGGCACTTGTTTGGCGACTTTGGCCCGTAGCTGCCAGATGACAGCCAAACTATCGGAAAGCGAAGCCTAACTTTGGCACTTGTTTGGCGACTTTGGCCCGTAGCTGCCAGATGACAGCCGAACTATCGGGAAGCGAAGCCTAACTTTGGCACTTGTTTGGCGACTTTGACCCGTAGCTGCCAGATGACAGCCGAACTATCGGGAAGCGAAGCCTAACTTTGGCACTTGTTTGGCGACTTTGACCCGTAGCTGCCAGATGACAGCCGAACTATCGGAAAGCGAAGCCTAACTTTGGCACTTGTTTGGCGACTTTGACCCGTAGCTGCCAGATGACAGCCGAACTATCGGAAAGCGAAGCCTAACTTTGGCACTTGTTTGGCGACTTTGGCCCGTAGCTGCCAGATGACAGCCGAACTATCGGGAAGCGGAGCCTAACTTTGGCACTTGTTTGGCGACTTTGGCCCGTAGCTGCCAGATGACAGCCGAACTATCGGAAAGCGAAGCCTAACTTTGGCACTTGTTTGGCGGCTTTGACCCGTAGCTGCCAGATGACAGCCGAACTATCGGAAAGCGAAGTCCAACTTTGGCACTTGTTTGGCGACTTTGACCCGTAGCTGCCAGATGACAGCCGAACTATCGGGAAGCGAAGCCTAACTTTGGCACTTGTTTGGCGACTTTGACCCGTAGCTGCCAGATGACAGCCGAACTATCGGAAAGCGAAGCCTAACTTTGGCACTTGTTTGGCGACTTTGACCCGTAGCTGCCAGATGACAGCCGAACTATCGGAAAGCGAGGCCTAACTTTGGCACTTGTTTGGCGACTTTGGCCCGTAGCTGCCAGATGACAGCCGAACTATCGGGAAGCGAAGCCTAGCTTTGGCACTTGTTTGGCGACTTTGACCTGTAGCTGCCAGATGACAGCCGAACTATCGGAAAGCGAAGCCTAACTTTGGCACTTGTTTGGCGACTTTGGCCCGTAGCTGCCAGATGACAGCCGAACTATCGGGAAGCGAAGCCTAACTTTGGCACTTGTTTGGCGACTTTGGCCCGTAGCTGCCAGATGACGGCCGAACTATCGGAAAGCGAAGCCTAACTTTGGCACTTGTTTGGCGACTTTGACCCGTAGCTGCCAGATGACAGCCGAACTATCGGAAAGCGAAGCCTAACTTTGGCACTTGTTTGGCGACTTTGGCCCGTAGCTGCCAGATGACAGCCGAACTATCGGAAAGCGAAGCCTAACTTTGGCACTTGTTTGTCGACTTTGGCCCGTAGCTGCCAGATGACAGCCGAACTATCGGGAAGCGAAGCCTAACTTTGGCACTTGTTTGGCGACTTTGACCCGTAGCTGCCAGATGACAGCCGAACTATCGGAAAGCGAAGCCTAACTTTGGCGCTTGTTTGGCGACTTTGGCCCGTAGCTGCCAGATGACAGCCGAACTATCGGAAAGCGAAGCCTAACTTTGGCACTTGTTTGGCGACTTTGACCCGTAGCTGCCAGATGACAGCCGAACTATCGGGAAGCGAAGCCTAACTTTGGCACTTGTTTGGCGACTTTGGCCCGTAGCTGCCAGATGACAGCCGAACTATCGGAAAGCGAAGCCTAACTTTGGCACTTGTTTGGCGACTTTGACCCGTAGCTGCCAGATGACAGCCGAACTATCGGAAAGCGAAGCCTAACTTTGGCACTTGTTTGGCGACTTTGGCCAGTAGCTGCCAGATGACAGCCGAACTATCGGGAAGCGAAGCCTAACTTTGGCACTTGTTTGGCGACTTTGACCCGTAGCTGCCAGATGACAGCCGAACTATCGGGAAGCGAAGCCTAACTTTGGCACTTGTTTGGCGACTTTGACCCGTAGCTGCCAGATGACAGCCGAACTATCGGAAAGCGAAGCCTAACTTTGGCACTTGTTTGGCGACTTTGGCCCGTAGCTGCCAGATGACAGCCGAACTATCGGGAAGCGGAGCCTAACTTTGGCACTTGTTTGGCGACTTTGGCCCGTAGCTGCCAGATGACAGCCGAACTATCGGAAAGCGAAGCCTAACTTTGGCACTTGTTTGGCGACTTTGACCCGTAGCTGCCAGATGACAGCCGAACTATCGGAAAGCGAAGTCCAACTTTGGCACTTGTTTGGCGACTTTGACCCGTAGCTGCCAGATGACAGCCGAACTATCGGGAAGCGAAGCCTAACTTTGGCACTTGTTTGGCGACTTTGACCCGTAGCTGCCAGATGACAGCCGAACTATCGGAAAGCGAAGCCTAACTTTGGCACTTGTTTGGCGACTTTGACCCGTAGCTGCCAGATGACAGCCGAACTATCGGAAAGCGAGGCCTAACTTTGGCACTTGTTTGGCGACTTTGGCCCGTAGCTGCCAGATGACAGCCGAACTATCGGGAAGCGAAGCCTAGCTTTGGCACTTGTTTGGCGACTTTGACCTGTAGCTGCCAGATGACAGCCGAACTATCGGAAAGCGAAGCCTAACTTTGGCACTTGTTTGGCGACTTTGGCCCGTAGCTGCCAGATGACAGCCGAACTATCGGGAAGCGAAGCCTAACTTTGGCACTTGTTTGGCGACTTTGGCCCGTAGCTGCCAGATGACGGCCGAACTATCGGAAAGCGAAGCCTAACTTTGGCACTTGTTTGGCGACTTTGACCCGTAGCTGCCAGATGACAGCCGAACTATCGGAAAGCGAAGCCTAACTTTGGCACTTGTTTGGCGACTTTGGCCCGTAGCTGCCAGATGACAGCCGAACTATCGGAAAGCGAAGCCTAACTTTGGCACTTGTTTGTCGACTTTGGCCCGTAGCTGCCAGATGACAGCCGAACTATCGGGAAGCGAAGCCTAACTTTGGCACTTGTTTGGCGACTTTGACCCGTAGCTGCCAGATGACAGCCGAACTATCGGAAAGCGAAGCCTAACTTTGGCGCTTGTTTGGCGACTTTGGCCCGTAGCTGCCAGATGACAGCCGAACTATCGGAAAGCGAAGCCTAACTTTGGCACTTGTTTGGCGACTTTGACCCGTAGCTGCCAGATGACAGCCGAACTATCGGGAAGCGAAGCCTAACTTTGGCACTTGTTTGGCGACTTTGGCCCGTAGCTGCCAGATGACACCGAACTATCGGAAAGCGAAGCCTAACTTTGGCACTTGTTTGGCGACTTTGACCCGTAGCTGCCAGATGACAGCCGAACTATCGGAAAGCGAAGCCTAACTTTGGCACTTGTTTGGCGACTTTGGCCAGTAGCTGCCAGATGACAGCCGAACTATCGGGAAGCGAAGCCTAACTTTGGCACTTGTTTGGCGACTTTGACCCGTAGCTGCCAGATGACAGCCGAACTATCGGAAAGCGAAGCCTAACTTTGGCACTTGTTTGGCGACTTTGACCCGTAGCTGCCAGATGACAGCCGAACTATCGGGAAGCGAAGCCTAACTTTGGCACTTGTTTGGCGATTTGACCCGTAGCTGCCAGATGACAGCCTAACTATCGGAAAACGAAGCCTAACTTTGGCACTTGCTTGGCGACTTTGGCCCGTAGCTGCCAGATGACAGCCGAACTATCGGAAAGCGAAGCCTAACTTTGGCACTTGTTTGGCGACTTTGACCCGTAGCTGCCAGATGACAGCCGAACTATCGGGAAGCGAAGCCTAACTTTGGCACTTGTTTGGCGACTTTGGCCCGTAGCTGCCAGATGACAGCCGAACTATCGGAAAGCGAAGCCTAACTTTGGCACTTGTTTGGCGACTTTGACCCGTAGCTGCCAGATGACAGCCGAACTATCGGGAAGCGAAGCCTAACTTTGGCACTTGTTTGGCGACTTTGACCCGTAGCTGCCAGATGACAGCCGAACTATCGGGAAGCGAAGCCTAACTTTGGCACTTGTTTGGCGACTTTGGCCCGTAGCTGCCAGATGACAGCCGAACTATCGGGAAGCGAAGCCTAACTTTGGCACTTGTTTGGCGACTTTGGCCCGTAGCTGCCAGATGACAGCCGAACTATCAGAAAGCGAGGCCTAACTTTGGCACTTGTTTGGCGACTTTGGCCCGTAGCTGCCAGATGACAGCCGAACTATCGGGAAGCGAAGCCTAACTTTGGCACTTGTTTGGCGACTTTGACCCGTAGCTGCCAGATGACAGCCGAACTATCGGAAAGCGAGGCCTAACTTTGGCACTTGTTTGGCGACTTTGGCCCGTAGCTGCCAGATGACAGCCGAACTATCGGGAAGCGAAGCCTAACTTTGGCACTTGTTTGGCGACTTTGACCTGTAGCTGCCAGATGACAGCCGAACTATCGGAAAGCGAAGCCTAACTTTGGCACTTGTTTGGCGACTTTGGCCCGTAGCTGCCAGATGACAGCCGAACTATCGGGAAGCGAAGCCTAACTTTGGCACTTGTTTGGCGACTTTGGCCCGTAGCTGCCAGATGACGGCCGAACTATCGGAAAGCGAAGCCTAACTTTGGCACTTGTTTGGCAACTTTGACCCGTAGCTGCCAGATGACAGCCGAACTATCGGAAAGCGAAGCCTAACTTTGGCACTTGTTTGGCGACTTTGGCCCGTAGCTGCCAGATGACAGCCGAACTATCGGGAAGCGAAGCCTAACTTTGGCACTTGTTTGGCGACTTTGACCCGTAGCTGCCAGATGACAGCCGAACTATCGGAAAGCGAAGCCTAACTTTGGCACTTGTTTGGCGACTTTGGCCCGTAGCTGCCAGAAGACAGCCGAACTATCGGAAAGCGAAGCCTAACTTTGGCACTTGTTTGGCGACTTTGACCCGTAGCTGCCAGATGACAGCCGAACTATCGGGAAGCGAAGCCTAACTTTGGCACTTGTTTGGCGACTTTGGCCCGTAGCTGCCAGATGACAGCCGAACTATCGGAAAGCGAAGCCTAACTTTGGCACTTGTTTGGCGACTTTGACCCGTAGCTGACAGATGACAGCCTAACTATCGGAAAGCGAAGCCTAACTTTGGCACTTGTTTGGCGACTTTGACCCGTAGCTGCCAGATGACAGCCGAACTATCGGGAAGCGAAGCCTAACTTTGGCACTTGTTTGGCGACTTTGACCCGTAGCTGCCAGATGACAGCCGAACTATCGGGAAGCGAAGCCTAACTTTGGCACTTGTTTGGCGACTTTGGCCCGTAGCTGCCAGATGACAGCCGAACTATCGGGAAGCGAAGCCTAACTTTGGCACTTGTTTGGCGACTTTGGCCCGTAGCTGCCAGATGACAGCCGAACTATCAGAAAGCGAAGCCTAACTTTGGCACTTGTTTGGCGACTTTGGCCCGTAGCTGCCAGATGACAGCCGAACTATCGGGAAGCGAAGCCTAACTTTGGCACTTGTTTGGCGACTTTGGCCCGTAGCTGCCAGATGACAGCCGAACTATCGGGAAGCGAAGCCTAACTTTGGCACTTGTTTGGCGACTTTGGCCCGTAGCTGCCAGATGACAGCCGAACTATCGGAAAGCGAAGCCTAACTTTGGCACTTGTTTGGCGACTTTGGCCCGTAGCTGCCAGATGACAGCCGAACTATCGGGAAGCGAAGCCTAACTTTGGCACTTGTTTGGCGACTTTGACCCGTAGCTGCCAGATGACAGCCGAACTATCCGGAAGCGAAGCCTAACTTTGGCACTTGTTTGGCGACTTTGACCCGTAGCTGCCAGATGACAGCCGAACTATCGGAAAGCGAAGCCTAACTTTGGCACTTGTTTGGCGACTTTGACCCGTAGCTGCCAGATGACAGCCGAACTATTGGAAAGCGAAGCCTAACTTTGGCACTTGTTTGGCGACTTTGGCCCGTAGCTGCCAGATGACAGCCTAACTATCGGGAACCGGAGCCTAACTTTGGCACTTGTTTGGCGACTTTGACCCGTAGCTGCCAGATGACAGCCGAACTATCGGGAAGCGAAGCCTAACTTTGGCACTTGTTTGGCGACTTTGGCCCGTAGCTGCCAGATGACAGCCGAACTATCGGAAAGCGAAGCCTAACTTTGGCACTTGTTTGGCGACTTTGACCCGTAGCTGCCAGATGACAGCCGAACTATCGGGAAGCGAAGCCTAACTTTGGCACTTGTTTTTCGACTTTGACCCGTAGCTGCCAGATGACAGCCGAACTATCGGGAAGCGAAGCCTAACTTTGGCACTTGTTTGGCGACTTTGGCCCGTAGCTGCCAGATGACAGCCGAACTATCGGGAAGCGAAGCCTAACTTTGGCACTTGTTTGGCGACTTTGGCCCGTAGCTGCCAGATGACAGCCGAACTATCAGAAAGCGAAGCCTAACTTTGGCACTTGTTTGGCGACTTTGGCCCGTAGCTGCCAGATGACAGCCGAACTATCGGGAAGCGAAGCCTAACTTTGGCACTTGTTTGGCGACTTTGGCCCGTAGCTGCCAGATGACAGCCGAACTATCGGGAAGCGAAGCCTAACTTTGGCACTTGTTTGGCGACTTTGGCCCGTAGCTGCCAGATGACAGCCGAACTATCGGAAAGCGAAGCCTAACTTTGGCACTTGTTTGGCGACTTTGGCCCGTAGCTGCCAGATGACAGCCGAACTATCGGGAAGCGAAGCCTAACTTTGGCACTTGTTTGGCGACTTTGACCCGTAGCTGCCAGATGACAGCCGAACTATCGGGAAGCGAAGCCTAACTTTGGCACTTGTTTGGCGACTTTGGCCCGTAGCTGCCAGATGACAGCCGAACTATCGGGAAGCGAAGCCTAACTTTGGCACTTGTTTGGCGACTTTGGCCCGTAGCTGCCAGATGACAGCCGAACTATCAGAAAGCGAAGCCTAACTTTGGCACTTGTTTGGCGACTTTGGCCCGTAGCTGCCAGATGACAGCCGAACTATCGGGAAGCGAAGCCTAACTTTGGCACTTGTTTGGCGACTTTGGCCCGTAGCTGCCAGATGACAGCCGAACTATCGGGAAGCGAAGCCTAACTTTGGCACTTGTTTGGCGACTTTGGCCCGTAGCTGCCAGATGACAGCCGAACTATCGGAAAGCGAAGCCTAACTTTGGCACTTGTTTGGCGACTTTGGCCCGTAGCTGCCAGATGACAGCCGAACTATCGGGAAGCGAAGCCTAACTTTGGCACTTGTTTGGCGACTTTGACCCGTAGCTGCCAGATGACAGCCGAACTATCCGGAAGCGAAGCCTAACTTTGGCACTTGTTTGGCGACTTTGACCCGTAGCTGCCAGATGACAGCCGAACTATCGGAAAGCGAAGCCTAACTTTGGCACTTGTTTGGCGACTTTGACCCGTAGCTGCCAGATGACAGCCGAACTATTGGAAAGCGAAGCCTAACTTTGGCACTTGTTTGGCGACTTTGGCCCGTAGCTGCCAGATGACAGCCGAACTATCGGGAACCGGAGCCTAACTTTGGCACTTGTTTGGCGACCTTGGCCCGTAGCTGCCAGATGACAGCCAAACTATCGGAAAGCGAAGCCTAACTTTGGCACTTGTTTGGCGACTTTGACCCGTAGCTGCCAGATGACAGCCGAACTATCGGAAAGCGAAGTCTAACTTTGGCACTTGTTTGGCGACTTTGACCCGTAGCTGCCAGATGACAGCCGAACTATCGGGAAGCGAAGCCTAACTTTGGCACTTGTTTGGCGACTTTGACCCGTAGCTGCCAGATGACAGCCGAACTATCGGAAAGCGAAGCCTAACTTTGGCACTTGTTTGGCGACTTTGACCCGTAGCTGCCAGATGACAGCCGAACTATCGGAAAGCGAGGCCTAACTTTGGCACTTGTTTGGCGACATTGGCCCGTAGCTGCCAGATGACAGCCGAACTATCGGGAAGCGAAGCCTAACTTTGGCACTTGTTTGGCGACTTTGACCTGTAGCTGCCAGATGACAGCCGAACTATCGGAAAGCGAAGCCTAACTTTGGCACTTGTTTGGCGACTTTGGCCCGTAGCTGCCAGATGACAGCCGAACTATCGGGAAGCGAAGCCTAACTTTGGCACTTGTTTGGCGACTTTGGCCCGTAGCTGCCAGATGACGGCCGAACTATCGGAAAGCGAAGCCTAACTTTGGCACTTGTTTGGCGACTTTGACCCGTAGCTGCCAGATGACAGCCGAACTATCGGAAAGCGAAGCCTAACTTTGGCACTTGTTTGGCGACTATGGCCCGTAGCTGCCAGATGACAGCCGAACTATCGGGAAGCGAAGCCTAACTTTGGCACTTGTTTGGCGACTTTGACCCGTAGCTGCCAGATGACAGCCGAACTATCGGAAAGCGAAGCCTAACTTTGGCACTTGTTTGGCGACTTTGGCCCGTAGCTGCCAGATGACAGCCGAACTATCGGAAAGCGAAGCCTAAATTTGGCACTTGTTTGGCGACTTTGACCCGTAGCTGCCAGATGACAGCCGAACTATCGGGAAGCGAAGCCTAACTTTGGCACTTGTTTGGCGACTTTGGCCCGTAGCTGCCAGATGACAGCCGAACTATCGGAAAGCGAAGCCTAACTTTGGCACTTGTTTGGCGACTTTGACCCGTAGCTGCCAGATGACAGCCTAACTATCGGAAAGCGAAGCCTAACTTCGGCACTTGTTTGGCGACTTTGACCCGTAGCTGCCAGATGACAGCCGAACTATCGGAAAGCGAAGCCTAACTTTGGCACTTGTTTGGCGACTTTGGCCCGTAGCTGCCAGATGACAGCCGAACTATCGGGAAGCGAAGCCTAACTTTGGCACTTGTTTGGCGACTTCGGCCCGTAGCTGCCAGATGACAGCCGAACTATCGGGAAGCGAAGCCTAACTTTGGCACTTGTTTGGCGACTTTGACCCGTAGCTGCCAGATGACAGCCGAACTATCGGAAAGCGAAGCCTAACTTTGGCACTTGTTTGGCGACTTTGGCCCGTAGCTGCCAGATGACAGCCGAACTATCGGGAAGCGAAGCCTAACTTTGGCACTTGTTTGGCGACTTTGGCCCGTAGCTGCCAGATGACGGCCGAACTATCGGAAAGCGAAGCCTAACTTTGGCACTTGTTTGGCGACTTTGACCCGTAGCTGCCAGATGACAGCCGAACTATCGGAAAGCGAAGCCTAACTTTGGCACTTGTTTGGCGACTATGGCCCGTAGCTGCCAGATGACAGCCGAACTATCGGGAAGCGAAGCCTAACTTTGGCACTTGTTTGGCGACTTTGACCCGTAGCTGCCAGATGACAGCCGAACTATCGGAAAGCGAAGCCTAACTTTGGCACTTGTTTGGCGACTTTGGCCCGTAGCTGCCAGATGACAGCCGAACTATCGGAAAGCGAAGCCTAAATTTGGCACTTGTTTGGCGACTTTGACCCGTAGCTGCCAGATGACAGCCGAACTATCGGGAAGCGAAGCCTAACTTTGGCACTTGTTTGGCGACTTTGGCCCGTAGCTGCCAGATGACAGCCGAACTATCGGGAAGCGAAGCCTAACTTTGGCACTTGTTTGGCGACTTTGGCCCGTAGCTGCCAGATGACAGCCGAACTATCGGAAAGCGAAGCCTAACTTTGGCACTTGTTTGGCGACTTTGGCCCGTAGCTGCCAGATGACAGCCGAACTATCGGGAAGCGAAGCCTAACTTTGGCACTTGTTTGGCGACTTTGGCCCGTAGCTGCCAGATGACAGCCGAACTATCGGGAAGCGAAGCCTAACTTTGGCACTTGTTTGGCGACTTTGGCCCGTAGCTGCCTGATGACAGCCGAACTATCGGAAAGCGAAGTCTAACTTTGGCACTTGTTTGGCGACTTTGGCCCGTAGCTGCCAGATGACAGCCGAACTATCGGGAAGCGAAGCCTAACTTTGGCACTTGTTTGGCGACTTTGGCCCGTAGCTGCCAGATGACAGCCGAACTATCGGGAAGCGAAGCCTAACTTTGGCATTTGTTTGGCGACTTTGACCCGTAGCTGCCAGATGACAGCCGAACTATCGGGAAGCGAAGCCTAACTTTGGCACTTGTTTGGCGATTTTGGCCCGTAGCTGCCAGATGACAAGCGAACTATCGGAAAGCGAAGCCTAACTTTGGCACTTGATTGGCGACTTTGGCCCGTAGCTGCCAGATGACAGCCGAGCTATCGGAAAGCGAAGCCTAACTTTGGCACTTGTTTGGCGACTTTGACCCGTAGCTGCCAGATGACAGCCGAACTATCGGGAAGCGAAGCCTAACTTTGGCACTTGTTTGGCGACTTTGGCCCGTAGCTGCCAGATGACAGCCCAACTATCGGAAAGCGAAGCCTAACTTTGGCACTTGTTTGGCGACTTTGACCCGTAGCTGCCAGATGACAGCCGAACTATCGGAAAGCGAAGCCTAACTTTGGCACTTGTTTGGCGACTTTGGCCCGTAGCTGCCAGATGACAGCCGAACTATCGGGAAGCGAAGCCTAACTTTGGCACTTGTTTGGCGACTTTGACCCGTAGCTGCCAGATGACAGCCGAACTATCGGAAAGCGAAGCCTAACTTTGGCACTTGTTTGGCGACTTTGACCCGTAGCTGCCAGATGACAGCCGAACTATCGGGAAGCGAAGCCTAACTTTGGCACTTGTTTGGCGATTTTGGCCCGTAGCTGCCAGATGACAGGCGAACTATCGGAAAGCGAAGCCTAACTTTGGCACTTGATTGGCGACTTTGGCCCGTAGCTGCCAGATGACAGCCGAACTATCGGAAAGCGAAGCCTAACTTTGGCACTTGTTTGGCGACTTTGACCCGTACCTGCCAGATGACAGCCGAACTATGGGGAAGCGAAGCCTAACTTTGGCACTTGTTTGGCGACTTTGACCCGTAGCTGCCAGATGACAGCCGAACTATCGGGAAGCGAAGCCTAACTTTGGCACTTGTTTGGCGACTTTGGCCCGTAGCTGCCAGATGACAGCCGAACTATCGGAAAGCGAAGCCTAACTTTGGCACTTGTTTGGCGACTTTGGCCCGTAGCTGCCAGATGACAGCCGAACTATCGGGAAGCGAAGCCTAACTTTGGCACTTGTTTGGCGACTTTGACCCGTAGCTGCCAGATGACAGCCGAACTATCCGGAAGCGAAGCCTAACTTTGGCACTTGTTTGGCGACTTTGACCCGTAGCTGCCAGATGACAGCCGAACTATCGGAAAGCGAAGCCTAACTTTGGCACTTGTTTGGCGACTTTGACCCGTAGCTGCCAGATGACAGCCGAACTATTGGAAAGCGAAGCCTAACTTTGGCACTTGTTTGGCGACTTTGGCCCGTAGCTGCCAGATGACAGCCGAACTATCGGGAACCGGAGCCTAACTTTGGCACTTGTTTGGCGACCTTGGCCCGTAGCTGCCAGATGACAGCCAAACTATCGGAAAGCGAAGCCTAACTTTGGCACTTGTTTGGCGACTTTGACCCGTAGCTGCCAGATGACAGCCGAACTATCGGAAAGCGAAGTCTAACTTTGGCACTTGTTTGGCGACTTTGACCCGTAGCTGCCAGATGACAGCCGAACTATCGGGAAGCGAAGCCTAACTTTGGCACTTGTTTGGCGACTTTGACCCGTAGCTGCCAGATGACAGCCGAACTATCGGAAAGCGAAGCCTAACTTTGGCACTTGTTTGGCGACTTTGACCCGTAGCTGCCAGATGACAGCCGAACTATCGGAAAGCGAGGCCTAACTTTGGCACTTGTTTGGCGACATTGGCCCGTAGCTGCCAGATGACAGCCGAACTATCGGGAAGCGAAGCCTAACTTTGGCACTTGTTTGGCGACTTTGACCTGTAGCTGCCAGATGACAGCCGAACTATCGGAAAGCGAAGCCTAACTTTGGCACTTGTTTGGCGACTTTGGCCCGTAGCTGCCAGATGACAGCCGAACTATCGGGAAGCGAAGCCTAACTTTGGCACTTGTTTGGCGACTTTGGCCCGTAGCTGCCAGATGACGGCCGAACTATCGGAAAGCGAAGCCTAACTTTGGCACTTGTTTGGCGACTTTGACCCGTAGCTGCCAGATGACAGCCGAACTATCGGAAAGCGAAGCCTAACTTTGGCACTTGTTTGGCGACTATGGCCCGTAGCTGCCAGATGACAGCCGAACTATCGGGAAGCGAAGCCTAACTTTGGCACTTGTTTGGCGACTTTGACCCGTAGCTGCCAGATGACAGCCGAACTATCGGAAAGCGAAGCCTAACTTTGGCACTTGTTTGGCGACTTTGGCCCGTAGCTGCCAGATGACAGCCGAACTATCGGAAAGCGAAGCCTAAATTTGGCACTTGTTTGGCGACTTTGACCCGTAGCTGCCAGATGACAGCCGAACTATCGGGAAGCGAAGCCTAACTTTGGCACTTGTTTGGCGACTTTGGCCCGTAGCTGCCAGATGACAGCCGAACTATCGGAAAGCGAAGCCTAACTTTGGCACTTGTTTGGCGACTTTGACCCGTAGCTGCCAGATGACAGCCGAACTATCGGAAAGCGAAGCCTAACTTTGGCACTTGTTTGGCGACTTTGGCCCGTAGCTGCCAGATGACAGCCGAACTATCGGGAAGCGAAGCCTAACTTTGGCACTTGTTTGGCGACTTTGACCCGTAGCTGCCAGATGACAGCCGAACTATCGGAAAGCGAAGCCTAACTTTGGCGCTTGTTTGGCGACTTTGGCCCGTAGCTGCCAGATGACAGCCGAACTATCGGAAAGCGAAGCCTAACTTTGGCACTTGTTTGGCGACTTTGACCCGTAGCTGCCAGATGACAGCCGAACTATCGGGAAGCGAAGCCTAACTTTGGCACTTGTTTGGCGACTTTGGCCCGTAGCTGCCAGATGACACCGAACTATCGGAAAGCGAAGCCTAACTTTGGCACTTGTTTGGCGACTTTGACCCGTAGCTGCCAGATGACAGCCGAACTATCGGAAAGCGAAGCCTAACTTTGGTACTTGTTTGGCGACTTTGGCCAGTAGCTGCCAGATGACAGCCGAACTATCGGGAAGCGAAGCCTAACTTTGGCACTTGTTTGGCGACTTTGACCCGTAGCTGCCAGATGACAGCCGAACTATCGGAAAGCGAAGCCTAACTTTGGCACTTGTTTGGCGACTTTGACCCGTAGCTGCCAGATGACAGCCGAACTATCGGGAAGCGAAGCCTAACTTTGGCACTTGTTTGGCGATTTGACCCGTAGCTGCCAGATGACAGCCTAACTATCGGAAAACGAAGCCTAACTTTGGCACTTGCTTGGCGACTTTGGCCCGTAGCTGCCAGATGACAGCCGAACTATCGGAAAGCGAAGCCTAACTTTGGCACTTGTTTGGCGACTTTGACCCGTAGCTGCCAGATGACAGCCGAACTATCGGGAAGCGAAGCCTAACTTTGGCACTTGTTTGGCGACTTTGGCCCGTAGCTGCCAGATGACAGCCGAACTATCGGAAAGCGAAGCCTAACTTTGGCACTTGTTTGGCGACTTTGACCCGTAGCTGCCAGATGACAGCCGAACTATCGGGAAGCGAAGCCTAACTTTGGCACTTGTTTGGCGACTTTGACCCGTAGCTGCCAGATGACAGCCGAACTATCGGGAAGCGAAGCCTAACTTTGGCACTTGTTTGGCGACTTTGGCCCGTAGCTGCCAGATGACAGCCGAACTATCGGGAAGCGAAGCCTAACTTTGGCACTTGTTTGGCGACTTTGGCCCGTAGCTGCCAGATGACAGCCGAACTATCAGAAAGCGAGGCCTAACTTTGGCACTTGTTTGGCGACTTTGGCCCGTAGCTGCCAGATGACAGCCGAACTATCGGGAAGCGAAGCCTAACTTTGGCACTTGTTTGGCGACTTTGACCCGTAGCTGCCAGATGACAGCCGAACTATCGGAAAGCGAGGCCTAACTTTGGCACTTGTTTGGCGACTTTGGCCCGTAGCTGCCAGATGACAGCCGAACTATCGGGAAGCGAAGCCTAACTTTGGCACTTGTTTGGCAACTTTGACCTGTAGCTGCCAGATGACAGCCGAACTATCGGAAAGCGAAGCCTAACTTTGGCACTTGTTTGGCGACTTTGGCCCGTAGCTGCCAGATGACAGCCGAACTATCGGGAAGCGAAGCCTAACTTTGGCACTTGTTTGGCGACTTTGGCCCGTAGCTGCCAGATGACGGCCGAACTATCGGAAAGCGAAGCCTAACTTTGGCACTTGTTTGGCAACTTTGACCCGTAGCTGCCAGATGACAGCCGAACTATCGGAAAGCGAAGCCTAACTTTGGCACTTGTTTGGCGACTTTGGCCCGTAGCTGCCAGATGACAGCCGAACTATCGGGAAGCGAAGCCTAACTTTGGCACTTGTTTGGCGACTTTGACCCGTAGCTGCCAGATGACAGCCGAACTATCGGAAAGCGAAGCCTAACTTTGGCACTTGTTTGGCGACTTTGGCCCGTAGCTGCCAGAAGACAGCCGAACTATCGGAAAGCGAAGCCTAACTTTGGCACTTGTTTGGCGACTTTGACCCGTAGCTGCCAGATGACAGCCGAACTATCGGGAAGCGAAGCCTAACTTTGGCACTTGTTTGGCGACTTTGGCCCGTAGCTGCCAGATGACAGCCGAACTATCGGAAAGCGAAGCCTAACTTTGGCACTTGTTTGGCGACTTTGACCCGTAGCTGACAGATGACAGCCTAACTATCGGAAAGCGAAGCCTAACTTCGGCACTTGTTTGGCGACTTTGACCTGTAGCTGCCAGATGACAGCCGAACTATCGGAAAGCGAAGCCTAACTTTGGCACTTGTTTGGCGACTTTGGCCCGTAGCTGCCAGATGACAGCCGAACTATCGGGAAGCGAAGCCTAACTTTGGCACTTGTTTGGCGACTTCGGCCCGTAGCTGCCAGATGACAGCCGAACTATCGGGAAGCGAAGCCTAACTTTGGCACTTGTTTGGCGACTTTGACCCGTAGCTGCCAGATGACAGCCGAACTATCGGAAAGCGAAGCCTAACTTTGGCACTTGTTTGGCGACTTTGACCCGTAGCTGCCAGATGACAGCCGAACTATCGGGAAGCGAAGCCTAACTTTGGCACTTGTTTGGCGATTTGACCCGTAGCTGCCAGATGACAGCCTAACTATCGGAAAGCGAAGCCTAACATTGGCACTTGTTTGGCGACTTTGGCCCGTAGCTGCCAGATGACAGCCGAACTATCGGAAAGCGAAGCCTAACTTTGGCACTTGTTTGGCGACTTTGACCCGTAGCTGCCAGATGACAGCCGAACTATCGGGAAGCGAAGCCTAACTTTGGCACTTGTTTGGCGACTTTGGCCCGTAGCTGCCAGATGACAGCCGAACTATCGGAAAGCGAAGCCTAACTTTGGCACTTGTTTGGCGACTTTGACCCGTAGCTGCCAGATGACAGCCGAACTATCGGGAAGCGAAGCCTAACTTTGGCACTTGTTTGGCGACTTTGACCCGTAGCTGCCAGATGACAGCCGAACTATCGGGAAGCGAAGCCTAACTTTGGCACTTGTTTGGCGACTTTGGCCCGTAGCTGCCAGATGACAGCCGAACTATCGGGAAGCGAAGCCTAACTTTGGCACTTGTTTGGCGACTTTGGCCCGTAGCTGCCAGATGACAGCCGAACTATCAGAAAGCGAAGCGTAACTTTGGCACTTGTTTGGCGACTTTGGCCCGTAGCTGCCAGATGACAGCCGAACTATCGGGAAGCGAAGCCTAACTTTGGCACTTGTTTGGCGACTTTGGCCCGTAGCTGCCAGATGACAGCCGAACTATCGGGAAGCGAAGCCTAACTTTGGCACTTGTTTGGCGACTTTGGCCCGTAGCTGCCAGATGACAGCCGAACTATCGGAAAGCGAAGCCTAACTTTGGCACTTGTTTGGCGACTTTGGCCCGTAGCTGCCAGATGACAGCCGAACTATCGGGAAGCGAAGCCTAACTTTGGCACTTGTTTGGCAACTTTGACCCGTAGCTGCCAGATGACAGCCGAACTATCCGGAAGCGAAGCCTAACTTTGGCACTTGTTTGGCGACTTTGACCCGTAGCTGCCAGATGACAGCCGAACTATCGGAAAGCGAAGCCTAACTTTGGCACTTGTTTGGCGACTTTGACCCGTAGCTGCCAGATGACAGCGGAACTATTGGAAAGCGAAGCCTAACTTTGGCACTTGTTTGGCGACTTTGGCCCGTAGCTGCCAGATGACAGCCGAACTATCGGGAACCGGAGCCTAACTTTGGCACTTGTTTGGCGACCTTGGCCCGTAGCTGCCAGATGACAGCCAAACTATCGGAAAGCGAAGCCTAACTTTGGCACTTGTTTGGCGACTTTGACCCGTAGCTGCCAGATGACAGCCGAACTATCGGAAAGCGAAGTCTAACTTTGGCACTTGTTTGGCGACTTTGACCCGTAGCTGCCAGATGACAGCCGAACTATCGGGAAGCGAAGCCTAACTTTGGCACTTGTTTGGCGACTTTGACCCGTAGCTGCCAGATGACAGCCGAACTATCGGAAAGCGAAGCCTAACTTTGGCACTTGTTTGGCGACTTTGACCCGTAGCTGCCAGATGACAGCCGAACTATCGGAAAGCGAGGCCTAACTTTGGCACTTGTTTGGCGACATTGGCCCGTAGCTGCCAGATGACAGCCGAACTATCGGGAAACGAAGCCTAACTTTGGCACTTGTTTGGCGACTTTGACCTGTAGCTGCCAGATGACAGCCGAACTATCGGAAAGCGAAGCCTAACTTTGGCACTTGTTTGGCGACTTTGGCCCGTAGCTGCCAGATGACAGCCGAACTATCGGGAAGCGAAGCCTAACTTTGGCACTTGTTTGGCGACTTTGGCCCGTAGCTGCCAGATGACGGCCGAACTATCGGAAAGCGAAGCCTAACTTTGGCACTTGTTTGGCGACTTTGACCCGTAGCTGCCAGATGACAGCCGAACTATCGGAAAGCGAAGCCTAACTTTGGCACTTGTTTGGCGACTATGGCCCGTAGCTGCCAGATGACAGCCGAACTATCGGGAAGCGAAGCCTAACTTTGGCACTTGTTTGGCGACTTTGACCCGTAGCTGCCAGATGACAGCCGAACTATCGGAAAGCGAAGCCTAACTTTGGCACTTGTTTGGCGACTTTGGCCCGTAGCTGCCAGATGACAGCCGAACTATCGGAAAGCGAAGCCTAAATTTGGCACTTGTTTGGCGACTTTGACCCGTAGCTGCCAGATGACAGCCGAACTATCGGGAAGCGAAGCCTAACTTTGGCACTTGTTTGGCGACTTTGGCCCGTAGCTGCCAGATGACAGCCGAACTATCGGAAAGCGAAGCCTAACTTTGGCACTTGTTTGGCGACTTTGACCCGTAGCTGCCAGATGACAGCCTAACTATCGGAAAGCGAAGCCTAACTTCGGCACTTGTTTGGCGACTTTGACCCGTAGCTGCCAGATGACAGCCGAACTATCGGAAAGCGAAGCCTAACTTTGGCACTTGTTTGGCGACTTTGGCCCGTAGCTGCCAGATGACAGCCGAACTATCGGGAAGCGAAGCCTAACTTTGGCACTTGTTTGGCGACTTCGGCCCGTAGCTGCCAGATGACAGCCGAACTATCGGGAAGCGAAGCCTAACTTTGGCACTTGTTTGGCGACTTTGACCCGTAGCTGCCAGATGACAGCCGAACTATCGGAAAGCGAAGCCTAACTTTGGCACTTGTTTGGCGACTTTGGCCCGTAGCTGCCAGATGACAGCCGAACTATCGGAAGGCGAAGCCTAACTTTGGCACTTGTTTGGCGACTTTGACCCGTAGCTGCCAGATGACAGCCGAACTATCGGGAAGCGAAGCCTAAATTTTGCACTTGTTTGGCGACTTTGGCCCGTAGCTGCCAGATGACAGCCGAACTATCGGGAAGCGAAGCCTAACTTTGGCACTTGTTTGGCCACTTTGGCCCGTAGCTGCCAGATGACAGCCGAACTATCGGAAAGCGAAGCCTAACTTTGGCACTTGTTTGGCGACTTTGGCCCGTAGCTGCCAGATGACAGCCGAACTATCGGGAAGCGAAGCCTAACTTTGGCACTTGTTTGGCGACTTTGGCCCGTAGCTGCCAGATGATAGCCGAACTATCGGGAAGCGAAGCCTAACTTTGGCACTTGTTTGGCGACTTTGACCCGTAGCTGCCAGATGACAGCCGAACTATCGGGAAGCGAAGCCTAACTTTTGCACTTGTTTGGCGACTTTGGCCCGTAGCTGCCAGATGACAGCCGAACTATTGGGAAGCGAAGCCTAACTTTGGCACTTGTTTGGCGACTTTGGCCCGTAGCTGCCAGATGACAGCCGAACTATCGGAAAGCGAAGCCTAACTTTGGCACTTGTTTGGCGACTTTGGCCCGTAGCTGCCAGATGACAGCCGAACTATCGGGAAGCGAAGCCTAACTTTGGCACTTGTTTGGCGACTTTGGCCCGTAGCTGCCAGATGACAGCCGAACTATCGGGAAGCGAAGCCTAACTTTGGCACTTGTTTGGCGACTTTGGCCCGTAGCTGCCTGATGACAGCCGAACTATCGGAAAGCGAAGTCTAACTTTGGCACTTGTTTGGCGACTTTGGCCCGTAGCTGCCAGATGACAGCCGAACTATCGGGAAGCGAAGCCTAACTTTGGCACTTGTTTGGCGACTTTGGCCCGTAGCTGCCAGATGACAGCCGAACTATCGGGAAGCGAAGCCTAACTTTGGCATTTGTTTGGCGACTTTGACCCGTAGCTGCCAGATGACAGCCGAACTATCGGGAAGCGAAGCCTAACTTTGGCACTTGTTTGGCGATTTTGGCCCGTAGCTGCCAGATGACAAGCGAACTATCGGAAAGCGAAGCCTAACTTTGGCACTTGATTGGCGACTTTGGCCCGTAGCTGCCAGATGACAGCTGAGCTATCGGAAAGCGAAGCCTAACTTTGGCACTTGTTTGGCGACTTTGACCCGTAGCTGCCAGATGACAGCCGAACTATCGGGAAGCGAAGCCTAACTTTGGCACTTGTTTGGCGACTTTGGCCCGTAGCTGCCAGATGACAGCCCAACTATCGGAAAGCGAAGCCTAACTTTGGCACTTGTTTGGCGACTTTGACCCGTAGCTGCCAGATGACAGCCGAACTATCGGAAAGCGAAGCCTAACTTTGGCACTTGTTTGGCGACTTTGGCCCGTAGCTGCCAGATGACAGCCGAACTATCGGGAAGCGAAGCCTAACTTTGGCACTTGTTTGGCGACTTTGACCCGTAGCTGCCAGATGACAGCCGAACTATCGGAAAGCGAAGCCTAACTTTGGCACTTGTTTGGCGACTTTGACCCGTAGCTGCCAGATGACAGCCGAACTATCGGGAAGCGAAGCCTAACTTTGGCACTTGTTTGGCGATTTTGGCCCGTAGCTGCCAGATGACAGGCGAACTATCGGAAAGCGAAGCCTAACTTTGGCACTTGATTGGCGACTTTGGCCCGTAGCTGCCAGATGACAGCCGAACTATCGGAAAGCGAAGCCTAACTTTGGCACTTGTTTGGCGACTTTGACCCGTACCTGCCAGATGACAGCCGAACTATGGGGAAGCGAAGCCTAACTTTGGCACTTGTTTGGCGACTTTGACCCGTAGCTGCCAGATGACAGCCGAACTATCGGGAAGCGAAGCCTAACTTTGGCACTTGTTTGGCGATTTGACCCGTAGCTGCCAGATGACAGCCTAACTATCGGAAAGCGAAGCCTAACTTTGGCACTTGTTTGGCGACTTTGGCCCGTAGCTGCCAGATGACAGCCGAACTATCGGAAAGCGAAGCCTAACTTTGGCACTTGTTTGGCGACTTTGACCCGTAGCTGCCAGATGACAGCCGAACTATCGGGAAGCGAAGCCTAACTTTGGCACTTGTTTGGCGACTTTGACCCGTAGCTGCCAGATGACAGCCGAACTATCGGGAAGCGAAGCCTAACTTTGGCACTTGTTTGGCGACTTTGGCCCGTAGCTGCCAGATGACAGCCGAACTATCGGGAAGCGAAGCCTAACTTTGGCACTTGTTTGGCGACTTTGGCCCGTAGCTGCCAGATGACAGCCGAACTATCAGAAAGCGAAGCCTAACTTTGGCACTTGTTTGGCGACTTTGGCCCGTAGCTGCCAGATGACAGCCGAACTATCGGGAAGCGAAGCCTAACTTTGGCACTTGTTTGGCGACTTTGGCCCGTAGCTGCCAGATGACAGCCGAACTATCGGGAAGCGAAGCCTAACTTTGGCACTTGTTTGGCAACTTTGGCCCGTAGCTGCCAGATGACAGCCGAACTATCGGAAAGCGAAGCCTAACTTTGGCACTTGTTTGGCGACTTTGGCCCGTAGCTGCCAGATGACAGCCGAACTATCGGGAAGCGAAGCCTAACTTTGGCACTTGTTTGGCGACTTTGACCCGTAGCTGCCAGATGACAGCCGAACTATCGGGAAGCGAAGCCTAACTTTGGCACTTGTTTGGCGACTTTGACCCGTAGCTGCCAGATGACAGCCGAACTATCGGAAAGCGAAGCCTAACTTTGGCACTTGTTTGGCGACTTTGACCCGTAGCTGCCAGATGACAGCCGAACTATCGGAAAGCGAAGCCTAACTTTGGCACTTGTTTGGCGACTTTGGCCCGTAGCTGCCAGATGACAGCCGAACTATGGGGAAGCGGAGCCTAACTTTGGCACTTGTTTGGCGACTTTGGCCCGTAGCTGCCAGATGACAGCCGAACTATCGGAAAGCGAAGCCTAACTTTGGCACTTGTTTGGGGACTTTGACCCGTAGCTGCCAGATGACAGCCGAACTATCGGAAAGCGAAGTCTAACTTTGGCACTTGTTTGGCGACTTTGACCCGTAGCTGCCAGATGACAGCCGAACTATCGGGAAGCGAAGCCTAACTTTGGCACTTGTTTGCCGACTTTGACCCGTAGCTGCCAGATGACAGCCGAACTATCGGAAAGCGAAGCCTAACTTTGGCACTTGTTTGGCGACTTTGACCCGTAGCTGCCAGATGACAGCCGAACTATCGGAAAGCGAGGCCTAACTTTGGCACTTGTTTGGCGACTTTGGCCCGTAGCTGCCAGATGACAGCCGAACTATCGGGAAGCGAAGCCTAACTTTGGCACTTGTTTGGCGACTTTGACCCGTAGCTGCCAGATGACAGCCGAACTATCGGAAAGCGAAGCCTAACTTTGGCACTTGTTTGGCGACTTTGGCCCGTAGCTGCCAGATGACAGCCGAACTATCGGGAAGCGAAGCCTAACTTTGGCACTTGTTTGGCGACTTTGGCCCGTAGCTGCCAGATGACGGCCGAACTATCGGAAAGCGAAGCCTAACTTTGGCACTTGTTTGGCGACTTTGACCCGTAGCTGCCAGATGACAGCCGAACTATCGGAAAGCGAAGCCTAACTTTGGCACTTGTTTGGCGACTTTGGCCCGTAGCTGCCAGATAACAGCCGAACTATCGGGAAGCGAAGCCTAACTTTGGCACTTGTTTGGCGACTTTGACCCGTAGCTGCCAGATGACAGCCGAACTATCGGAAAGCGAAGCCTAACTTTGGCACTTGTTTGGCGACTTTGGCCCGTAGCTGCCAGATGACAGCCGAACTATCGGAAAGCGAAGCCTAACTTTGGCACTTGTTTGGCGACTTTGACCCGTAGCTGCCAGATGACAGCCGAACTATCGGGAAGCGAAGCCTAACTTTGGCACTTGTTTGGCGACTTTGGCCCGTAGCTGCCAGATGACAGCCGAACTATCGGAAAGCGAAGCCTAACTTTGGCACTTGTTTGGCGACTTTGACCCGTAGCTGCCAGATGACAGCCGAACTATCGGAAAGCGAAGCCTAACTTTGGCACTTGTTTGGCGACTTTGGCCCGTAGCTGCCAGATGACAGCCGAACTATCGGGAAGCGAAGCCTAACTTTGGCACTTGTTTGGCGACTTTGACCCGTAGCTGCCAGATGACAGCCGAACTATCGGAAAGCGAAGCCTAACTTTGGCACTTGTTTGGCGACTTTGACCCGTAGCTGCCAGATGACAGCCGAACTATCGGGAAGCGAAGCCTAACTTTGGCACTTGTTTGGCGATTTGACCCGTAGCTGCCAGATGACAGCCTAACTATCGGAAAGCGAAGCCTAACTTCAGCACTTGTTTTGCGACTTTGACCCGTAGCTGCCAGATGACAGCCGAACTATCGGAAAGCGAAGCCTAACTTTGGCACTTGTTTCGCGACTTTGGCCCGTAGCTGCCAGATGACAGCCGAACTATCGGGAAGCGAAGCCTAACTTTGGCACTTGTTTGGCGACTTTGGCCCGTAGCTGCCAGATGACAGCCGAACTATCGGAAAGCGAAGCCTAACTTTGGCACTTGTTTGGCGACTTTGACCCGTAGCTGCCAGATGACAGCCGAACTATCGGAAAGCGAAGCCTAACTTTGGCACTTGTTTGGCGACTTTGACCCGTAGCTGCCAGATGACAGCCGAACTATCGGGAAGCGAAGCCTAACTTTGGCACTTGTTTGGCGATTTTGGCCCGTAGCTGCCAGATGACAGGCGAACTATCGGAAAGCGAAGCCTAACTTTGGCACTTGATTGGCGACTTTGGCCCGTAGCTGCCAGATGACAGCCGAACTATCGGAAAGCGAAGCCTAACTTTGGCACTTGTTTGGCGACTTTGACCCGTACCTGCCAGATGACAGCCGAACTATGGGGAAGCGAAGCCTAACTTTGGCACTTGTTTGGCAACTTTGGCCCGTCGCTGCCAGATGACAGCCGAACTATCGGAAAGCGAAGCCTAACTTTGGCACTTGTTTGGCGACTTTGGCCCGTAGCTGCCAGATGACAGCCGAACTATCGGGAAGCGAAGCCTAACTTTGGCACTTGTTTGGCGACTTTGACCCGTAGCTGCCAGAAGACAGCCGAACTATCGGGAAGCGAAGCCTAACTTTGGCACTTGTTTGGCGACTTTGACCCGTAGCTGCCAGATGACAGCCGAACTATCGGAAAGCGAAGCCTAACTTTGGCACTTGTTTGGCGACTTTGACCCGTAGCTGCCAGATGACAGCCGAACTATCGGAAAGCGAAGCCTAACTTTGGCACTTGTTTGGCGACTTTGGCCCGTAGCTGCCAGATGACAGCCGAACTATGGGGAAGCGGAGCCTAACTTTGGCACTTGTTTGGCGACTTTGGCCCGTAGCTGCCAGATGACAGCCGAACTATCGGAAAGCGAAGCCTAACTTTGGCACTTGTTTGGCGACTTTGACCCGTAGCTGCCAGATGACAGCCGAACTATCGGAAAGCGAAGTCTAACTTTGGCACTTGTTTGGCGACTTTGACCCGTAGCTGCCAGATGACAGCCGAACTATCGGGAAGCGAAGCCTAACTTTGGCACTTGTTTGCCGACTTTGACCCGTAGCTGCCAGATGACAGCCGAACTATCGGAAAGCGAAGCCTAACTTCGGCACTTGTTTGGCGACTTTGACCCGTAGCTGCCAGATGACAGCCGAACTATCGGAAAGCGAGGCCTAATTTTGGCACTTGTTTGGCGACTTTGGCCCGTAGCTGCCAGATGACAGCCGAACTATCGGGAAGCGAAGCCTAACTTTGGCACTTGTTTGGCGACTTTGACCCGTAGCTGCCAGATGACAGCCGAACTATCGGAAAGCGAAGCCTAACTTTGGCACTTGTTTGGCGACTTTGGCCCGTAGCTGCCAGATGACAGCCGAACTATCGGGAAGCGAAGCCTAACTTTGGCACTTGTTTGGCGACTTTGGCCCGTAGCTGCCAGATGACGGCCGAACTATCGGAAAGCGAAGCCTAACTTTGGCACTTGTTTGGCGACTTTGACACGTAGCTGCCAGATGACAGCCGAACTATCGGAAAGCGAAGCCTAACTTTGGCACTTGTTTGGCGACTTTGGCCCGTAGCTGCCAGATAACAGCCGAACTATCGGGAAGCGAAGCCTAACTTTGGCACTTGTTTGGCGACTTTGACCCGTAGCTGCCAGATGACAGCCGAACTATCGGAAAGCGAAGCCTAACTTTGGCACTTGTTTGGCGACTTTGACCCGTAGCTGCCAGATGACAGCCGAACTATCGGGAAGCGAAGCCTAACTTTGGCACTTGTTTGGCGATTTGACCCGTAGCTGCCAGATGACAGCCTAACTATCAGAAAGCGAAGCCTAACTTCAGCACTTGTTTGGCGACTTTGACCCGTAGCTGCCAGATGACAGCCGAACTATCGGAAAGCGAAGCCTAACTTTGGCACTTGTTTCGCGACTTTGGCCCGTAGCTGCCAGATGACAGCCGAACTATCGGGAAGCGAAGCCTAACTTTGGCACTTGTTTGGCGACTTTGGCCCGTAGCTGCCAGATGACAGCCGAACTATCGGAAAGCGAAGCCTAACTTTGGCACTTGTTTGGCGACTTTGACCCGTAGCTGCCAGATGACAGCCGAACTATCGGAAAGCGAAGCCTAACTTTGGCACTTGTTTGGCGACTATGACCCGTACCTGCCAGATGACAGCCGAACTATCGGGAAGCGAAGCCTAACTTTGGCACTTGTTTGGCGACTTTGGCCCGTAGCTGCCAGATGACAGCCGAACTATCGGGAAGCGAAGCCTAACTTTGGCACTTGTTTGGCGACTTTGACCCGTAGCTGCCAGATGACAGCCGAACTATCGGAAAGCGAAGCCTAACTTTGGCACTTGTTTGGCGACTTTGACCCGTAGCTGCCAGATGACAGCCGAACTATCGGGAAGCGAAGCCTAACTTTGGCACTTGTTTGGCGATTTTGGCCCGTAGCTGCCAGATGACAGGCGAACTATCGGAAAGCGAAGCCTAACTTTGGCACTTGATTGGCGACTTTGGCCCGTAGCTGCCAGATGACAGCCGAACTATCGGAAAGCGAAGCCTAACTTTGGCACTTGTTTGGCGACTTTGACCCGTACCTGCCAGATGACAGCCGAACTATGGGGAAGCGAAGCCTAACTTTGGCACTTGTTTGGCGACTTTGACCCGTAGCTGCCAGATGACAGCCGAACTATCGGGAAGCGAAGCCTAACTTTGGCACTTGTTTGGCGATTTGACCCGTAGCTGCCAGATGACAGCATAACTATCGGAAAGCGAAGCCTAACTTTGGCACTTGTTTGGCTACTTTGGCCCGTAGCTGCCAGATGACAGCCGAACTATCGGAAAGCGAAGCCTAACTTTGGCACTTGTTTGGCGACTTTGACCCGTAGCTGCCAGATGACAGCCGAACTATCGGGAAGCGAAGCCTAACTTTGGCACTTGTTTGGCGACTTTGACCCGTAGCTGCCAGATGACAGCCGAACTATCGGGAAGCGAAGCCTAACTTTGGCACTTGTTTGGCGACTTTGGCCCGTAGCTGCCAGATGACAGCCGAACTATCGGGAAGCGAAGCCTAACTTTGGCACTTGTTTGGCGACTTTGGCCCGTAGCTGCCAGATGACACCCGAACTATCAGAAAGCGAAGCCTAACTTTGGCACTTGTTTGGCGACTTTGGCCCGTAGCTGCCAGATGACAGCCGAACTATCGGGAAGCGAAGCCTAACTTTGGCACTTGTTTGGCGACTTTGGCCCGTAGCTGCCAGATGACAGCCGAACTATCGGGAAGCGAAGCCTAACTTTGGCACTTGTTTGGCAACTTTGGCCCGTAGCTGCCAGTTGACAGCCGAACTATCGGAAAGCGAAGCCTAACTTTGGCACTTGTTTGGCGACTTTGGCCCGTAGCTGCCAGATGACAGCCGAACTATCGGGAAGCGAAGCCTAACTTTGGCACTTGTTTGGCGACTTTGACCCGTAGCTGCCAGATGACAGCCGAACTATCGGGAAGCGAAGCCTAACTTTGGCACTTGTTTGGCGACTTTGACCCGTAGCTGCCAGATGACAGCCGAACTATCGGAAAGCGAAGCCTAACTTTGGCACTTGTTTGGCGACTTTGACCCGTAGCTGCCAGATGACAGCCGAACTATCGGAAAGCGAAGCCTAACTTTGGCACTTGTTTGGCGACTTTGGCCCGTAGCTGCCAGATGACAGCCGAACTATGGGGAAGCGGAGCCTAACTTTGGCACTTGTTTGGCGACTTTGGCCCGTAGCTGCCAGATGACAGCCGAACTATCGGAAAGCGAAGCCTAACTTTGGCACTTGTTTGGAGACTTTGACCCGTAGCTGCCAGATGACAGCCGAACTATCGGAAAGCGAAGTCTAACTTTGGCACTTGTTTGGCGACTTTGACCCGTAGCTGCCAGATGACAGCCGAACTATCGGGAAGCGAAGCCTAACTTTGGCACTTGTTTGCCGACTTTGACCCGTAGCTGCCAGATGACAGCCGAACTATCGGAAAGCGAAGCCTAACTTTGGCACTTGTTTGGCGACTTTGACCCGTAGCTGCCAGATGACAGCCGAACTATCGGAAAGCGAGGCCTAACTTTGGCACTTGTTTGGCGACTTTGGCCCGTAGCTGCCAGATGACAGCCGAACTATCGGGAAGCGAAGCCTAACTTTGGCACTTGTTTGGCGACTTTGACCCGTAGCTGCCAGATGACAGCCGAACTATCGGAAAGCGAAGCCTAACTTTGGCACTTGTTTGGCGACTTTGGCCCGTAGCTGCCAGATGACAGCCGAACTATCGGGAAGCGAAGCCTAACTTTGGCACTTGTTTGGCGACTTTGGCCCGTAGCTGCCAGATGACGGCCGAACTATCGGAAAGCGAAGCCTAACTTTGGCACTTGTTTGGCGACTTTGACCCGTAGCTGCCAGATGACAGCCGAACTATCGGAAAGCGAAGCCTAACTTAGGCACTTGTTTGGCGACTTTGGCCCGTAGCTGCCAGATAACAGCCGAACTATCGGGAAGCGAAGCCTAACTTTGGCACTTGTTTGGCGACTTTGACCCGTAGCTGCCAGATGACAGCCGAACTATCGGAAAGCGAAGCCTAACTTTGGCACTTGTTTGGCGACTTTGGCCCGTAGCTGCCAGATGACAGCCGAACTATCGGAAAGCGAAGCCTAACTTTGGCACTTGTTTGGCGACTTTGACCCGTAGCTGCCAGATGACAGCCGAACTATCGGGAAGCGAAGCCTAACTTTGGCACTTGTTTGGCGACTTTGGCCCGTAGCTGCCAGATGACAGCCGAACTATCGGAAAGCGAAGCCTAACTTTGGCACTTGTTTGGCGACTTTGACCCGTAGCTGCCAGATGACAGCCGAACTATCGGAAAGCGAAGCCTAACTTTGGCACTTGTTTGGCGACTTTGGCCCGTAGCTGCCAGATGACAGCCGAACTATCGGGAAGCGAAGCCCAACTTTGGCACTTGTTTGGCGACTTTGACCCGTAGCTGCCAGATGACAGCCGAACTATCGGAAAGCGAAGCCTAACTTTGGCACTTGTTTGGCGACTTTGACCCGTAGCTGCCAGATGACAGCCGAACTATCGGGAAGCGAAGCCTAACTTTGGCACTTGTTTGGCGATTTGACCCGTAGCTGCCAGATGACAGCCTAACTATCGGAAAGCGAAGCCTAACTTCAGCACTTGTTTGGCGACTTTGACCCGTAGCTGCCAGATGACAGCCGAACTATCGGAAAGCGAAGCCTAACTTTGGCACTTGTTTCGCGACTTTGGCCCGTAGCTGCCAGATGACAGCCGAACTATCGGGAAGCGAAGCCTAACTTTGGCACTTGTTTGGCGACTTTGGCCCGTAGCTGCCAGATGACAGCCGAACTATCGGAAAGCGAAGCCTAACTTTGGCACTTGTTTGGCGACTTTGACCAGTAGCTGCCAGATGACAGCCGAACTATCGGAAAGCGAAGCCTAACTTTGGCACTTGTTTGGCGACTATGACCCGTAGCTGCCAGATGACAGCCGAACTATCGGGAAGCGAAGCCTAACTTTGGCACTTGTTTGGCGACTTTGGCCCGTAGCTGCCAGATGACAGCCGAACTATCGGAAAGCGAAGCCTAACTTTGGCACTTGTTTGGCGACTTTGACCCGTAGCTGACAGATGACAGCCTAACTATCGGAAAGCGAAGCCTAACTTCGGCACTTGTTTGGCGACTTTGACCTGTAGCTGCCAGATGACAGCCGAACTATCGGAAAGCGAAGCCTAACTTTGGCACTTGTTTGGCGACTTTGGCCCGTAGCTGCCAGATGACAGCCGAACTATCGGGAAGCGAAGCCTAACTTTGGCACTTGTTTGGCGACTTCGGCCCGTAGCTGCCAGATGACAGCCGAACTATCGGGAAGCGAAGCCTAACTTTGGCACTTGTTTGGCGACTTTGACCCGTAGCTGCCAGATGACAGCCGAACTATCGGAAAGCGAAGCCTAACTTTGGCACTTGTTTGGCGACTTTGACCCGTAGCTGCCAGATGACAGCCGAACTATCGGGAAGCGAAGCCTAACTTTGGCACTTGTTTGGCGATTTGACCCGTAGCTGCCAGATGACAGCCTAACTATCGGAAAGCGAAGCCTAACATTGGCACTTGTTTGGCGACTTTGGCCCGTAGCTGCCAGATGACAGCCGAACTATCGGAAAGCGAAGCCTAACTTTGGCACTTGTTTGGCGACTTTGACCCGTAGCTGCCAGATGACAGCCGAACTATCGGGAAGCGAAGCCTAACTTTGGCACTTGTTTGGCGACTTTGGCCCGTAGCTGCCAGATGACAGCCGAACTATCGGAAAGCGAAGCCTAACTTTGGCACTTGTTTGGCGACTTTGACCCGTAGCTGCCAGATGACAGCCGAACTATCGGGAAGCGAAGCCTAACTTTGGCACTTGTTTGGCGACTTTGACCCGTAGCTGCCAGATGACAGCCGAACTATCGGGAAGCGAAGCCTAACTTTGGCACTTGTTTGGCGACTTTGGCCCGTAGCTGCCAGATGACAGCCGAACTATCGGGAAGCGAAGCCTAACTTTGGCACTTGTTTGGCGACTTTGGCCCGTAGCTGCCAGATGACAGCCGAACTATCAGAAAGCGAAGCCTAACTTTGGCACTTGTTTGGCGACTTTGGCCCGTAGCTGCCAGATGACAGCCGAACTATCGGGAAGCGAAGCCTAACTTTGGCACTTGTTTGGCGACTTTGGCCCGTAGCTGCCAGATGACAGCCGAACTATCGGGAAGCGAAGCCTAACTTTGGCACTTGTTTGGCGACTTTGGCCCGTAGCTGCCAGATGACAGCCGAACTATCGGAAAGCGAAGCCTAACTTTGGCACTTGTTTGGCGACTTTGGCCCGTAGCTGCCAGATGACAGCCGAACTATCGGGAAGCGAAGCCTAACTTTGGCACTTGTTTGGCGACTTTGACCCGTAGCTGCCAGATGACAGCCGAACTATCCGGAAGCGAAGCCTAACTTTGGCACTTGTTTGGCGACTTTGACCCGTAGCTGCCAGATGACAGCCGAACTATCGGAAAGCGAAGCCTAACTTTGGCACTTGTTTGGCGACTTTGACCCGTAGCTGCCAGATGACAGCCGAACTATTGGAAAGCGAAGCCTAACTTTGGCACTTGTTTGGCGACTTTGGCCCGTAGCTGCCAGATGACAGCCGAACTATCGGGAACCGGAGCCTAACTTTGGCACTTGTTTGGCGACCTTGGCCCGTAGCTGCCAGATGACAGCCAAACTATCGGAAAGCGAAGCCTAACTTTGGCACTTGTTTGGCGACTTTGACCCGTAGCTGCCAGATGACAGCCGAACTATCGGAAAGCGAAGTCTAACTTTGGCACTTGTTTGGCGACTTTGACCCGTAGCTGCCAGATGACAGCCGAACTATCGGGAAGCGAAGCCTAACTTTGGCACTTGTTTGGCGACTTTGACCCGTAGCTGCCAGATGACAGCCGAACTATCGGAAAGCGAAGCCTAACTTTGGCACTTGTTTGGCGACTTTGACCCGTAGCTGCCAGATGACAGCCGAACTATCGGAAAGCGAGGCCTAACTTTGGCACTTGTTTGGCGACATTGGCCCGTAGCTGCCAGATGACAGCCGAACTATCGGGAAGCGAAGCCTAACTTTGGCACTTGTTTGGCGACTTTGACCTGTAGCTGCCAGATGACAGCCGAACTATCGGAAAGCGAAGCCTAACTTTGGCACTTGTTTGGCGACTTTGGCCCGTAGCTGCCAGATGACAGCCGAACTATCGGGAAGCGAAGCCTAACTTTGGCACTTGTTTGGCGACTTTGGCCCGTAGCTGCCAGATGACGGCCGAACTATCGGAAAGCGAAGCCTAACTTTGGCACTTGTTTGGCGACTTTGACCCGTAGCTGCCAGATGACAGCCGAACTATCGGAAAGCGAAGCCTAACTTTGGCACTTGTTTGGCGACTATGGCCCGTAGCTGCCAGATGACAGCCGAACTATCGGGAAGCGAAGCCTAACTTTGGCACTTGTTTGGCGACTTTGACCCGTAGCTGCCAGATGACAGCCGAACTATCGGAAAGCGAAGCCTAACTTTGGCACTTGTTTGGCGACTTTGGCCCGTAGCTGCCAGATGACAGCCGAACTATCGGAAAGCGAAGCCTAAATTTGGCACTTGTTTGGCGACTTTGACCCGTACCTGCCAGATGACAGCCGAACTATCGGGAAGCGAAGCCTAACTTTGGCACTTGTTTGGCGACTTTGGCCCGTAGCTGCCAGATGACAGCCGAACTATCGGAAAGCGAAGCCTAACTTTGGCACTTGTTTGGCGACTTTGACCCGTAGCTGCCAGATGACAGCCTAACTATCGGAAAGCGAAGCCTAACTTCGGCACTTGTTTGGCGACTTTGACCCGTAGCTGCCAGATGACAGCCGAACTATCGGAAAGCGAAGCCTAACTTTGGCACTTGTTTGGCGACTTTGGCCCGTAGCTGCCAGATGACAGCCGAACTATCGGGAAGCGAAGCCTAACTTTGGCACTTGTTTGGCGACTTCGGCCCGTAGCTGCCAGATGACAGCCGAACTATCGGGAAGCGAAGCCTAACTTTGGCACTTGTTTGGCGACTTTGACCCGTAGCTGCCAGATGACAGCCGAACTATCGGAAAGCGAAGCCTAACTTTGGCACTTGTTTGGCGACTTTGGCCCGTAGCTGCCAGATGACAGCCGAACTATCGGAAGGCGAAGCCTAACTTTGGCACTTGTTTGGCGACTTTGACCCGTAGCTGCCAGATGACAGCCGAACTATCGGGAAGCGAAGCCTAACTTTTGCACTTGTTTGGCGACTTTGGCCCGTAGCTGCCAGATGACAGCCGAACTATCGGGAAGCGAAGCCTAACTTTGGCACTTGTTTGGCCACTTTGGCCCGTAGCTGCCAGATGACAGCCGAACTATCGGAAAGCGAAGCCTAACTTTGGCACTTGTTTGGCGACTTTGGCCCGTAGCTGCCAGATGACAGCCGAACTATCGGGAAGCGAAGCCTAACTTTGGCACTTGTTTGGCGACTTTGGCCCGTAGCTGCCAGATGATAGCCGAACTATCGGGAAGCGAAGCCTAACTTTGGCACTTGTTTGGCGACTTTGACCCGTAGCTGCCAGATGACAGCCGAACTATCGGGAAGCGAAGCCTAACTTTTGCACTTGTTTGGCGACTTTGGCCCGTAGCTGCCAGATGACAGCCGAACTATCGGGAAGCGAAGCCTAACTTTGGCACTTGTTTGGCGACTTTGGCCCGTAGCTGCCAGATGACAGCCGAACTATCGGAAAGCGAAGCCTAACTTTGGCACTTGTTTGGCGACTTTGGCCCGTAGCTGCCAGATGACAGCCGAACTATCGGGAAGCGAAGCCTAACTTTGGCACTTGTTTGGCGACTTTGGCCCGTAGCTGCCAGATGACAGCCGAACTATCGGGAAGCGAAGCCTAACTTTGGCACTTGTTTGGCGACTTTGGCCCGTAGCTGCCTGATGACAGCCGAACTATCGGAAAGCGAAGTCTAACTTTGGCACTTGTTTGGCGACTTTGGCCCGTAGCTGCCAGATGACAGCCGAACTATCGGGAAGCGAAGCCTAACTTTGGCACTTGTTTGGCGACTTTGGCCCGTAGCTGCCAGATGACAGCCGAACTATCGGGAAGCGAAGCCTAACTTTGGCATTTGTTTGGCGACTTTGACCCGTAGCTGCCAGATGACAGCCGAACTATCGGGAAGCGAAGCCTAACTTTGGCACTTGTTTGGCGATTTTGGCCCGTAGCTGCCAGATGACAAGCGAACTATCGGAAAGCGAAGCCTAACTTTGGCACTTGATTGGCGACTTTGGCCCGTAGCTGCCAGATGACAGCCGAGCTATCGGAAAGCGAAGCCTAACTTTGGCACTTGTTTGGCGACTTTGACCCGTAGCTGCCAGATGACAGCCGAACTATCGGGAAGCGAAGCCTAACTTTGGCACTTGTTTGGCGACTTTGGCCCGTAGCTGCCAGATGACAGCCCAACTATCGGAAAGCGAAGCCTAACTTTGGCACTTGTTTGGCGACTTTGACCCGTAGCTGCCAGATGACAGCCGAACTATCGGAAAGCGAAGCCTAACTTTGGCACTTGTTTGGCGACTTTGGCCCGTAGCTGCCAGATGACAGCCGAACTATCGGGAAGCGAAGCCTAACTTTGGCACTTGTTTGGCGACTTTGACCCGTAGCTGCCAGATGACAGCCGAACTATCGGAAAGCGAAGCCTAACTTTGGCACTTGTTTGGCGACTTTGACCCGTAGCTGCCAGATGACAGCCGAACTATCGGGAAGCGAAGCCTAACTTTGGCACTTGTTTGGCGATTTTGGCCCGTAGCTGCCAGATGACAGGCGAACTATCGGAAAGCGAAGCCTAACTTTGGCACTTGATTGGCGACTTTGGCCCGTAGCTGCCAGATGACAGCCGAACTATCGGAAAGCGAAGCCTAACTTTGGCACTTGTTTGGCGACTTTGACCCGTACCTGCCAGATGACAGCCGAACTATGGGGAAGCGAAGCCTAACTTTGGCACTTGTTTGGCGACTTTGACCCGTAGCTGCCAGATGACAGCCGAACTATCGGGAAGCGAAGCCTAACTTTGGCACTTGTTTGGCGATTTGACCCGTAGCTGCCAGATGACAGCCTAACTATCCGAAAGCGAAGCCTAACTTTGGCACTTGTTTGGCGACTTTGGCCCGTAGCTGCCAGATGACAGCCGAACTATCGGAAAGCGAAGCCTAACTTTGGCACTTGTTTGGCGACTTTGACCCGTAGCTGCCAGATGACAGCCGAACTATCGGGAAGCGAAGCCTAACTTTGGCACTTGTTTGGCGACTTTGACCCGTAGCTGCCAGATGACAGCCGAACTATCGGGAAGCGAAGCCTAACTTTGGCACTTGTTTGGCGACTTTGGCCCGTAGCTGCCAGATGACAGCCGAACTATCGGGAAGCGAAGCCTAACTTTGGCACTTGTTTGGCGACTTTGGCCCGTAGCTGCCAGATGACAGCCGAACTATCAGAAAGCGAAGCCTAACTTTGGCACTTGTTTGGCGACTTTGGCCCGTAGCTGCCAGATGACAGCCGAACTATCGGGAAGCGAAGCCTAACTTTGGCACTTGTTTGGCGACTTTGGCCCGTAGCTGCCAGATGACAGCCGAACTATCGGGAAGCGAAGCCTAACTTTGGCACTTGTTTGGCAACTTTGGCCCGTAGCTGCCAGATGACAGCCGAACTATCGGAAAGCGAAGCCTAACTTTGGCACTTGTTTGGCGACTTTGGCCCGTAGCTGCCAGATGACAGCCGAACTATCGGGAAGCGAAGCCTAACTTTGGCACTTGTTTGGCGACTTTGACCCGTAGCTGCCAGATGACAGCCGAACTATCGGGAAGCGAAGCCTAACTTTGGCACTTGTTTGGCGACTTTGACCCGTAGCTGCCAGATGACAGCCGAACTATCGGAAAGCGAAGCCTAACTTTGGCACTTGTTTGGCGACTTTGACCCGTAGCTGCCAGATGACAGCCGAACTATCGGAAAGCGAAGCCTAACTTTGGCACTTGTTTGGCGACTTTGGCCCGTAGCTGCCAGATGACAGCCGAACTATGGGGAAGCGGAGCCTAACTTTGGCACTTGTTTGGCGACTTTGGCCCGTAGCTGCCAGATGACAGCCGAACTATCGGAAAGCGAAGCCTAACTTTGGCACTTGTTTGGGGACTTTGACCCGTAGCTGCCAGATGACAGCCGAACTATCGGAAAGCGAAGTCTAACTTTGGCACTTGTTTGGCGACTTTGACCCGTAGCTGCCAGATGACAGCCGAACTATCGGGAAGCGAAGCCTAACTTTGGCACTTGTTTGCCGACTTTGACCCGTAGCTGCCAGATGACAGCCGAACTATCGGAAAGCGAAGCCTAACTTTGGCACTTGTTTGGCGACTTTGACCCGTAGCTGCCAGATGACAGCCGAACTATCGGAAAGCGAGGCCTAACTTTGGCACTTGTTTGGCGACTTTGGCCCGTAGCTGCCAGATGACAGCCGAACTATCGGGAAGCGAAGCCTAACTTTGGCACTTGTTTGGCGACTTTGACCCGTAGCTGCCAGATGACAGCCGAACTATCGGAAAGCGAAGCCTAACTTTGGCACTTGTTTGGCGACTTTGGCCCGTAGCTGCCAGATGACAGCCGAACTATCGGGAAGCGAAGCCTAACTTTGGCACTTGTTTGGCGACTTTGGCCCGTAGCTGCCAGATGACGGCCGAACTATCGGAAAGCGAAGCCTAACTTTGGCACTTGTTTGGCGACTTTGACCCGTAGCTGCCAGATGACAGCCGAACTATCGGAAAGCGAAGCCTAACTTTGGCACTTGTTTGGCGACTTTGGCCCGTAGCTGCCAGATAACAGCCGAACTATCGGGAAGCGAAGCCTAACTTTGGCACTTGTTTGGCGACTTTGACCCGTAGCTGCCAGATGACAGCCGAACTATCGGAAAGCGAAGCCTAACTTTGGCACTTGTTTGGCGACTTTGGCCCGTAGCTGCCAGATGACAGCCGAACTATCGGAAAGCGAAGCCTAACTTTGGCACTTGTTTGGCGACTTTGACCCGTAGCTGCCAGATGACAGCCGAACTATCGGGAAGCGAAGCCTAACTTTGGCACTTGTTTGGCGACTTTGGCCCGTAGCTGCCAGATGACAGCCGAACTATCGGAAAGCGAAGCCTAACTTTGGCACTTGTTTGGCGACTTTGACCCGTAGCTGCCAGATGACAGCCGAACTATCGGAAAGCGAAGCCTAACTTTGGCACTTGTTTGGCGACTTTGGCCCGTAGCTGCCAGATGACAGCCGAACTATCGGGAAGCGAAGCCTAACTTTGGCACTTGTTTGGCGACTTTGACCCGTAGCTGCCAGATGACAGCCGAACTATCGGAAAGCGAAGCCTAACTTTGGCGCTTGTTTGGCGACTTTGGCCCGTAGCTGCCAGATGACAGCCGAACTATCGGAAAGCGAAGCCTAACTTTGGCACTTGTTTGGCGACTTTGACCCGTAGCTGCCAGATGACAGCCGAACTATCGGGAAGCGAAGCCTAACTTTGGCACTTGTTTGGCGACTTTGGCCCGTAGCTGCCAGATGACACCGAACTATCGGAAAGCGAAGCCTAACTTTGGCACTTGTTTGGCGACTTTGACCCGTAGCTGCCAGATGACAGCCGAACTATCGGAAAGCGAAGCCTAACTTTGGCACTTGTTTGGCGACTTTGGCCAGTAGCTGCCAGATGACAGCCGAACTATCGGGAAGCGAAGCCTAACTTTGGCACTTGTTTGGCGACTTTGACCCGTAGCTGCCAGATGACAGCCGAACTATCGGAAAGCGAAGCCTAACTTTGGCACTTGTTTGGCGACTTTGACCCGTAGCTGCCAGATGACAGCCGAACTATCGGGAAGCGAAGCCTAACTTTGGCACTTGTTTGGCGATTTGACCCGTAGCTGCCAGATGACAGCCTAACTATCGGAAAACGAAGCCTAACTTTGGCACTTGCTTGGCGACTTTGGCCCGTAGCTGCCAGATGACAGCCGAACTATCGGAAAGCGAAGCCTAACTTTGGCACTTGTTTGGCGACTTTGACCCGTAGCTGCCAGATGACAGCCGAACTATCGGGAAGCGAAGCCTAACTTTGGCACTTGTTTGGCGACTTTGGCCCGTAGCTGCCAGATGACAGCCGAACTATCGGAAAGCGAAGCCTAACTTTGGCACTTGTTTGGCGACTTTGACCCGTAGCTGCCAGATGACAGCCGAACTATCGGGAAGCGAAGCCTAACTTTGGCACTTGTTTGGCGACTTTGACCCGTAGCTGCCAGATGACAGCCGAACTATCGGTAAGCGAAGCCTAACTTTGGCACTTGTTTGGCGACTTTGGCCCGTAGCTGCCAGATGACAGCCGAACTATCGGGAAGCGAAGCCTAACTTTGGCACTTGTTTGGCGACTTTGGCCCGTAGCTGCCAGATGACAGCCGAACTATCAGAAAGCGAGGCCTAACTTTGGCACTTGTTTGGCGACTTTGGCCCGTAGCTGCCAGATGACAGCCGAACTATCGGGAAGCGAAGCCTAACTTTGGCACTTGTTTGGCGACTTTGACCCGTAGCTGCCAGATGACAGCCGAACTATCGGAAAGCGAGGCCTAACTTTGGCACTTGTTTGGCGACTTTGGCCCGTAGCTGCCAGATGACAGCCGAACTATCGGGAAGCGAAGCCTAACTTTGGCACTTGTTTGGCGACTTTGACCTGTAGCTGCCAGATGACAGCCGAACTATCGGAAAGCGAAGCCTGACTTTGGCACTTGTTTGGCGACTTTGGCCCGTAGCTGCCAGATGACAGCCGAACTATCGGGAAGCGAAGCCTAACTTTGGCACTTGTTTGGCGACTTTGGCCCGTAGCTGCCAGATGACGGCCGAACTATCGGAAAGCGAAGCCTAACTTTGGCACTTGTTTGGCAACTTTGACCCGTAGCTGCCAGATGACAGCCGAACTATCGGAAAGCGAAGCCTAACTTTGGCACTTGTTTGGCGACTTTGGCCCGTAGCTGCCAGATGACAGCCGAACTATCGGGAAGCGAAGCCTAACTTTGGCACTTGTTTGGCGACTTTGACCCGTAGCTGCCAGATGACAGCCGAACTATCGGAAAGCGAAGCCTAACTTTGGCACTTGTTTGGCGACTTTGGCCCGTAGCTGCCAGAAGACAGCCGAACTATCGGAAAGCGAAGCCTAACTTTGGCACTTGTTTGGCGACTTTGACCCGTAGCTGCCAGATGACAGCCGAACTATCGGGAAGCGAAGCCTAACTTTGGCACTTGTTTGGCGACTTTGGCCCGTAGCTGCCAGATGACAGCCGAACTATCGGAAAGCGAAGCCTAACTTTGGCACTTGTTTGGCGACTTTGACCCGTAGCTGACAGATGACAGCCTAACTATCGGAAAGCGAAGCCTAACTTCGGCACTTGTTTGGCGACTTTGACCTGTAGCTGCCAGATGACAGCCGAACTATCGGAAAGCGAAGCCTAACTTTGGCACTTGTTTGGCGACTTTGGCCCGTAGCTGCCAGATGACAGCCGAACTATCGGGAAGCGAAGCCTAACTTTGGCACTTGTTTGGCGACTTCGGCCCGTAGCTGCCAGATGACAGCCGAACTATCGGGAAGCGAAGCCTAACTTTGGCACTTGTTTGGCGACTTTGACCCGTAGCTGCCAGATGACAGCCGAACTATCGGAAAGCGAAGCCTAACTTTGGCACTTGTTTGGCGACTTTGACCCGTAGCTGCCAGATGACAGCCGAACTATCGGGAAGCGAAGCCTAACTTTGGCACTTGTTTGGCGATTTGACCCGTAGCTGCCAGATGACAGCCTAACTATCGGAAAGCGAAGCCTAACATTGGCACTTGTTTGGCGACTTTGGCCCGTAGCTGCCAGATGACAGCCGAACTATCGGAAAGCGAAGCCTAACTTTGGCACTTGTTTGGCGACTTTGACCCGTAGCTGCCAGATGACAGCCGAACTATCGGGAAGCGAAGCCTAACTTTGGCACTTGTTTGGCGACTTTGGCCCGTAGCTGCCAGATGACAGCCGAACTATCGGAAAGCGAAGCCTAACTTTGGCACTTGTTTGGCGACTTTGACCCGTAGCTGCCAGATGACAGCCGAACTATCGGGAAGCGAAGCCTAACTTTGGCACTTGTTTGGCGACTTTGACCCGTAGCTGCCAGATGACAGCCGAACTATCGGGAAGCGAAGCCTAACTTTGGCACTTGTTTGGCGACTTTGGCCCGTAGCTGCCAGATGACAGCCGAACTATCGGGAAGCGAAGCCTAACTTTGGCACTTGTTTGGCGACTTTGGCCCGTAGCTGCCAGATGACAGCCGAACTATCAGAAAGCGAAGCCTAACTTTGGCACTTGTTTGGCGACTTTGGCCCGTAGCTGCCAGATGACAGCCGAACTATCGGGAAGCGAAGCCTAACTTTGGCACTTGTTTGGCGACTTTGGCCCGTAGCTGCCAGATGACAGCCGAACTATCGGGAAGCGAAGCCTAACTTTGGCACTTGTTTGGCGACTTTGGCCCGTAGCTGCCAGATGACAGCCGAACTATCGGAAAGCGAAGCCTAACTTTGGCACTTGTTTGGCGACTTTGGCCCGTAGCTGCCAGATGACAGCCGAACTATCGGGAAGCGAAGCCTAACTTTGGCACTTGTTTGGCGACTTTGACCCGTAGCTGCCAGATGACAGCCGAACTATCCGGAAGCGAAGCCTAACTTTGGCACTTGTTTGGCGACTTTGACCCGTAGCTGCCAGATGACAGCCGAACTATCGGAAAGCGAAGCCTAACTTTGGCACTTGTTTGGCGACTTTGACCCGTAGCTGCCAGATGACAGCCGAACTATTGGAAAGCGAAGCCTAACTTTGGCACTTGTTTGGCGACTTTGGCCCGTAGCTGCCAGATGACAGCCGAACTATGGGGAAGCGAAGCCTAACTTTGGCACTTGTTTGGCGACTTTGACCCGTAGCTGCCAGATGACAGCCGAACTATCGGGAAGCGAAGCCTAACTTTGGCACTTGTTTGGCGATTTGACCCGTAGCTGCCAGATGACAGCCTTACTATCGGAAAGCGAAGCCTAACTTTGGCACTTGTTTGGCGACTTTGGCCCGTAGCTGCCAGATGACAGCCGAACTATCGGAAAGCGAAGCCTAACTTTGGCACTTGTTTGGCGACTTTGACCCGTAGCTGCCAGATGACAGCCGAACTATCGGGAAGCGAAGCCTAACTTTGGCACTTGTTTGGCGACTTTGACCCGTAGCTGCCAGATGACAGCCGAACTATCGGGAAGCGAAGCCTAACTTTGGCACTTGTTTGGCGACTTTGGCCCGTAGCTGCCAGATGACAGCCGAACTATCGGGAAGCGAAGCCTAACTTTGGCACTTATTTGGCGACTTTGGCCCGTAGCTGCCAGATGACAGCCGAACTATCAGAAAGCGAAGCCTAACTTTGGCACTTGTTTGGCGACTTTGGCCCGTAGCTGCCAGATGACAGCCGAACTATCGGGAAGCGAAGCCTAACTTTGGCACTTGTTTGGCGACTTTGGCCCGTAGCTGCCAGATGACAGCCGAACTATCGGGAAGCGAAGCCTAACTTTGGCACTTGTTTGGCAACTTTGGCCCGTAGCTGCCAGATGACAGCCGAACTATCGGAAAGCGAAGCCTAACTTTGGCACTTGTTTGGCGACTTTGGCCCGTAGCTGCCAGATGACAGCCGAACTATCGGGAAGCGAAGCCTAACTTTGGCACTTGTTTGGCGACTTTGACCCGTAGCTGCCAGATGACAGCCGAACTATCGGGAAGCGAAGCCTAACTTTGGCACTTGTTTGGCGACTTTGACCCGTAGCTGCCAGATGACAGCCGAACTATCGGGAAGCGAAGCCTAACTTTGGCACTTGTTTGGCGACTTTGGCCCGTAGCTGCCAGATGACAGCCGAACTATCGGAAAGCGAAGCCTAACTTTGGCACTTGTTTGGCGACTTTGACCCGTAGCTGCCAGATGACAGCCGAACTATCGGAAAGCGAAGCCTAACTTTGGCACTTGTTTGGCGACTTTGGCCCGTAGCTGCCAGATGACAGCCGAACTATCGGGAAGCGAAGCCTAACTTTGGCACTTGTTTGGCGACTTTGACCCGTAGCTGCCAGATGACAGCCGAACTATCGGAAAGCGAAGCCTAACTTTGGCGCTTGTTTGGCGACTTTGGCCCGTAGCTGCCAGATGACAGCCGAACTATCGGAAAGCGAAGCCTAACTTTGGCACTTGTTTGGCGACTTTGACCCGTAGCTGCCAGATGACAGCCGAACTATCGGGAAGCGAAGCCTAACTTTGGCACTTGTTTGGCGACTTTGGCCCGTAGCTGCCAGATGACACCGAACTATCGAAAAGCGAAGCCTAACTTTGGCACTTGTTTGGCGACTTTGACCCGTAGCTGCCAGATGACAGCCGAACTATCGGAAAGCGAAGCCTAACTTTGGCACTTGTTTGGCGACTTTGGCCAGTAGCTGCCAGATGACAGCCGAACTATCGGGAAGCGAAGCCTAACTTTGGCACTTGTTTGGCGACTTTGACCCGTAGCTGCCAGATGACAGCCGAACTATCGGAAAGCGAAGCCTAACTTTGGCACTTGTTTGGCGACTTTGACCCGTAGCTGCCAGATGACAGCCGAACTATCGGGAAGCGAAGCCTAACTTTGGCACTTGTTTGGCGATTTGACCCGTAGCTGCCAGATGACAGCCTAACTATCGGAAAACGAAGCCTAACTTTGGCACTTGCTTGGCGACTTTGGCCCGTAGCTGCCAGATGACAGCCGAACTATCGGAAAGCGAAGCCTAACTTTGGCACTTGTTTGGCGACTTTGACCCGTAGCTGCCAGATGACAGCCGAACTATCGGGAAGCGAAGCCTAACTTTGGCACTTGTTTGGCGACTTTGGCCCGTAGCTGCCAGATGACAGCCGAACTATCGGAAAGCGAAGCCTAACTTTGGCACTTGTTTGGCGACTTTGACCCGTAGCTGCCAGATGACAGCCGAACTATCGGGAAGCGAAGCCTAACTTTGGCACTTGTTTGGCGACTTTGACCCGTAGCTGCCAGATGACAGCCGAACTATCGGGAAGCGAAGCCTAACTTTGGCACTTGTTTGGCGACTTTGGCCCGTAGCTGCCAGATGACAGCCGAACTATCGGGAAGCGAAGCCTAACTTTGGCACTTGTTTGGCGACTTTGGCCCGTAGCTGCCAGATGACAGCCGAACTATCAGAAAGCGAGGCCTAACTTTGGCACTTGTTTGGCGACTTTGGCCCGTAGCTGCCAGATGACAGCCGAACTATCGGGAAGCGAAGCCTAACTTTGGCACTTGTTTGGCGACTTTGACCCGTAGCTGCAAGATGACAGCCGAACTATCGGAAAGCGAGGCCTAACTTTGGCACTTGTTTGGCGACTTTGGCCCGTAGCTGCCAGATGACAGCCGAACTATCGGGAAGCGAAGCCTAACTTTGGCACTTGTTTGGCGACTTTGACCTGTAGCTGCCAGATGACAGCCGAACTATCGGAAAGCGAAGCCTAACTTTGGCACTTGTTTGGCGACTTTGGCCCGTAGCTGCCAGATGACAGCCGAACTATCGGGAAGCGAAGCCTAACTTTGGCACTTGTTTGGCGACTTTGGCCCGTAGCTGCCAGATGACGGCCGAACTATCGGAAAGCGAAGCCTAACTTTGGCACTTGTTTGGCAACTTTGACCCGTAGCTGCCAGATGACAGCCGAACTATCGGAAAGCGAAGCCTAACTTTGGCACTTGTTTGGCGACTTTGGCCCGTAGCTGCCAGATGACAGCCGAACTATCGGGAAGCGAAGCCTAACTTTGGCACTTGTTTGGCGACTTTGACCCGTAGCTGCCAGATGACAGCCGAACTATCGGAAAGCGAAGCCTAACTTTGGCACTTGTTTGGCGACTTTGGCCCGTAGCTGCCAGAAGACAGCCGAACTATCGGAAAGCGAAGCCTAACTTTGGCACTTGTTTGGCGACTTTGACCCGTAGCTGCCAGATGACAGCCGAACTATCGGGAAGCGAAGCCTAACTTTGGCACTTGTTTGGCGACTTTGGCCCGTAGCTGCCAGATGACAGCCGAACTATCGGAAAGCGAAGCCTAACTTTGGCACTTGTTTGGCGACTTTGACCCGTAGCTGACAGATGACAGCCTAACTATCGGAAAGCGAAGCCTAACTTCGGCACTTGTTTGGCGACTTTGACCTGTAGCTGCCAGATGACAGCCGAACTATCGGAAAGCGAAGC